>NC_140360.1:19676584-20214878 GCF_963514085.1 Chelon labrosus | reverse complement strand
TCTGTGGGCCCACCTGCATGGACTGTTACCATGACAGCATCTGGAGCCCAACTCCTCCTGCTGGCCTTATGTGTTTACAGAGGCTCGGGCCTGCAGCAGTCTGCCCCTCGGGTTCGCCTCTCCTTCAAAGGTGAGTTCCTACAGATTAAACTTAAAACTCCCACTGACAAACAGGGGTTAAGGCATTGCTCTATATTACTTGTTTGGTTTGCGCACGCACAAACGCACACATCCACACCAGCCGTTTTGCTTCCTTTCCATACATATGTAAAAGAACTTACTTCCTGCCTAATGTCAAAACAGTGCCACAGTGAAAAACAAAAAGGTGGATATTACGTGTGGTGGGTTACTGGTCATGCTCACTGACAAAGCTTCTCCCCACGCCCTAAAGCCCACACGCACAATAGCTTGACCTGTCAGTTTCGGCTTCGTTTTTGATGTCTGACATTATGACACAAAAAGGAAGCACCTGAAAACCTGATCACGCAAGCAAAAAATTATATTATAGACCGGCCATGTTTTTCACCATTAGGTCTTCATCCGAGAATGGGTGGATACTGTTTTTTTTTTGTTTTTTTTTTGCAGCTTTTTCTTTTGTAGGCGTTTGGGATTTTTCCCGTCTGCTCCTGTCCTCATTATCTTGTAATGGCAGAGATTTGTGTTAAAGAAAAATATGCGGCTTGGCACCTTTTGATCAAAAACGAATCTGGATGATTACAGTTATCTCTGCGTCCCTGTCGTGTTGCTACTTCAGCTTGTGGACGGACGCACAAAACACACACACACGTCACTCCTGAGGTGCGCGTAATTGAGAGTTGGAGGCGTGAATCAGATTTAAAAACATTCTCGAGGGCTTTCGTGTGGAGCTGAGTCAAAACATTCAGGGTCAGGTCTAGGCAGCGCGAACACGTTTGCGCCCCTGAAGTGATTCGGTGAGAAACACTAACGATTTTTCTGCAATCCCAACAAAAGTCATCTGAAGCTGATTAGGGGAGAGGTAGAGATCTGTGGTCGACAACAATGCAGGCCGTCGGCTTTCTACGTGCAGAGCTGTTTTGAATTCAGACCGAAAACAGCTGTCTGCATGCTTGTGATGGTTTCGGTACACAGAGAGAGTTACATTTGAGCCTTGAGAGGATAATTGTCGTGCATTTTTATATGACCTTTAAGACTAATCCCCTCTCAGTAAACAGCTTATACGTACCAGTAAGGTTTCTTTTTAATTTTTTTTTACCAGTTACGCGAGTCTGGTCTTGAACTTGATCGTGTTCCTCTCAGATGAAGGAATTTACATTTGTAGAGAGTTCTCCATAAAATATTCATAAAAAGGGGCTTGTTCAAAGAGAGAGGGAGAGAGGTGTTAGATTTTAGTTTGCTGGTAAAGTCTTCTAATAATGCATTCACAGACCTCAGTCACCCTTCCCCTTAATACCAAAAGAAAAGTTGGATTTACTCTCCAAGTGTTTTCTGCCACTCCAAGGATTTATTGTTCATTGTTTGCGACAGCGAGCCTCTTTGTTCCCCGAGGCGCCTGTGGAGGAGGTTTTTCGGGGCGGCTGGAAGACATGTGACTCTTCTGAACAAACGAGCCGGGCTGAGTGACACTCTGGGGTACAGGAGGCCTGCAGAGGATCGAGATCTTGTATAGTTTCCTCTGCCGCCGGGAAGTCGTGTCAGTTGTACACGCTTCAAAGGGCCAGACCGCAGCCCGTTTGATAGAATTAGTCAGCATTGCTCGAGAGCAAAATGTGCAGTGTAACTGAAGCCGTGTTTTAGAATCTCATGCCCTCGCGGCGCTGTCACCAGTTTGTTCATGCTAGAAAGAGGTCTGGGACTAAACGGCAGCAGTCACTGGTGACGATGTGTTGTCAAGTTGTAACATGAGAGCTTACAGTGGTCCAGCTGTAGCTTCATACTTGAATTGTTTGTCCTTCCCAGTGTTTCCCTATCAGTGTCAGAATGCTGTCAGGGGATAAGTGTTTGGTGAATGTTTACCAGATGATGGCAGTACATTGTTTTCTATTTTTGGAGAATGGAGACATGTATAGGGGTGTGGTGTTTCTACATTTAGCCCGTTCAGTGAATCCACTATGGCCCAGTGGAGCTTGTTCAGAGGCTTGTTATCCTGTGTTTACCTCCTGGGAACAGAACCGGACCTCATCCCACCTCTAA
The DNA here is from genome assembly GCF_963514085.1 of Chelon labrosus. Classification (NCBI taxonomy): domain Eukaryota; kingdom Metazoa; phylum Chordata; class Actinopteri; order Mugiliformes; family Mugilidae; genus Chelon; species Chelon labrosus. The sequence goes on along the minus strand of NC_140360.1, from coordinate 20,212,706 downwards.
GACTCCATCCCGTCGGGCCGTCCGGAGATCCGATTGCACAGCTTATTTTAGTGGCACCTTGACTGCATCCTGTTAACACTGGCCTCGGAAGGAAGATGGCAGTCACTTTGATGTAAATAAAGATTGTGCTTCCTCTTGAGTCCCCGTAAGCCCGCTTCTGACAGGCTCTGTGAACATTTGTCATTATATAAGCCCGCGGTCTTTAGCATGCCTCTGTCATGTCCCAGTTTGCACATATGGCGGTCAATATTTTCGCGCAGACCACAGATGTGTGTGTGTGTGTGTGTGTGTGCTCTTTATGCGTTTAAACTGATGCAAGGGATTGCTGAATGGCAGAATGGAAACAAACAGCCAGGGCGCTGCACAGAGTCCATTTGTCTCGCAGCAGATTAAAATTGTTCAATCAAAGCTTTCAGCAGAACAAAAAAGGAGAAACATTTTCCACGGCAGCAGCATGTCTTAACAGGTTACGCTCTGCTGAACACAAACTCGATCTTAAGAATTAGCTGTGAGTTCCACTGACCGTGTTTCCTAAGGGACCTGCTTTTTCGTCCAACTCCACAGGGCCTGCAGTGCCTTAAACTCAATCAGGCAGCCAGGACACATAAAATATTGAGATCTTAAAAGCGAATGTGTTTCTTAAAATGCTCTAGTTGAGTTATATTTAATCACTGACACACATTTTCCAGAACAGAAGTAAGAAGCGTGTTTAAGGGACCTTAAGTCCATTAAAGGCAGTAATGAAACATGTTAAAAGCATAAAGGGAATAATGTGAAGAGATTTTGAGAGGTAACTTTTGCTCTCCCTGCTGCTGGTGGCTTTCCAGAATGGTATAAATACTTCTTTTTTTTTTTTTTTAAACAAAACTATAACACTTTCCACACAGAACTCATGGACACAAGAGCAGCACGACCCTTCAGTTTCTCCTTCAACACCAGCGACTACCGTATCCTCCTGATGGATCAGGATCAGGGCCGTCTGTACCTGGGCAGCCGGGAGTACTTGGTGGCTCTGGACATGCACAATGTCAACAAGGAGCCGCTCATAGTGCGTACAAATTCCTGCAGCTTGCTTCTTAAATACTTCGAATGTGGTGTAAAGTTTCTGAGTTTCTTAATTAAGTAATTATTCGCGGGGTGGTGTTTGTGCTTTTTGAAAAACAGATTCACTGGCCTGCATCTGCTAAAAGAAAAGGAGAATGTCAGATGACAGGAAAGGGAAGACAGGTAGGATCATGTATTTACATCCTGTTCTTTCAAAAAATCAGGGGCCTCTCCTTTCAAGATGGGACAACTGTGTTTGAATTCCATTTGTGTTCCTCCCCTTTGTCCAGGGCGAATGTGCCAACTTTGTGCGGATGATAGAGCCATGGAACCGCACCCACCTCTACACCTGTGGAACAGGAGCATACCAACCCATCTGCACGTTCATCAACAGAGGCTGGAGGGCAGAGGTGAACAAGACATTTACGGTTTCCCCGAGCGGGATTTACAGCAAAACTCCCCCAGCGGTAGACCTGGAAAGCTTTGTCCTGCTAAATATTTCAGGACTACAAACTGGGACACTGATTTGTTTATGATTTTTCCATGCTCCCCTGTGACGTCTTAGCGGCCTATTTATAAGCATTCTCCCTGTCTGATCTGCCTCTGCAGGACTATCTCTTTCGGCTGGTCCCTGGGTATGTGGATTCGGGGAAGGGCAAATGTTCATATGATCCCAAACAGGAGAACGTTGCAGTTCTGATCAGTAAGATACGTCTTGTTTATAAGCAAAAAAAAAAAAAAAAACGTTATAAAAACCTATAGAGTTTCACCACTCCATCTCTTTTTGTCTGTCTCCAGATAGTAACCTGTATGCAGGCGTCCATATTGACTTCATGAGTACAGATGCTGCTCTGTTCAGGACCATGGGAGGCAGAACGGCAATCAGGACCGAGCAGTACGACTCCAGGTGGCTCAACGGTGAGTAAGTGTGGGTGTGAGGTGGTAAATATCGAAGATTACAGGTTATGGTTCCTCTCATTCTATTTGACAACCACTTGTCTCAATCCCCTCTCTTCGTATCTGTTTTTATCCTCTAGAGCCTGTGTTTATTCAGATCCAGCAGATACCTGACAGTGCAGAAAAGAATGACGACAAGCTTTACTTCTTCTTCCGTGAGAAGAGTCTAGACTCCAGCGGCGGGGCGAGTCCCACCGTTTTAGCCAGGGTGGGACGAGTGTGTCTGGTGAGCCGAGCTATACTGTACATGTGTAGTGAAAACGAACGCAGCCTACCTCACCATATAAAACATGTTGCACACATTAAATCATGGCCTAATTTCCTTCCTGTCTAGAATGATGAAGGAGGACAGAAGTCCCTGGTGAACCGCTGGACCACGTTCCTGAAGGCCCGTCTTATCTGCTCCGTGATAGGAGAAGATGGAGTGGAGACGCGATTTGATGAACTACGTAGGGTCATATTAAATTAGCGTCATGTTTAATCTGATTGCATTTCATCTACAGCTGCTTTGAGTATAGTGTTATGAATTTGCATATTATTATCTTTCAAGGGGACGTGTTCATTCAGGCAACGCAGGATGAACGAAACCCAATGGTGTACGCTCTCTTCACCACAGCCGGGTGAGTCATTTTTAATAAATTTACACTTCGCCCAACCTCTGTTTTGTTTTTTGTGGACAATTCACACTTCAATTTCACGGGTTGGGTGCACGCTGTCTCTTATCTCGCCGTCTTACCTTAATTATGTGTTTGTGCTCAAGCTCTGTGTTCAAGGGCTCTGCAGTCTGCGTGTATTCAATGGCTGATATCCGTAATGTCTTCAACGGACCGTTTGCCCACAAACATGGTCATAATTACCAGTGGACAGAGTACAATGGAAAGATTCCTTACCCGCGGCCTGGAACAGTATGTTTCATTATATCTAAATAAACCATGAGCAACTAAGTTAGGAACAAATATGAAAGCACATATTCATCTTCTTTTTTTATTCCTGTGCAGTGTCCGGGAGGAACCTTCACTCCTGGGATCCGTTCTTCAAAGAACTTCTCAGATGAGGCTGTGAATTTCATCAGGGCCCATCCCCTCATGTTCCATCCAGTTTATCCTATCCATCGTCGCCCCCTGGTGGTGAGAACCGGCGTGGACTATCGCTTCACTGCCCTGGTGGTGGATCAGGTGGATGCTGTGGATGGACGCTACGAGGTGCTCTTTCTCGGGACAGGTGGGACGCCTGCAAAGCTGATGGCACAAGCCTGGTTGATGGAATTTTTAAATTTTTTTTCAAGAAAAATTTAGCTCTTGAACATAATTTATCTCACTTCTAGATCGAGGAACTGTGCAGAAAGTTATAGTTTTGCCTAAAGACCCGACCAGCATGGAGGAACTGACCCTAGAGGAAGTGGAGGTTTTTCGGGTATGTCTAAATATATGAACCTGAAAACAAGCACACGCTGATCTAAAAAAAAATGAAGTCTCAATATCTGCACTTTAATTTACAGACCAGAGCTCCAGTCAAAACTATGAAGATATCATCTAAAAGAGTAAGAATCCCATTCCTAAATCTCACTGGGTGATACGCATTTGGCTTCACATGTCGAGGCAGATTCTTCACTGACTTGTGTTTGTTTTTCTTGTGTCAATTCAGCAACAGCTGTACGTGTCGTCAGATGCGGGGTTGACTCAGGTGTCGCTGCACCGCTGTGGTGTGTATGGGAGGGCCTGCTCTGACTGCTGTTTGGCCCGGGACCCCTACTGTGCTTGGGATGGAGAGAGCTGCTCTGCCTTCACCCCGTCGACCAAAAGGTCAAGGAACTTTCATATATTCCCAGGACACTGAACTAAAGAGAGGATGTGTGAATTCTGCTTTAATCCGAATTATGACTTTTGTCTCAGGAGGAGCAGGAGACAGGACGTCAAACATGGTGATCCACTGAGGCAGTGCAGAGGCTTTAACGCCAAAGGTGAGGCATGTTTTTATGTACTTTAAATCCCAAACGCTTCAAGCTTTTGTTTGTTTTACGTGTTTTTTTTAATCATCGCCTTCCTCTCTACATGTGCAGTGGAGAAACGTCTGAGAGAAACAGTGCAGTTTGGGGTGGAGGGCAGTAGTACCTTCTTGGAATGTCAGCCTCGCACTCCTCAGGCCACTGTCAAGTGGCTGTTCCAGAGGGAAGGAAAGAGGAAAGTGGTGAGGAAGAGCAATCACAACTTTCTAAATGTAACAGGAAACGTTTGCTATTCCGTTTGCTACTCATATTTTTCTTTGTTGCTGCAAGTTGTATGAGAGATCAATGTCATCATGTCTATCCAGTAAATTTAAAGTTTGTCAACACTGTTAAGCTGCAGGCCACCACCAGAGTGTCCCTGCTTCTGGCAAAGAATTAGTCCCTGTACACCACACACAAGTTCCAGACAGTATAACCATACATCGATCAGCCACAACATTAAAACCACTAACAGGAGAAGTGAATAACATTGACCATCTTGAGACAATACAGAGTTCTGCTGGGAAACTTTTGGACCTGGCATTCGTGTGGATGTTACTTAGACATGTACCACCCACCTAGACCAGACCAGGCACCCCCACCCCATAGCAATGACACTCCTTGATGGCAGCAGCCATCCCGAGCAGGATGCAGCCTGACACAGACACACACAAAAATGGTTTAGGAACAACTCCAAAAACATGAAGAACAGCACAAGGTGTTGACCTGGCCTCCAAATTCACTAGATCCCAGTCTGATGAACTATCTGTGGGATGCGCTGGAACAAGTCTGATCCACAGAGGCCCCTCCCCTCAACACATAGGCACAAGGATGACCTACACAATATTAGGAAGGTGGTCATAATGCTATGCCTGATCAGTGTGTACTGACAGAGCTTGGCTGTTTCCTTGTGTTCAAACATTTTAACTAAACCAAAAAAATCAGCTGCTGGTAGAAATGAAAGATTTCAATCTTCTCATCTAACTTTCAGTAAACGAGTAAATAAGTGTATTTATCAAAATGACATAGTATTGTTTTCTCTATTATTTATCATATTTTTTTCCATAGCTCAACCGTGTAGGAGGAGTCGTGAAGACCAACCATGGCATTCTTCTAAAGTCTCTTAACCAATCAGACGCGGGCCTCTACCACTGCCTCGCCACTGAAAACAACTTTAAGCACACAATGGCCCGCGTGGCTTTGCGCATCCTTGACCGAGACATCGTTATGGCCCTCACCGCTCACGACGAGGACGAAGAACCAGAACGCCGCCACGCAGGACCTTACTCGCAGTCGCCCCTCGCCTCCACACCCTTCCCTCCAGAGATTAGACTGATTAACCAGTACTGCCAGTCCTACTGGGAACAGCTCAGTCCCAAACAGCAGCAGCGCAAACGCACCAGCCGCAGGCACACAGAGAGTCAGGACCAAGGCCTCGGCTAGGGGACAAGACGGACGCTGTCCAACACTGGCATGTCTGGACTTTAGGGCGGACTTTTTCTTTGACACGCGTTTGGGTGTCGCTTCCATTCATTGGGCAGGTGATGCTGTCACTCTGTCGTTAAAGTACTATATTTGTGGTTTTGCAAGTGTCAGCCCAGTGGACATATTTTACACTACTGATGACCACAGTCTAGATAACACCATACATGTATAGGTTTCAGAACACATCTGTATTACCATGCAACTATAATGTTACTCGTGGTGAAAAATACCATAAAAGACCGCACGCTAAAGTTGATCACATATTTCACTCAGACATGTTTTGGAACAAGGCTGACCGTGCTGTAAAGTATATATAACATTCAGTTAATGGGCTACGAAATGCAAAAACACAAGTATGCTCCCTTTTAAGTATCTTGAAACAGAAATGTAATATATTGATTGTGAATATAATATATATGGTCCAGATATGGTCATTGGATTACTCTTGTATGAGGACAATATGTTGATATAAATGCATACTTTGCATGCGTACTATTGTTGTTTGTTGCAAGTTGTACATTTTACGGTTGTTCTGTTTTCTGACTTGGTGTGTTACAATATTTGTAAGGTGTAATGTGTTCTGTTAAGCTAATTCCATTTGGATGTTGTCATATAATGACTCCCCTACTGTCCTGTGCTTCAGTGACCTACAGTATGTGAGTGTTGAAGATACGTATAGCGTACAGTGTTCTTCCAGTTATGCACTTTGTCGGTGGTGGTATTTGAAGGAAATGGGGATCTTTGCACAGATGTATGAGTAAATATGATACAGAAATCTTTTTTTTTATGTACAGTATGTTATAAAAATGGGAATGAAACTGGCTCAGATTTAGTATTGTTTGCTGGTGTTCTGTCACTTGCTGTATTTACAGGTTTTTTAGAATTGCCTGTTATTGTTGTTTTTTCTAAAGGAAGCGTATGGAACAAGATAAATTCCAGTCAGAGCCACCATTCACCTTCGTAGTGAGTAACACAATGCTATGTGTTGTTGTGTAGATGAATCATACACTGGAAATGTTTGAACACATATATAAACATTTCAGAATTCTCTTAAATTGGTTCTTTGCAGTCCTTTATATGGAGTTACTTGTTTATTCATAAATGTAATCACCTACAGTTTCTCACACATACAAGTTATGCTCCAGCTTGCATCATCATCGAACCTGCAACAGACCATCACGCACGGTGGTGTCGCAGTTCAGAGGCTTAAAACTAAAATCTCAACCAAAACCGAAATCCGCAAAAAAACAAGAACCGCTTCATCAGTCGTCCCATTCGTCGTCATCGTCGTCTTCATCGCCGCCGTCGTCTTCACTTTCATCTGAAACAGGAAACGTGTAAAGATATGGGAGGTTTGCTGCTCTGATCAGTCCACTCATGCATCATTGTGTAAAAATGCTGTGATGTTCTAATGTTTACCTGAGGAGTGGATGACTTTACTTCTCTTCTGCATGACCATCATGAGGGCACCGACAATGCCCTCGCCTGATTCTTGTGAAGAAGCCGGAGCCGGCTCAGCATTCTCTGTCACCTGTGAAACATTTAGAAGCATTTAATTAAGCATGACAATCAAGAACTTTGTACCTACTGTACATATAACATATTTAAAACATTTTAGAGAAATTGCTTTACATTTTTGAGTTTCTTCCCCAGTCGGATCTGATCAAGCAGAGCTCCTCTGCTTTCTCCTCCTCCGGAAGATACAGGAGCAGGTGGCGGTGGCGGGCCTCCAGCGAGGGGAGGAGGAGGTGGGAAATCTGAAGAAATAGAGGTTTGTGGAGGAGGGGGTGGAGGGGGTGGCGGAGGAGGAGGTGGAGGGCCACCACCACCACCTCCTCCTCTGCTGGGTGTAGATGGGACAGGAGGAGGTGGGAAACCCGTGGAGCGTTGTTGGCTTGACGGTGGCGGAGGAGGAGGCAGGTTGTGGGAGGATGATGGAGGCGAGACATGAGAGGGTGGGGGCGAAGGGAACTGAGGATGTGCAGAGTGTGAAGGAGGTGGTGGCAGCGGTGGACCGCCACGGCTCGACGGAGGTGGGGGTGGCAGGCCTCCGCGTGATGGAGGCGGCTGGGGGGGCGGCGGCCCTCCTCGCTGTGACTGGCCTGGGATGGGAGGCAGCGGGCCAGAGCGTCCTCGTGGGGGTGGAGGTGTTGGAGCTCCGGAACCGGAGCCCGGCAGAGGAGGCAGGGGTCCCTGTCTGCCAGGAGGAGGTGGTGGAGGTCCACCACCTGTGATTCAGTGGAACAACATATTCATTAAAATTGAGGCAAAGATCAGACCTTCACATTAGCCTGTAGGGAGCAGTGAGACTGAGAACAGGGTGAATGTGAGACTGACCTCTGTGCACCTCCCTCTTGACCGCCTCCATGCCTCCTGACTGCTCGATGACATTATAGATGAGCCTGGAGGTATTTTCATCCCTCATCTCAGCTTCCCCAATGCCAGCTTTGGAGAGCAGGTTCAACAGGTCGGGGTCAAGGTTGTTGGGGTCCCAGCCGACGTGACTTACATGTCTGAAAGGAAGAAAGAGGAATAAAAACAAAACAGTACGAATTAGTTAAACTTGCAAAGCATGGACAATATTGTAAAACGTCTTCTGGAGAAATGAACTACAGCTACATCATGGCAGCACATTACGCTCATACACTCACTTAAATCCACTTGGGGCACCTATGTCTGCCTTGGAGAGTTTGGGACCACCCTTCTTCTTGCTCTTCTTGTCCTTCTTTCCTTTGCTACTCAGTGATGCAGCAGCAGGTGTAGGCATCGATCGATAGCGGGACGACTGGATATCCGGGTTTTGGATGTCCACCGTGGCCATGTGGAAAGAGCCAGGGTTGCCAGATGCTGCATGTGGAGGAAGTACAGAGTTCACTCAGGTTCTTATTATTTCGTTTCATATGTTTTTAGTCAGAGGTGAGAGAGGTGATGAGGTGAGCCAGTTACACACCTGGTGGGACTGGAGGCAGGGAACTTCTTTCTACAGTGGCAGGAAAAGAAAAAATAATTATACTTAAAGTTCACCTCATGTAAAAATAAATAAATAAGGCTGAAGTTGTGAGGCTCGTTGCTGTCTTACCATTCGTAGGCAGGGGGCGCTGTTTCTTGTCTGGCAGGAAGGACGTAAAAAAAAATGTAATGATGATAACACAATGTTTATGCAGCTAAAATACACATAAATCAGTGAGCTCTTGTTTTATCTATGACGTAAGTAATTACTTACAAGCTAGCTTTATCTCTATTATGCAACCAATAATCTTATTTCCATTAAATGGATACAAAAATAGCTGAAAGACTCAAATTTGGGCAAAATTCTTTTAAGATCTCATTTAAGATTTGGGGTTTTGTTCACCCCCACAAACAAAATAACATTAACATGACTGAAGCCTGTCAATCTGTTGCAAATGCATTAACGACACAGAGTGCAACACAGTGTTCCTTTTTCATGCTCTCTAGTGAGGCCATGACCCCACTGACCTTGACGGTTGTGTCTTTGGTTGATTTTCTCCTCAACCGCCTGCTGGAAGGCCTCCGCTTCCTGTTGCTCACAGAAGTTCAGTCCAACCTGACAATCCTAGATAGAGTTAAATATATAAAACAATACTTAAAGATTTGGTGAGTGTTTGTGACCTTTGGTGATGATTTTACCAGGAATAATTGTGGTGTGTCACATCATGACTACAGCAACAGGAAGAAAGCTCAAATAAAGATGTGCTTACATCTGCTGCAAAGGTATGAAAGTATGGCCGTGGTGTGGAGTAAACAATCTGGTTGTAAAGCTCCTGCTCCCAAACCTGTCTCTCTGTCTGTGGAAAAAAAAAATAAATAACGTCCTAATTATTTTATATCATAGTTTTGTAAATTTTTTAAAAGGACAGTTTATTCACCACGGCTAACTCATAGATACATCTATATACTTGCAGATGTGTTGCACTGTGTGGGAGGTTACCTTCAGATCAAACATCCGAATGAAGTAGGAGCGCTTAGGGTTGTCTTTGACGAAGCAGACCACTCCAGTGTGCTGCAAGCTCCACATGGATGGACTGTGAGGCAGAGCCATGAACAGTTGTGCTACCGCGGTGGCCACAGACTGAACACACAGACAAGAAAGTGTTCAGAGCTGATAGGACACTTGAGAGCATTTTATTACACTCCACATGTAAATTTACAGTTTTGTGGTGTCGATCAACTTCCTCATCCGCTTTCATTTGTTTAAATGGGAGCTTAAAGTCTTGCGATGCTCCTAATTTTTCACTGCGGCCGTCTAAATCATCAAAAATGTGTAGATTGTGGTTTGTTTGGCAGTTATGCCAGTCTGATACAGTTACAGGTGGTAGGTTTACCTCAGTAGCTAAAAGAGTGTCAGGAACAAAGTAACTTCTGCTCCACTGTTGACTGAACACAAGTGTGATGTCTAATTCTGACAGCAGAGGAAGAATTGGTTCAGCCACCATTTCCTGTTACTGCTACCTCCTACTTGATGACCTAATGTCAGCAAATTATTTTAAACTGCAGCTAAACTAAAATTTCAACAGACTTGCTCGAAGAAAATATGTATGTCGAGTTTAAATAGATTACAATAGATAAATCAAATAAAATGGAAGTAAATGAACGAAATGCGTTTGTTTGAGGAACAGATGAAACTGCAACACTGTTGAGAGTAGAGTTAAATATTCAGTGTTGCAGTCGTCTACTCAGTGTTTAACTGTCAACCCAAGCCCATTAAAATTCAGAAAATTATGTTTAACCGCCAAAGGCAAGAGAGAAAAGTCAAGAGGGCTGAAACTCTATCGTTCACTGGCATTCAGAATAAGCTGTATGGCCCTTTCACTTTTACCGTGAAGACTTTCATCACAAACAATACATGTCCGTACAGATAAAGAGGAATATCATGCCCACGGTAGGCAAACCCCTCCCAGGTCAGTGGAGAACTTACAGCACACCTTCTGCCCAACAGATCTTCCAACTTGTCATTCTCCTGTGGGCTCAGCAGCTCGCTTCCAGCAGTCTCCGTTTTGTTTTTACTTCCACGGCTCATGGTCCTCTTTTAAATCTCCCAATTTGTCTTAAATTACCCTGTACAGCATTTGAAAAAGCGTCCGCGCTACACCGTCAGAATAGTCTGCTCTACAGTCAAGGAAGTTTCTCTTCTCTGTTCTGTGCACACATCAGCTCAAAGCAGGAAACGGACAACCGCACTTCTCTAACCCCCACTTTTCTTCTTTCACTCAGACGCAGAGCGTAGATGAATGTGTTACTTCCATTTTCAGAAGGAGGCAGTACACTCTTGTTCATCTCCTGCTGTGAGCACATATCTGTCACTGCCACACAAATGACTTCAGGCCGCTTAACGTTTGATGTCAATTAAAACCCGACACAAACACATGTACAAATGAAACACATATTTTATTAACAGATATATTCAGTTAATTTATAAATGCACAGGATTCATGACAAAGTTAACACAATGTTTTGACAAATAAAAAAAAAAAAAGACTAATTTTAACCTAAATCCTAAATCCTAAATCCTAAATAGGTCTTTATTTAGCATACTAAATAGTTTCTGGGAGTGCTGATATGTACACAGCTTTTCCAACACTGCATGTTGCAATTTTTAATTGTCTTTTGCTGAGCACGATTGCAAAAAAAAATAAAAAATGAAAAAAGAATGTGTCTCTTAGTCTGACATAATAAATATATTGTTTGGTTTGCAGCTGTTCAAGTTATATAAAATCTTTGTTTCTTTCCTGTGTTTCTGCGAACCTCCTCTCTGTGTTCACACACACAGTTCTCAGTTCTCAGTAACTCTCTGTTTAACCTTCACGAAAAATAGCAACAAAGTGTACCGTATTTGTTGGATTACTGGCCACCGCAGACGCAGCTTTGAAGGTAACTGCCTTTGTAACAGTCATATTAATGCCACATTAAACACATAATTCAACCCCATGTAAAAATCACTGGCAAATTGTATTTTGTAAGGGAATGTTAGTGTGGAACTGCAGGTCAACCCTCGCTGGTCACATGGGGCTGAATTTAACAGATGTCTAAGGAAATTTGACTGCACGGTCAAATGTGCGAGTTTTAATTGCATATTGAAAAAGCAACAGTTGAATGAACAAACTGAAATGTCTGGTTCTGTTTGGTAAACATAGCTGGGAAACAGCTGATTGTCTGACAATACTATCAAATTGAGGTCCTGCAAAATCTAAGAAGGTAGGGAAGTAGATTGGAAAGATGTCAGCAGTGACTGAGCTATTCCAGGGAACTGTACACATCCACTGTCTAAAATGGGATTTCCATTTTAGTCATGCTGTTCCCTTTAATTATTTTGCTGCCGTTCTACACACGACCCCAAACAACATCCTCACTCTGGGCCGTGTCAGGCTTTACTCAGTAAGAACACATTACTTTGCATTCTCACTCATCACTCATCTCGCCTTCACTACGGGACATTTTGTTTGGCCCATTACATGTCAAACCGCTTTCTTTTTATTTTTGAATGTAGGCAAAGGTTCTTCTCCTATCCTTCGTCTTGTGCAGCCAAACGTTCCTGTTTGGCTTTGGATGAGAACTCTGCAGGTCGGGGTAATTTAACGAGAGGGCGAGCTTTGGCTGACTGTTGGTAGTACCTCTGTTCTGTCATGGCAACTAGTGCCCTCCCACACTTCGAGATTCACCAGTCACCCAGTCAATTAGGATAAACGACATACTCATGATCATAAAGATGAATCCCAATCCAGCAAAGCATGCGGCCTGGAATGAAAACAACATCTGGATCAACAACACATCCAAAACAACACGAGAAAAAATATGTGTCTTTGATTGCTGAAGGAACTGAGTTGTACCTGAATCTTTGGTCTTGACAGTAAAGGCTCCTGCTCTTCAGGAACAATCCGGATGTAGAAGATACCGGGTAGGATGAAAATGAGGCTGGGCGCAGATGTGGCTCCTGCAGATGATGGCGACAGAGAGAGAAGTGAGTTAATTTAAGGTAGTGAGAAATCAGTTATTACACAGTTTACAGAACATATAGGTCACAGTATCAGCAGTCAAGCCCTGACCATTCCTCTAGTTTAGACATACCGATGATGCCAAAGATGTCGCGGATGGAGGGCACAAAAATAACAAGTATGTTGACCGTGAAGAGGAGACAAATTGCAATGGCGCCGTGTCTGGCCCAGTGGAACGGCTTGTCAGGGAACAAGATCTGAAGCACAGCCCTGCGAATCTGTAGACATAAAGAAATTAGGAAAAGAAGAAAGAAATGGGAATTTCAAAATTAATAAAACTAGATCAAAGTAAAGGCTGCTCATATCTTATCCTTTCAGGTGACATTAAAATATCATAGAAGGCTGTTGAGAAGCTGTTACGTGATGCCATGTGTAAAAAGAGCTCCTGTTTGACTTAACTCAACGCAAGTAGCTGATGTTTTAGCATGTACAGTATTTTCTGTTAGTTGCTGAAGGCAAAATACCTGCTTTAATATCCCGAGGAGTGAGACCCTGCAGTTCAACATACTTGAAAGTTTCAGCCCACAGAGAGGTTTCTTGTACAGTAATTCAGAAAGAGTGAAATAGTGAGATGAGAAGATGGATACCACTCTCATATCTGTTCGGTATGTAACTAGCTTAGCCGGAAACAGCTAGTCTGCCTTACTACAAATGTTAAGAAATCCATCTACCTCTAAGGCTCAGTAGGCAACTCCCTCCCCACATTCTTTCACATACTGTAAAACATTTTTCATTTTTACTGAAGGATTTGTGTTGTTAACAAGAAAGCTTCACATGTGCTTACTAGATTGACTTTGTAACCTTTGGACAGAAGCAGGCTAGCCTTTGCTCATTTGGTTGCAAATCTAAGATTATGTTTTTGCTCATCTGCTGTGTGTCCTTAGTTAAGCCTTCAAATATGTATTGTGTCCATCCATTATACAAACTGCTCGCATTTATAGGCCATTTGCAAAGTTAATGGAAAAAGTTTAAAGATATCTGCACAGTCAATACACTACTGAAACAAAGACAGATGGTCTAAGGGATTTCACTCTGCCTGCCACAGCAATAAAACAGTAAAGCAGTTCCATTGCCTTCAAATACAGAAATATCCCTGTTCTTTGAGACATAGATGTGGTGTATTGGCTACCTTAGAAGTGTTTTTGGATGTGCTATGTGTTTTTATGCAATGTATAGTAATATTCTACCTTGTGCCAATGTGGATAAAAACTAATTATCCTAAAAATATTTAACAGTCCTGTCCACCAGTTTTGTTTCAAAAAGAAATTCTTCATCAGAAAAAGTAAATGTCGATTGTGGAGTACCCCTTGGAACAATATTCGGTCCACTGCTTTACTTTACTTACTTACTTACTCACTTAACTATTGAAGTCCTTAATTATTATATAAATAATAATCTACACAATGACTTTTAAATAATGTGCATGTAAGCATCCAAATCCAATTAAAAAAAATCTTGATGAATTTTTATAGAGCTGAAACTACAACATTTTTATTTTCATCTCACTTTCAAAGGGCCCAAGAAGATGTCATCAAATGTTAGGTCAATCACATTCTCAATATTTCTTAAGAAAGTAACTGATCATCAAAATAGTAGTTTCTGTCTATGGAAAAATCTGTTGTTCTGTATCCCGCTTTCATTTTTATTGCTTTTATCTGAATCTATTCTTTATTATATAAAGTGTGTTAAATTTTAATGTGTAGAAAGTTTCCAAACCATAAGAGTTACATTTCCTGCTTTTGCTGTGAATATTTTATATTATTGTGATGGATGTCTTACTGGGAAGAGGACCACAGGGACGGTTAGAGTGACAGCAACCAGGACAGCCAGACGCACACAGAGAACCAGGACATCCAGAGGGTCCACACGGCTGTAGGTGTGTAACAGCTCTGACTCCACAGCACCTATCCACAGAGAAGCATCTAGGCCTTGACATCTCTCACACAGAGGGTAATCCCTCATTCACAACACTGCAAAATGCATATGGGCTCAGGGTACAAGTGGGTCATAATTTTGAAATCTCACAACATTAGAACAAAGTGACCTTTGACTCTCAGAGGTTTCTTACCATAAAAGGTGAGGTAACCGAAAAGAGCCGTCAGCAGGTACATGACAAACATGGCCAGGATGGAGATGTTGGCCACAGCCTGCATGCGCTTCTTGGTGGCGCTATGGCAAAGAAAAGAAGAACAAACACATTCATTTATCACAGTTCTATGTGTGTCAAAAAAGAGTTGGGATTTTGTGAAAGGGATTGTGATATTCTGACATACTTTCGTAGTTCAGTGTAGATTGGTAGAACCTCTGGGTGGCAGACAAACGCGAACGCCAAGATTGGGATGGTGTATGCTGTCTAAAAGCCAAAACACAAACGTAAAGACAAGTGAGTGACACACAGTTAATTGCTTTTTATTCCCGTGGCTGTTGACAGAACACGCCTCAGCACTGTTGACTTAACACACTCTAGCGCAGAATACACCAATAAGGACATGGGCCTTCTGAGGGTGTCCTGTGTTGTCTGGTTACAGAATGTTGTTAGTGGGAGACTTTGGGTCCTATGAGTTGAGGGGAGGGGCCTCTGTGGATCATCCCACAGATACTTGATCAGTTCAGGATCTAGTGAATTTGGAGGCCAGGTCAACACCTTGTGCTGTTCTTCATGTTTTTTGAGTTGTTCTTAAACCGTTTTTGTGTGTGTGCCTCTGTCAGGCTGTATCCTGCTGGGTATGATTGCTGTCATCAAGAAGTGTCATTGTTATGGGGTGGGGTTTTCTGGTCTGATCTAGTTGGGTGTTACATGTCTAAGTAACATCTACATGAATGCCAGGTTTGAAAGTTTTCCAGCAGAACACTGAATTGCCACAAGATGGTCAATGTTTTTCACTTCTCCTGTCAGTGGTTTTTATGTTATACCTGATCGGTACATGTAGCGGTAGAGCTGCTGTGCTGACCATGAAATAAAAACACACATAACAGTTCCGGTAATGAGGCAACATGAAAATGTTTTCCTCTCTGACCTGTGAGTTCATGGTGAAGAACTTGGCCTCACAGAAGTCGTCTGTTACATTAGCATGTACATGATTTGGAGTAGAAGTGATGTTATGATGTCCTTCTTCTTGTAGTGGACAGTTGATGTTGAATTTCTTGTATATAACCTGGTGAAACAGACCTTCAGTTTAATCTAATGTAAATATTTGAGGGACGTTCAGCTGGTTATTTTATATACATCTTTGCTGACTCACTGAAATGAGGAAGAACACCATGCAGGAGAGGGAGAAGCCACTTGTATAGCCAAGATAGCCTATATGAGAACAACAAGATGTACAATTATTTGTTTGCAAACTGCAGACAGTAACTTCAGACCAGGAAATGGAAACTAAATGGGCAGAGGAGACGTAGATGTGACGACAGCACAAGTAACATGACACAAAAAAAATAAAAAAATGTGACAACAGAATGAAAAAACATACCAAGTTGTTTCATGAGTGCTAGAGGAAGGATGATGGCAACGCTAACAATGATGATCAAGTACCTTCCGTCCAAGAACCACTCTCTAAGAGACAGCCAGGCAAACAGATGAAAACATGTATACCACCAAACAGAAAACTCCTACTACTATACGTGAATCTAAACCAGAAGATCACTTTGACACTCACCCCGTGTTTTCATGTTTACCCAGGAAAGCCTGAATAACCAGTGGAAGCTCCGACTTTACGATGAAGAGGTAGCTGGACATTGCTAAAAAGAAATGAAAATGGGCTTATCCTATGACATTTAATTGCATCAGATTTAAAGGTTTAATGACAGATACTAGGCACCGAATTACAGGGAGGAAATGGGATGACATTACCTCCAATATTGTGTACCGTAATGATGCAGGCTGCCAGTATTTTTCCTGGGTGGCCAAAAGCCCGATTCCCAAGCTGCTCGTAAGCCCGTATGCCTGAAGACACACAAACATTAGATACGCATGCGATGAGTTATGAATACACACACGTCATGGAGTTATATGTGTTTAATCAAGCTCTGCCTTACCGACAACTCCAGCACATTTCAGCAGGAGATGAATTGAATACGCAGACAGAATAGCAATGAATATTAACAGGATTCTGAAACAACACAAGAACGAGATCTGCTGGAATTTATTCATTTAAACTACAGGTAACAGAAAAAAAAAAAAACACACTTTTAGAAACTTTTCAGCAATTCTTATGACTATTGTTTTTTTTTTGTTTTTTTTTTTTAACCAGCCCACACAAGGGATTGTTTGATTTAGAGAGACTGGCTCTCTCCAAACCTGCCACACTCCACCTCCCAGGCCCGCCACATAGCACAGGACTGATCCAAGCAGGCGTGTCTTGGAACTGATCACTAGGGTCTATATTTAACCACTCAAATCTGATTTAGAGAAGCTGCGTGTGTATGAGCTCTAATGTACATTCTGACAGGTCAGGGTTCGTGCAGTAGCAGCTGTATACAGCAATAGGTGCAAAACTATGTATTACAGCTCACGCAGACACACAGACAGAGACACTGTGTTCTCACCGCTGCCACGCGTTTATGCCCAAACACAAATACACACAGGGAGTCACATGACACACACTCATGTGGCCTTATTTTTGGCCTTATAAGGACCCTCTATTGACTTTATCCAACCTGTTTCCACTTAGTTATAAACTAATTCTACTGTTAAATTTCAGCCAAATTACAATAACAGTTATTTATAATTAAATTTCAAACATACACAAATGCAGAAAATAAGCCTTATGACTTTGGTTTGTAAGAATCTTAACTACAGAACATAAACTTTTACATTTGGCTTTGCCCGAATATGAAATATAAATCACAAGAAGCTGAAATGGATATACACTTTTCCCCTTTTTCCGTAGAGACTTCTACTGTGTATTGTGGGCCAACAAGTACACGAGTGGAATCATTACACACCACAAGAACTGACAAAAGGCACAAAGTTCAGCCAAATTTGGGGTTGGTGTGTTTGACTTGCATACTCACAGAAATAGAATGATTCCGGTGTTGGACATTGCAAAAGCCAATCCCAGAATTCCACTGCCCATTATGGCGTTGCTGAGGTTAAAGACGGACATGCCAAACGAAGTCTTTCCCTCGAACTGCAGTGAGAGGGTGTCACGCAGACAGTTTGGTTGACAACAAACACATAAATGTCATTAGTAGCATTTACTAGATTTTACTACAGCAAGCATATGGCAGAGAAAAGGCACTCACGTCCGTAAAGTGGATTTCTTTCTTTGCTCCTGTTTTATGTGGGAGAAACTCGTCATGTTCCATGGCCTCAAGCCCATCAAAGCTACAATGGAAAATAAACATAATGACAATAACATTGAACTTTGACCACGTTTGCTGTGATATGATGCACCTATCAAATCAGTATTGATCACTGTGAGGCTTACCCATCATCTCTGCTGTGTCCGTTCATCTTCTGAAGCTCCATTTTTGGGTGGATATGGTTGATCTGCTTGTGCTTGACTGAAAAAAATCCTCTTCAAATTTTCAAATGCCTGAAAGCGCAGCACACAGATGTTTGGTTCATGATATACTTACCTACCAAAAAAAGAACTCTTGCTAACGTGAAAATTATTAAACCAGCTGGGGTTGTTGTTACATAACATACATAACAATCCAGCTACGCGCATGCACAGACATTGCCAACTTTCCATTATTGGTGAAAAAAACAAAAAGAAAATGTGAGCAGGCTGCAACCACTCTGTGTCTCTTTCGAATTGCTTCTGTGTATGTGTGTGTGTATGTGTGTGTGTGTGTATCACTTTTTATTTTATTTTTTTAACTGCGATCTGTCTTAACTTGTCAGATGTGATACAAGATCGCGCCGTGGTTCTCTCAAGAAGCTGAAGGAGAAATGTGATGAATTTACGATGTGAGGCGTTGGCTCTGGCCTGCAGTACAATAAATGTGGAGTAATGTTACAGTGGCCGTCTGAGAAGGATGTTTAAATGTCCCCTGCTTCTTAAAGGTATACTTGCACAACAGAGAGAAGCTACGTGCTTAAGAAACACTGAATATGACTAATATAATACAAACTGGGTAAAATGCTGCAGGCCTATTTATAAAGTCTTCAGACTCAGCACTGTAATTTTTCATCCATGCCAAGAACAGCATGAATGCTGTATTTTTTTTCCCCCTCTTTTGGCAATGCAAAAAAATGGTGTTGCTTTTCTTCTCCACACTTTAGATATAAGGACACAGAATAAAGTTTCAGAACTTGTGGCAGTTTTTCTTGGGGTGTCAGTCCACATAAAGCTTGTGTGACACGTAAGGCTTTAAGTAACAAATGTTGTCAGAGGACTTATGTTGCTCTAATCTGTTGTGGGCCACACAAAGCTTGGCATGGACACTCTCTGGGAATGAGCGTAGGTCTGTCCTCCTGCCTACGGGGTCATGGGATACTTCCCTTCACTGTGGGTAAAAGTGCCCTCAGGATTTTCACATCTGACCCCTAAAGACACTGTTGCGCTACATTTTGCCATTCCTTGAGAGTTTCACACAAAACTGAAATTTTCTATGTTCCTACGCGCCACACTGAACGGGCCTGCTGAGGGAGAATTATCCACACAGCTCTGTGCTTGATAGCAGTGGGATAAACAAAGGGTTCCTGTGTAAATGGGGCTATTTAGTCTAAATACAGAGTAGCCTTTTCCCTTCACACTGGCCTCAGGTCAAGTTTGGTTAGAGAAACTTTCTTTAGCCACATACACGACGACTTTCCCATGGCCCGTAGCCAACGCGAACCAACAAATCATAGGCTGAATGTTAGTTTGTAATTTAACATTCAGCCAAAAGACAGTTTTGATGGATTGGCTGCCTCTACACATATCGTAAAAGGCAGACTTTACTATTGTGCTAAGCGTTGCATGGTAAAACTTAGGTGGGGGATGAAGGAACCAGACAAACCTGGTTAAGTAGGATCTTGTTCCACGTTAGTTATTTCATTTGCCAGAGGGCAGCTCTAACACGGTGGAAAGGCAACTAGTACCAAAAAACTAAAATTATTCATGTGCATTCCATGCAACATACATAAACAATACATTAAATGGTACGGTACAATCCCACCAGTAAACAAAGCATGTTATGTTAAATAGAGTAGCCATGACTGACTTTACTATTCAGCCACATGGCTCGTCTGACGCAAGACTAGCATACTATTGACAGCCCTTCCCTTCTCTTCCTCCACATCTACAAGGACACATCCACACATTTTGTTGCCAACTTACCCCGCTAGTTTTCTTTTTTGTATAAATCCTTGTCCAAGCTAGTTCAGTTTTTAGGTTCTTCAAATGTTTATATTTGGGCTTGTTCTTAGGAGTCTCTCCAAAGCTCCTTGGTAGTGAAGAGAGGAGAGAGTGAAGAGATTAGAAGCTGGGAGGGAGAGCAACCGGGAAATGGGAACACCCATAGCCTAGCTTTAACCCTTTGTTAAACCAGTCAGGTAGAGCTGCAAAGCCACAGTACGGCTCCACTCACCTGGTGTGTCTACACTGAAGTGGTGTTACCATGAGTGTCTGTACAAAGGAAATTAATTATTTGTAGTTTTCAGAGACAATTTGTAGTTCAAGGCTATAGCTAATCCCAGAAAATCTTCAGACAAAAGGGCTTCTGGTGTTCATACAAAAGACTAATCATGCCATTACAGCCTGTGCAAGCAGAAAGGAGGCTTGAAGCAGATGTCATCCGAGGTGGGTTTTGTTACAGCATGTGCGGATACTTACTGACAGTTTGCATCCTGCTGGAAGTCGTAGTGATGGTAATTAGCTTAGGAGATAAGTGCTGTTTTAAGATTGCTCGCATGTGATTGTGCTTAAGAGTGGAAACATTGTGTGTGCTTGATTCAAAACAAATGGTGAGACCTGAACTGCCATGTAATTAACAAGCCATGCACCATGACACCAAAAAAAAAATAATATATATATATATATATATTCATTCATTCATCTTCTGTACCCGCCCATTCCTGTTAAGGGTCACGGGGGTCTGCTGGAGCCTATCCCAGCTGTCATCGGGCGAGAGGCGGGGGTACACCCTGGACAGGTCGCCTATATGAATATGTATGGAACCTAAATAAAATAATACTTGTGTAGTGCTGTTGTCCTGAAAAAAGTTTCATGCCCAGCCTGTTAGTAGTCTTGAAACTTAAATGTTACTTCTTAGAGATGACATTTCAGTTATCTGATAAAGCTTGAGTTTGCACACCCAAGAAACACCCATATTTTCTTTATCTCACTGTGACATAAATCCTTCACTGGAAAACGTATACTCTTGTTTAAAGATTGTATCTGTTGTAGACCAAGTGCACACAGTTGGTTGTTTTAGAAATGTGGTAGTTGTAGCGGAAGAAGAGAGTCACTTCCACATTTTCTTCGGTTTTTGGCAGTGAGAAAAGGTTGATAATACATGTTAGACTGATGATCTAAATAGATAGGGCGAACGAAATAGTTAAATGTCAGTGAACTTAAATGACTTCAGTGGGTTAAAGGAAATGTGAGAAACTGTCACATAACAGTACAAACTTGAGTAAAATATAATTGATCAGGAGCCATTTTCTCTTTAGAGAACCATGCATTAAACAGTCATGGCATCATTGATCTCCCATTTAAACTGGTCATTGAAATGTATACTATGCAAACTGCCAGCATGTCAGGCAGATGGCAAATGAGAGCATAAACATATCCTTAGCTGACAGCTTAAATCCAGTGAGAATGAATCAGGGTGTTTCTTATTTTAACTGTAAATATTAGAGCGCACAGTCAGTTGCTTCACTATCCGTAAAATGCTGGTCTGCGGGTCTACTGCTTACCTTTCTTATAGCGGTCAGTCACATGGATGTCTTCAGTCTAAAGTAATAGCACACAAGTTAAAACTCGCAAGCTGGTTCTTGTCCAAAACTGTCTTTTCACACTGTCCACATGGTACAGCCATGGAGAAAAATGGAGGCGGAGGAAGCAATTAGGCGCGTAAAAAAACAGTTTCCTGTTATGTCACAAGTTAAGTCACAGCCTGTTTTTTTTTTTTGTTTTTTTTCAGACTGATCACACATGGTGGCCTGTTACTTTCTTTAGAAGAAGAATTGTGCACCGGAAGCATTCTGCTACGGGAGAACACTTTAGAATAGTGAAGCTTTCTTTCTAATGTAGTCCAAGTATACGTACTACATTAAGACACTATGCTTTACTGGCATACATTATAGTAGTTGGCTTGTGGCTACGCAGCTGATAGTGTAAATGAAACATGCTGCTGTGTAAAGTTACTTCTCTTTTTTTTCTGAGCTTCAGCTGTTTTATTGGCTCACTAACATTGCCATCTAGTGGCAACATTATACAAACAAACAGGTCAACAGCAACAGCACTCAGATGTGTTGAAACCTGAAGTTAAAAAAGAAATGAAAAAAAAAAACTTAGACCATCAGAAACTACATGATGTGAGTCTTACATTCGTTGAAGGGGAACAAGTAACCATGCAACTAAATGGCTTTTTATTATTCATTAACCCAACGATGACTTTCACACTTCACCGACTGCTTAATCTGTGAGATATCAGAAAATAGCGGAAAATGCCAGAGTTTCTCACAGCACAAGGTACTGTCTTCAAATCGCTTGGTTTGTGTAACCAACTCTGCAAAACTGTTAGAGAACAGAGAAAACGTAAAATAAGACCAAAGTCTAGAGAAGTTTAAAATAGGGAAAATAAATTCTTATAATAGCTGGAACCTCTGGGAATTTAGCATTGTTGTTTGAAAAATGGTTAGCAAAATCGCTGCACATACATTTTCAGATGAGCAACTAATCAACTGGTCGTCTAATTGTTCAAATTTGGGAAAAAATAAAAAACAAAGTCATCGTGGTATAAAACTATAATCTTTTATTAAACTGAAAAAACAAAAACAAATAGTGGACAATAAAAAAACACAGAACGTCTCTGTAGTAATGTTGTCTGAGTGGTAGTCCTTACAGTGAACATTTTATTTCCCCTTGTCAACCCACGCAAAGAAATTACATCGAGCCTCTGGGTTGGACGTGTGTCCCTGAGGACGGGCACAAACAAAAAACTGCTTGCCCATGTTTGGCCCCTCTTTTTTTACAGTGCGAAGCACACAAGGTTCCCCGTGGGCCTTACAGCTCGGCGGCGCAGGTGGTCCGTGAAACAATGACTTCCAAAACACTTGTGATGCCCCTTTCTTGGCATCTGAGTGTCCCCCCGCTGGCTTAGGGGTTGAATGTTGTTCTTTTATCTGTTTGTCAGTTTCGGCTGTGGAGCTGTTGGTGCAAAGCTGTGATGAGCCATTAAAGACAAGGTCAGTGTGTTCAGGGTTGGTGCCCGTGACTGGTGACACTTTCCTAGTTGTTGACGTAACTTTATCTACACCAAGTGCTTTTTCCTGCTGCCTGGCATTTGTTTGTTTGGGTTTAAAAAATGAAAGGAGGCTGCCCTGCGGCTTCAAGGAAGCATTAACGGTTTTAATCTTTTTCCCCGTTGGGGCGACAGTGTCTGATTTAAAAAAACGTTTTTTACCACAGACATTTCCATCAGCCAGTGGATTTAAATTCTCCCTCCTTTCTTCCTCTTCTTGAGATCCAGGTAAGGCATCCTTCTGCTCTGACTGAGTTGATTTTTGGTCCACTTTAACAAGGAAGCGTGAGAGTTTCTGCTGTTTGCCAGCAAACTCTGGCAGGTAGCGAGTACAGAGAGGAGGAGGCTTGGAGCTGGATAGGAGAGAGCAGCTCAGTTGCCCCCACACGGGGCAGTGGTCTGACCCTTCTACCTCTGGCATGATATCTGCTGCCACAAACTGCTCCTTGGCGAGCCGGCAATCAGCAAATATATAGTCAATGCGTGTGCCATAGTTGGTCTGCCGTGCGCCAGTAAGGGTGGACCAGCATGTGAAGGCGTTCGTGCGAGTTGGGTGGAAATAGCGGAAAGTATCCACGAATTTTCCGCCACGTAAGGGACCTGTTACCTCCGATTCGTCATCAGGTTCTTCCTCATCCTGGTTCTGTTCTTGTCTGCCACTTTGCAAAAAGCCATTCAGCCATTTCCTCCCAGGGTTTTCACCAAAATCCTCCTGGGTGATGAGAATGTCATTGTTACAAGCATACACGCCCATAATGTCTCAGGCTCATTAATGAACACACTATAACATGTTAGTGTTAAAGGTGCTCATAGGGGTTAAGATTTTGTTAGAAAATCTGCTTTTCAATCTTTAAGCTAAGATAAGCTAACCATCTGCAACTTCACATTTACTATACAGCAATGTCATTGTTAGAATTATCTGTTATTGCAGAGACATACTTCACAAAATGTTGGACTATTCCTTTTAGCAAGTAACAAGAAAACAGTTTCATGTGACTGTATTCTAAACGTTTACTTACAATATCAGTGGGGTCACAGTGGTCTATTGGCCGGTGGGATGTATTTACATCTCCTAAAATGATCACATGACTGAAAAGAGAAAAAAATAACTCTGATTGTTCCATTATAAAACACGGAAGCATATAACTAATAGACTTACTGTAACCACTAGGATTTTTATCCCAACACAGGCAAATGTCATTTGAAAATGCAGATTTTCTTTAAATTTAATGTTTCTTTTACAACACTTCGAACTGCTTTGAGATGCATTTAATGAGTATATAACATTTAACATCTGCCAAACTGCCCTTAGCAGTGTGAATGTGTTAAAGCTCAAATGTCACACACATTATAAGAGACCCATGTGTGTGCCATTTGTGGTAAAACCAAGATACACCTGTGCTCTCACCTCCCGTCTTTCAGTACAGCTTCAGCCCGACACTGAAGCAGCTTGTAGAACTGCAGCTTGAACTGCTTTCGCTCAGGTTTTTCAGGGTCAGCCCGTGGACAGTACACATTAATTACAGTAACTGTTTGCTCTTTGTCCTGACTCCTGTGAGGGTAGAACAGAGTCAGAGGCAGGCACGAAAATCTACGGTTTACAAATGCTTTACAAACACTAAAAATTTCACCGTACTGTATTTACTCTTACATGATTCTGTGCTTTGTGATAACGGCTCGTCCTTCGTTGTCCAAAAGTTGCAACTCCTCGCTTGAAAAGTTGGTGTGGTCACCGTAGCTACCGACAGCCCCATCATGGTTAGTCAGCAGACCTGTGAGACCCTCCTCAGCAGCAAACGGAGTGGCACTGTCCTTACAGTACGTAGCAACCCCTGTGCACATCGGGAATGGGACGAGAATTAGTTTGCACAATGTAGTAATAGATCAGCAGCAACTATAATGAAGGTGTATTGCAGTGGCTCAGTTACAAGGATCTTCTGTTTATTAATAACATTCATAACTGTTTTCATTAGAATGAATAGTGGCAACCATGTATATTTTAAAATATTAAGTATGTCTATTGAGTTTCAGTGAAAGAGGAAACAATGTCATAAATAAATAAAGGCAGAAAACTAGAGAACAAAATCAACCTGAGTAGCCGCTGCGTCCTCGACTGTAGCTAAAATAGGAGTTGTAGCCGTCAACGATGGCAGTTCTTTCATCGAGCAAGTCTCCTGTGGGGGACAAATAAGGGTTTGACTTTTTATTATGTTTACAACAGACTGTGGTGCACTGAGCATGAAAGTCCCAGCGTTTTCATAACTGCTACAGCTAATCACTTACTTGTCACTTTAGTCTCCTGGACACAGATAATATCTGCGTCCAGTGAGTCAAGAGCACGTTTTATACCGCCCCTAAAAGTCCTGATGCCGTTTATGTTCCAAGTAACGATCCTCATTTTGACTGCAATGGACCAGAGACGCTCCGGCGACGCGGGAACTAATGTGCAGAACCGGAAGTAAAACGGAAGTCGAGGAAGCACAAGCGGAAGTGGATTTCGCCACTAATCTTTCGATATTTCTATCTATCTTTAAATAAATACATACTTTTTTTGTGTTTTGAGCTTTAGTGCTTAATTTCTGTGTGTGGAGAGCGATAACGCAAGCTGTGTCCAACCAAATACAGAAAATACAGACAATGCTCGATGTAGTTGCATTGCACAGTTGCTAAGCTAGAGGGGGTTATCGTGCCTCCACCTTTTCGGCGCGCGTTTGACACTCGACCCTTGTTCTGAAACGAGAGAAACCGGGTGGGAGGAAGCGACGCAGCTGCTCGCTAACCTGGGCTGTTACTGGCTGTTACCCCTGGCTACTATCGCGATCGGCAGTTGTAAATTCAACGCTTGCCGGGGACCGAGGAGCTCCATCTTTGAAATAAAACCACAGGGTGAGTATCTTGCTCGGCTAATGATTGCTATCCGGCTAATTAGCTTGTCTGACAGGATCCGGCTGGCGTTACGACGGGTAGGTGATGGCGTCTGTTCGGTTAAGGTTATGTAAATGTACACAATTCTACAGCCAAGAAGTCTGTTAGCTAAATGTAACATTTCGTCGCTTGTAGTTTAGTTCCGTGGTCTCAGTTACTGTCGACATCATCGCCAGGCTAACGCTACTGTTGCTAACCGTCTAGTCGTGTCCCGTTTCAACTCCGGTGTCGTCTTGGATTTTATGTCCATGTCAGGATATTTTTCATCCTCTAGTTACAAGCTCGCTGTGGAAACACTGACAGCGTGTAGGCTGCTAGCTCTTAGGTGATGTTAAGATGGACTTGTTCGTGGACTGGGGGGGGAGCAGATGCTTAGGGGGTGACTAAGTAGCTACATCATCTGGCACCGGTCAGCCCCCGGCTGGTGTTTCCATCTTCGGTCAGACAAGAGGACACGAGGAAGTGGAGGGGATCTGCCCCACCCAGTCAACACTGGTGGTCGTAGTAACACCATATTGTTTCCTCGGCTTGTTTTTGCAGGACTACCAGCTGTCATAAGTGTGTAACTAACATTATTAACTCTTTTCATATTCTTAAAGTGTTGCTGATGCGACTCTGATGAATACAGTATAGTACTGCATCCCTTTTTAATAATGGCAGCCAATTTAAGCTAAGTAGTGGGGCATTAGCAATCATCAATAAACAGTTTTACATACCACAACTGTAGAAAAAAAGAATTTTTTTTTTTATACCTGATAATATCCACATTGCTTGCTGGTATTCACTAATTCCTTTGTTAATTTATGGATTGGATTTATCCAGTGGCCACTTGTCCTGTTGAGTTTAAGCGATTTCCCACTCAACCAATCCCAAACGTAATCTTTACAGTTTGCGCAATTAGTGTCTCGATATGATTTATGCAAAACCTCCTTGCCATGCTTTCGTAGTAGTTTATGTAACCACCATCTTGTGTTTTGCCTTTTGTAGTGGGGCATAATGAGAGTGGTGGAGTGAGGAGGCGGGTGTCCCAGTAGAACATTGGCAGACGAGTGGGAGGCCAGGCCGGGCCAGGATGCTGGAGGCAGACGCAGACCCAGCAGGTGCAGCAGCGGAGGGAGAAGGGGAAGCAGAGATGGGGAGCAGAGACTTCAACGCTGAGTTGGTGCGGCTGACTCTGGAGCTCCAAGAGGCCACGGAGGAAAAGCTACAGGCAGCCCGCTATGGCCTGGTGGTGCTGGAGGAAAGTGCTGCCCTCAAGATGAAACACAGGCAGCTGGAAGAGGAGCATGAAGCCCTCAAAGCGGAGCTACAGCAGCTCAAAGAGGTAGGAACCCTTAAGGCCATGCAGTTACATTTAGAAAAAATAAACTATGGATTTTATTCCTTCAGCTTCTGCACCACTGCTTTGTATTTTTTTCATATACTGGATATATGCCAACATATTTTTTATACTGTTGCGTTATTGCAGGATCTCATTAACACAATATCCCTTAATGGGACAGTAATAATCATAAGTCATTGTTTAACCTGCATTACATTTACGCAAAAATAGGATTGTAGAATTACCTGCTTTCATGTGCTTACACTGTCGGCAGAATATAAATGCTGACGTGATGTAGCGGTGTAATCGCCCTGCTCATGCTGTTTATTTTAATTTTTATGGCCAAGGAGCAGCCTTGCAATATGCCAAGCTATTCTATAAAGCTGTCATTGTTTTTATCTGTACCACTGAGCTGTGACATGAATTTGACTGCTCATCTCTGCGTTGCCTTTGAATGAGTATCTTCTACCACAATAACACTTCTGTTGCACTTGTGATTTAGTATTAATACTTTCAGTGAGGAGGCTGGTGATCACATGCTGAGTCAGTTTGACCCGTGCATGTCAATTAATGTCAGATCAGTGTTCTGTGCTGAGCACGTTCCCCGCAACCAATTAGTCAGAATGTTGCTGTTAGCATGCTGCACTTTCTCTGCCTGATTTTGATGCTTAAGTTCGAGGCATTAGCGCCGGATAGTCAAGATAAAAAGATTAGACCATTATGTTGAAGCTCAGATTATAATATAATCCAAGCCTCCGATGTATTGAAGGTCTGACATATGCTTCTGGCTGGCTCGAGGTTCTAAGCAATGTACTGTAGTAAAACTAGCCAAACAACCTGATCATGTGTGTTACAGTGTTGTATGATGTGCTGATATTGCTTGCTGATGTAAACTTTGTCACAAATGTTCCAGATGGACATTGAATGCTTTTAGTATCGCTGGAACAAGACTTTCTAAATCTGGTTTATGTAAGAATGTAATCCCATAAAATTAAATCCCGTCATGTGGGCAGATTTTGGGTTTTGCAATTGTCGCATGTACCTGCAAAAACTGAAAAGAAACAGAATGTTTAGGTTCCTGCTTACAGACTATATTACTAGACATTTAGTGTAATAAAACAAATATAATATTTATTCAAATTGATCCTCAGGGATGCTTATAGCAACATATCAAGCAAAGCTCTTTAGGTCCGAAGGGACGTAGTGGTACAGAATTTAAGTTATTTTTTATAATCTGCATAAACCACATTTCTTGGCTATTTAACCACCTCGGCTTTGGTAGGATTTTAACAAAGCAGAGCCAACTCATGCGTTGCAAATTAGCATCATTATATAACCATACCATGATGTTCATTTGAGTGTGTTTAGCAGCGTGTTCATTTAACACCTAATTTGGTAGTTCTTTCATCCGCACTCACAGATACATAATGTGTCAAGGTTCCTGAATGTTTCAAGCTGTGAGGAAATATATGGTATTAAATTGTTAAGCGCAGTGTGCTATAGCCTACTATTATACTATCATGTCAGCAAAACAAATAAACAGAGTGAAATAGTGGAAGTGGCTGGCGTGGTCTCATGTTACTGAACCGTATCAGCTACTTCCTCCCTGCAGTAGGTTTCAGATAATGGTTTTCAGGGACGTTCTCTTTCCTGTTCTTTCTTTAAAATGTTTACAATCCTTGCCTGGATGTGATATGGTTGTGTTTCAGTACTGTAAACGTTGCTCCAGTGTGTAATATACTTGCAGCGTGTCTGATGCCCTTTCCTTTTGTTTGTGTAAAGGCATTTGCAGATTCTGTGAGCAGCCAAAAGCGTGCAGCTGCTGATGGAGAGTGCCGGGAGGAGAGCCTGCTGCAGGAGACTGCCACTAAAGAGGCTGCCATGGCAACCCGCATAGAGGAAGTTCAGGCAGAGCTCAAGCAGTCACGCCTTGCCCTGAGCAATGCTCATGCAGAGATTGAGAGACTGGGGGTGGTCTCCGCCCAGCTAAAGAAGGTATGGGGTGTACTCACTCGGTACACCTCAACACTGGATGTTACATTGTATTTATATCTGCCCACATCTCGTCATGATAAATAATAATGTATCCAAAGCCAGATTTCACTGTACATGACATAAAAGTTGGAACTGTTGTGCATTTTGAATACTGTACTGATCAGATGGTGGTTTGTGTTCCCCAGGAGTGTGAATGTCTGGAGGCAGAGAAGGGCCATCTGAGGGACGAAATGAAGGAATATAAAGTACGTGAGCTGCGCCAGTTGCAGGACAATGGTGAGCTAGAGGAAGAGAACATATCCCTGCAAAAACAGGTGTCTGTGCTCAAGGAAAACCAGGTCAGTTATCGCCCGACTTTGTTTTTCCTAATTATGTGTCTTCATTTGTTTATGTCTTATATATTGTGTTTGTGAGTGAAGCACATGTAAGTGGTTGTTGGGACTCGTTCGAATTGGTGTCCAATTCTGTAGCTTCCACATCAGAGGACCGTAATTCATCTCACTATTACCTGCTTTTTCCATTTGTCTGTGAGTTCCTAGTGTGTCTGCTTCCCATAAGAGCTGAATACTGAAGCCAGTGAAATGATTTGCTGGCAATGCATCTGAAAAGAAATGATTACAGTTGCTAGAATAACTATGGCAACCACGCTTGCTGTATTTTAGCCACGTAACATTTTTAAGTACAACTCTTACAGCAAATTCAGGATCTGAAGTGATGTTCTCTTTCAGATTTATTTTTTAAGTTATGGATAACTTCAAAGACTTTGAGAAATTATATTTTGGAAATATTATTATATGTATTTTTGGTTGAGAAGATTTTTCTGAATCTGTTTTTAACAACTCTGCGTGCCCAAAACGCTCTTCAAAAACGTTGCGTCTTATTAGATACAGGATGTTCACTGTCCATGTTGGTTGGTATACTGAGTGGTTCTGTGATTCTGCCTCGGAGTGCGGAATAGGTCGCATGTTGTTCACGGACCTCTGTTAAGACAAACAGTGCTTGGCTAGTTCTAAATCCTGTAAAGGTTTGTTAGTGTGTACATGACCCATGAGGTGACTTTTTAAACATGGCCTTGCAATCCTCTGCAGTCGCTGCATGAAACCCCTGATCTTAAGACCCGTCAGTCATACAGGATTACTTTTAAAGTTATAGTATAAGAGGAATCCGTTCTTATTTTATCCACACCGTATTTAAAGCTTAAGTAAGGCAGCTAAATAAGCCGGCTGAACAAAGAGCATCATTCAGCACGTTTCCTCTTTATAATGTAAGATATTTGCCTTAAGAGAAGGAGGTAGTGAAAGGACCCAAATTTGGCTAGAATAGAGAAATATTAGTCCACCTGCTGTACCTTCATTTGGTATGTTCTTTTATAGAGAGGTAACCATAAAATCACCCACAATTTATTTTTGTTTGTTAGAGCCATCATGGTGTAATTGTACTGTGTGATTACATTATGTTCTTGATTACAGTGATACAATAGCTATGTTCGATTGTTGGAGCTGGGACGTGCATTCATATGTGTCACATAAAACAAGATGGAAAGATCTTTTGAAAACATTCTGTTCTTTTAATCACATTTCAGGTTGAGTTTGAATCGATAAAGCTGGAGCTGACCCACAAGAATGAGGAACAGGACGAGCTGCGGGGACAGCTGGAGGAGGCGGCGAGGCTGAGGGAGATTGCAGAGAGGCAGCTGGATGAGGCCTTGGAAGCCCTGAAGGAGGAGAGGGAGCAGAAGAACAGTCTGCGGCGAGAGCTCTCTGCCCTGACCCTCAACCCCTTTGATTCAGTGGGGAACCTGGAGCTCCACTTAGATCAGCTTGATGATAGCCAGGAGGAGGGCCAGGGTCGAGAGGGTGAAGGTGAGGAAGAGAACCAGGACAGCGGTTTTAACAATGGTTCTGGATCTGCTTCCAGTTCTGCTCACCCTCCTCACTTGGGCGGCTCCAAAAGTAATGGCCTCATCCATCGCTACTCCACTCCACGCAACAGTGACGTGTTCCTTCGTGCTCCGGCCTCTGGGCTGGTGTCAGACCTGCTGAGCGAGCTCCACTTCTCAGACAGTCAGAAACTGAAACAACAACTCCTTCAGGTAGGCGAGAGGGCAACACGCACCATGATACTGAGCCAAAGGAAACTAGTGAAAAGCGGCTGCCAAGTGAATTAGAGAATGAGATCAAATTTCAGTTGTGAGCTCGATTTACTCAGTGAGTGGGAATGGATTTGCTTTCTGGGTTGCATGACCGCGCAGTGAAATCAATAATATTAAAACCATTAGCTGTGGATCTGTCAAATTCAAATGGCACTGAACAACTCTGATCAAAGTGGATATTAGCTTTAGGTTGTAACTGTTCTTGAAACTGATGTTAATAATTTAAACTAAAATCTAATGCTGCAATGAATTAATCCACATTAATGTAAACTTATGTTACCTGTTAGCATTTAGCACTGTTACAGCAAGGATAGGGAGATTTAGAGAGGGCTCGCAAAATATCTTCTGCCTAAAAACAGTACTGTATGGGTCCAGTCCACTACACATACGAGAACAAAACACTGATTTCAATTATTTTTTAAATAATTCACAGTACTGTATTGTGGTTTGAGGTTGTTACTCAATTCTGTGTGTGTGTGACTAAGCTATTAGCGCTTCCTGCTCTGACCCACATCCGCTTTGTGTTGTGAACACGGAAGAGGTCTGTTGGTATTTGATAATGGCGTCTTCACCATGAATCTTAGTCAGCTGGCACAGTTTCACAGCTTCACAAACAAAAGGCTACTTTAGAAAATTAAGAATGACTTGAACTGTCATCCGTCTCTGTCTGAAAGAGATATATTATTCATGATGCACTCAAATTGGGGGTCGAGTCAGAAGGCTCGTACCCAACAGATGTTTCAGCTGTATAACTGAATCAGGTTACATTAAAAATGCATTAAGTGTAAAGACGGTGGGGGAGAAATTTGTCTGACCGGTAACAACTGTCCTTTTATTTTATGGAAATTAATGAACAACTAGCTTTAGTCCAAATACCTCTATTAGAACTGAAATGGATTATCACAAACATTTCATGTCTTTTTTGTGTTTGTGTGTACCCAGGCAGAACGAGAGAAGTCAAGTCTGTCTAGCAAGGTGGAGGAACTGCAGATGCAGCTGGTAATGTCTAAACAGGCACTAAGTCAGCAAGAAGACAAAGTGGGCTCTCTCACTCAGCAGCTGGAAGCTGTGCAGAGCAGTAAGCACAACAACCAAGATGCCGTTCAGGATGAGCCAGAAAATGGAGACGGTGACATTGCTGCCTTTGACTATGAGGTAGACACCAAGAGCAAGGAGGTGCTGGAGGCTCGCATGCGGTCGGCTAGTGAAGAGCTTCTGAAGCTGCGAGATGAACTGTCTCAGGCAGGAACTCGTTATAACACCCTGGAGCAGCGATACAAGCAGGAGAAGGATCGTTGGAGGGCAGAGGCCCAGGAGCTTGCTGACAAGATCCGTCAGTGCATCAAGTCCAGCAAGCAAGATCAGGAGCGCATCTTTGATCTGGAGAAGGAGATTGGAGACACACGGAAAGTGGCAAATGATTCTGAGGGTCACTTGAGCGTTGCCCAGGAAGAGCTGCTGGCCTTCTCTGAGGAGCTGTCCAACCTCTACCATCACATTTGTGTGTGCAACAACCTAACACCCAAACGAGTCACCCTGGACTATTACCGGGATGGCGCCAGGTCAAGCGGCGCAGGAGGCAGTGCACGAAGATCACACCATGCCTACCCACAGCAGAACTTGCAGAAGAAGCCTCGACCCAATGACATGTTCATTTCCAAAGCTGCAGCACTGCAGTTTATGGGTGAGGTGGACAGTGCCGGAGCCAGTGGAGACTCTCCCAGCTGCCCCGGATCCCCAACCTTGGATTTCAGGGACCCCTCCAATGTCCGCAACTTGGTAGCAGTCATCCGTTGCCAGATCAAACACCTCCGGGTAAGACAGCACTGCAGCTGCACATGAAGATATCAGACATTTATTTGTGAAAAGAAAACTGTAACCAGTGGAAATTCACAACATTTTCATTGTAACTCAGTCGCTGAAGGCCAGAGTTTTGTTCTTGTTCGTTACTCTTTCACAGATTTCTCACTGTACTTAAAAGTAGTGAGTAGCTCCCATGTCTGCACAAATCCACCGCCTGGTCTGGGCTGCTTTGACACGTGTGTGTGGGTTTGAATGGATTAGATTAGCAGGGGTCAAAGTTTAGTTGTGGCTTCCTCTCCACAGAATCCTTTGAGAAAACTGCAGTGTCTGAAACATTAGGAGCTTGTTTTTTTATTTACTTTGTTTAGATCATCTAGAAACAAAAATAGTAGATATTTTAAGACTGAAAATTAATATCTCTCAACCCAGTAAGATTTAATATTTGCCGTGGTAATAAAAGCATCCCTGCAATACTGTACAAACCTGTACTTTATTTCCTTTTATGAGTAATTTGTCTATGTGTTCTCTCAGGTGGCAGTGGACCTTTGCCGTCAGCGGGGTGCTATGCCTTACTCGGGGATCAGCAGCAGTTTAGAGTCGGAGCGGGACGCTGAAAGCCTCATGGAGGAAGTTCTGAAACTGAAGTCTCTTCTCAGCACCAAGAGAGAACAGATTGCTACCCTCAGGACGGTCCTCAAGGCTAATAAACAGGTAAACACTGCAATGTTCCAACCGTTCGTCCACGAAGTGAAGCACAGTTCAAGCAGACAAACAGGGGTTTTGTATTGGCTGACTGGCACCAGCCATTTGAAGGACAATGACTGGCTTGTTTTAGTGAATAACACCCAATCATTCATCCTCATTTACAGCACTGACATTATATCTTCACAATGACCACTGTTACTCTTACAAGAGCGCTCACGACAACACCACGACCCCCTCCATCCCCTCATCTTCATGTTGTTGAGTTATGTGATATTTAGTCTCAGCAG
Organism: Chelon labrosus; assembly: GCF_963514085.1. Classification (NCBI taxonomy): domain Eukaryota; kingdom Metazoa; phylum Chordata; class Actinopteri; order Mugiliformes; family Mugilidae; genus Chelon; species Chelon labrosus. Next base: position 20,178,640 of record NC_140360.1, on the reverse strand, counting down.
GATCCTCAACACTGCTCAGATTTGGTGGGGGGTCAGCAAACAAAACCCCCACACATTTATCTGACTGTAAACTCTGACTTTTTCCTCCTGCGTTTGTTCATTTTGTCTGTGGGATTCATCTCTTGTTAAGTTCATAGTCAGGGTAAGGCAAGAGAGCAAGTCTTGAGTATTATCCATGCATAATCTTGACATAATCTGTCTCGTCTAGTACGCTAGACTCACATGGTCCAGCACCTTGAGTATCCTGTGCTGATGCACACTTCAGAGGTTGAACCCCCCCACCCCCCCACCCCCACCCTCCTTTGCTGCTCCCCAAACACTGCATGACCTGTTTATGTCATCCCCTGAGATGTCTGTCCCTTTTACGCACACACTCAAGATAATCTCTTTGACTGGGCAGTATTCACTAGTATTCTTTCTCAAGTCTGATTGCAGGAACTACGATACTGTCCGCTAGTATCTTTGATCCTCTAATCATAGTCTTTACTCATTAACCTGGTGCCATTGAATATTCTATCTAATGGCCAAAATGGGCTTTGGATATCTTGTCTCGTGTCGAAGATAAATTATGTTTAACAGGAACACTCATAGATTGAGTATATTGATTTTGTAGTGTCTTCATTATCAGAGCATTGATTTTCCATTGATTTTTCTATCTCTGATATAGATTGCTCTTTAACAGAGGACATGCTTTTGTCACATGGAACAGGAAGGTATTGACAGTAATCATAGATATAATTTATGTGTTTACATCTAAGGAAAATCTAGAACAAAAAGAAAAATGAACTTGTGCAACACTTTGGCCGGTGTTCCCATCCTGCAGCAGGTTCTGGATAGAATTCCTCTGTGTGGTTGTGTCATCAGTTTGGAAATAGATTTATGAGTTCATACAGATCATGCATGATGATATGCAAGAAAGTGAATTGTATTTTTGGTTATTGCAGACTGCAGAGTTGGCCTTGTCCAATTTGAAAACCAAGTACGAGACGGAGAAGAGCATGGTGTCAGAGACAATGATGAAACTGCGGAATGAGCTCAAGGCCCTGAAGGAGGACGCTGCCACTTTCTCTTCACTTCGAGTCATGTTTGCCAGCCGGTAAGACTTAATCTTTATGTGATTTGCAACGATACAGAAACATCTCAAAAAGATTATTCTGATATTCAGCAGCGTTAGACAAGATTTTTGTTAATTGTTTAAAATAAATTGTTAAAGATGCATATATTTTTTTTCCTATAGTTCTGATTGTCTTAACTTCTGTGTTAGTGTTCTTCGTGCTTAGTAATGGAGCGCTTGTTGCGGTACAGCTTTTGCTGTCACTCATGTAATAAGCTTACTGTGCTTATTACCCCTGTTGACAATCCACTGGTTCACGTGAAGATTACGAACCACATGCCATGCCCTGTGCCGGCGGGGGAGGAGACAAGGACAGATTTGTCCCATCAAGCCAGGTCACCTTAGGGAAGGAGAAATCTAATGTGTGCAGGAGATGAGCGAGACAGTAGACAGGGAAGGTGCTATCAAGGGGAACGCACCAAGAGTTAAACTGACAGACCAAAACACTTCACAACACTCACTAACCACTAATCTCCTCTGACCATGCGTTGGCCTTGGTAATGGTTTGCAGTGTCTTGTCTTGAGTTGTTTACCTAAGTGCTTTTTTCTTCTTGGGATGGACAATAGAAATGCATATATTATTATTATTACTAAAATGCTAGAGAAGGTTCCAGGACGTTCATCAGACCGTCTAGGCCCTTTCCAGACAGTTATGAGGAGAGATTTGATTATCCCTAAGAAGGATTGGAGAACAGACCGTCATCAAGGACTGCTACTGTCTGTTCCAACAGGCTGAAGATTACAGCTCTAAGAGAAATATCTTGGCACATCATTAGGTGTAGTGGTGCCATCGTGTGGTTGGCTAGAGTACTGTATTTCTACAATATGACAAGGGAATATGCCTACTTCACTTTCTACTTCCTGCTTCACTCTCAACAATGGCGGCTGAAACTTTCACCTAAATTTCGCCGAACACAAGTCATACAAATGTCTGTATCTTCACAACTCCTCAGTTAACCTTGCCGTCAATTCGAAAATCGCGGAGATGGAGAAGCAGCCGGAAATACTGAAGCAGAAACACTACGCTACTACCAAGCGGACCAATCACAGCTCTTGCAAAAATAATCTTTTGTTGCAGTTCCAGCTGGTGTTTAAACTTTGCATCTAACACGCTATAAGTTATGTTTAGCGTGTGTTTTGCATGTCTCTGGCATTGTGCTTTAACTTGCCTGCTTGTGTTTGTTGCATCTTTTGTTGTGTTTGCATATCTCAGGTGTGACCAGTACGTCACCCAGCTGGACGAGATGCAGAGGCAGCTTGCAGCTGCAGAGGATGAGAAGAAGACACTGAATTCTCTGCTGCGTATGGCCATCCAGCAGAAACTGGCTCTTACTCAGCGTTTGGAGGACCTGGAGGCACCTCTGTCTCCCCACAGCTTGAACAGCAGCCCCCGACGCTCCCGGGCCAAAGAGCTTGCCAATAAGTCAGGCCGGGCCCCTCGGAGCCCCCGAAACAGTCCTGCCCGCCCCCCAGTGAGGAGCAGTCCACGTGCTAGCCCAGTTCTCGGGAGCAGCGTTCCTGCAACGGCAACTCACCACCTGCGAGCTCTAACCCGAAGCCTCCACACGAGCCCTGTAAGAACCTCTTTATCTCCTTGTCCTGACAACTCCATCAATTCAAGCAGCAGGCCTTACAGAGGCAAGGCTCTCCCACGAGATGCCACCTTCATTAGAAGTCGTAGTGTCAGTGACGTTTTCAACACAGATCTGAGTAATGATTATTCACTGACACATAAAGGCTCCACCAGTTCTGTGACGAGTGAATTGATGGTTAAAACACAAGTTAGTGATTCGAGAAAGGGTGCGTCAGGCAGGAGAGCTTCCCTCCCTGCTCGTCAGGACACCTTCATTACAACTCGTGTTGTACCTGCCTCTAACACCAGGCTGAAGTCTCCTTTGTCCTCTTCATCTATAGATAATCTAACCTCTTCTAAAACATTGCGTGTGTATCCTAACACATCTAAAGCATGGAGTGAAAGTCAGCCAAAGCCTGATCTAAAACCACACACTGAAGTCTCTGTAAGGAGAAAGCAGTTGACTCACAGGTCTAATTCAGTGCAAGCAGCAACTGCATGTCCTAACACATTTCAGTCAGAGCCGGCCTCTTCGCAGTTGCACGCAAAATCTTCAGCTGCCCAGACAACCACATCTCTCCCTGTCTCTCACAATCCACCTGGTAAAACCAGGATGACTGGTATCTGTAGAGAGTCTCGACGCAGATTATCAGCCTCCACCAGTAGAACCACTGAGGAATTTAATGCTAATATCAGCAAGAGCTCCGCTAATAAACCTCAGGCCACATCTTCCAGGGCTCGCAGCTCACACTCGAAATCATCTCGCAGGCGATAAAAAGATGCCGATAAAGTATACATCAGATTTATGCTCAATACCCACTAGTTTATCTACGCGTTGTCATAAATATTAAAGCACACGTATTATGCTATAAAATATCAAATAAGTTATTGACATTTAGAACAATTGTGTTTTTGTACAGATTTTGTTCACGCTTTAACTGATTCATCCTAATTTGCTGATCATATCTCATCTTGATCTGTTTATCAGCATAATTTATTTTGACATCTTTAGTTTCTTTTTTAAGTTAAACTAAATATGTTTTCTCTTGTCTGTCTCACCCTGTCTCTGTAGCGCTGAAACCCTCCTTCCATTACTCCAACACCCCTCTTCTCCTTAAAGGACCTGTCTTCATGTTGACTCCCTGGCTTCCACCTCCTTCCCTGACTTGAGACATCCTGTCCATCCCAGATGTGATGCTACATTCCTCACTCTACCCACCAGAACCATGGATTTAAAAAAAAAAAAAAAAACTCTCATCCCACCTTCTTGGTCTTCTCTGCTCTGAGCGGAGAAACCTGCATGCAGCCCGGAGACGGATGAAGAGACACATGTGCTGCTCATTTCTCTGTGAGGTCATTGACTGTGTCTTGTCCAAAGTGGTTCCAACTTCCTTCTGGTCTTGTTAAAGACTTGTGTGTTGTGGCGACCCATTGACAGTATTTATTCCCTAATGAGAGACCTCTTCTCATGTACAGTATTTACTTTCCTCAGACTTAGATTCAAGGCTCTGATCTGTTTTCTCTGAAGGCTTTATGTCTTAAAACTCTTGCCTTTAGTCTGGCATTCTGGTCAGGCCTGTCTGGCGTCTTTTGGTGTTGATAAGCCATTAGGTCATCCATGATAGCTCTCCTAGGTAGTTGTTTTTGTAGAACAATGCAGCCTTACCTACAGAATTGCTACCTTAAAAGTAGAGCTTGCTTTTGTCATGATATTCCCTACTTTTACTGGTGGTGCAGTGACCCCCCCCCCCCCCCCTTTTTTTTTTTTTTTTTTTTTTTTTTTTAATCCTGTGTCATTGCTGGTTCTTTGGCTTTAGCCTATCAGCCACACCCTTTAACTAGAGAATAATAAACATGCCATTTCATATGGAAAAAGAGCAGCCATAAGGTCACCACCTCAGGTCAAACACAGAGTGTTCACATACATGATTTGGGAAATCTTAAATGTGCGTCTTACTTTGCAAACTATGCAGATCAAGTCAGAACAGTGCCTGTTATACTCTCTGCTGTTCTTTAGGCTCAAGGTGAGCTCTGAAACCACTTTCAGTTAGCAGTGGAGGCTGCAGCTATTTTACAACAGCCATGTGGCATCTCTTATAAACAAGCAGCTTTTGGAAGTCACTGGGGAGGTTAAGCATGCCATTGATTAATCATGTAAGCATCATCTTGTTGGCAATGGGTGTTAAAACCCACCGTCTCGAATCACTCAAGAATTCAAGTGGCTCATTTTTCCCTAAAACGGAAACCAACACGTTTCATGCTCATTTCTCTTGATTACAGTAATAACAGTTCCCATTCAGCTTGTGTGTTTTCTTGCCCCTTGAACAGCTAAGAAACAACAACATTCATGTTTTTTATTTTATAATGTAATGTCACCCTGCTTTTTTCTGCTTCCAGGATGAGCATACAGTATAGTAAAGAAGTAGTATCGCCCACAGCAGGCGAGTTCTCCTGTGGCCACAGCGTCCATTGTTCACCATTTTGAATGATAATTGTGCTTGCAGGTCTTGTTAGAGTTGCTGCTTATAGAAAGTGAACAGAATAATCATGCTCCATAATGTTAAAAAAAAAAAAAGCATCACTCTGTACTTGTAGCGCCTTGTAGCACATTATGACTTAAATCCAAGAATATATAAACTTAGGAAAACATATTTCAAGGTCCACCCAAACTCAAACGTGACATTGCTTTGCTCTACAGCTCTAAACGCCTGTTCTGCAAAGTAAATAAAAATCATGTAAAAGTTACATCTATCTTTCTATTAATACCACCTCTATGGATTTCCTAAAGAGTAGTTTAGTGGTAGTTTGGTAGAGACTAGAAGACACCACTGCATACGTTGACCTCACCCGTCTCATTGAGAACAGTTCAAATTGAACTGACCTGATGCGACCAATCAAAGTCCATTAGCCCACATTTGGAAGCAGCTTTTGCAGAGAACTGTCCTGTTACAGAACAGTTATACTAGAAGGAGCCACGTCCTGCTGTTTGATTTATTTTATTTATTTTTTCGTGCCTTGGTTTTGGTCTTGTCTGTTGTTTTTTGGCTACATGACACTTTCTAAACAGAGGCTACCGTTCAACACTGTAGTTGTGATCATTGTAATGTATGATTTTAATTCCTTTTGGAGAAACTGATCGAGCAGTGTTAGCTCTGAATAATGTGATATCTGACTTTGTTAAAATATTTTCACTTTTTAGCTCGCCTTTTATGACTCCATTAACTAATGGATGATCCAAACATTTGCTGCATCTATGTTTTAAAGGCAACTATTATGATCAGTTACTGTATAAAGAATATAAAGAATTCTAGTTTTTGGTCAGGGGAGCTCATCCATCTATATAAACTCCAGCTGAAAAGTGAAAATGCTTTAACATAACGTCATATTAAACTGAAGGTTGTAAATGGATTTCTCAATCTATTTAATTCACTTTGTGCAGATGTCTGTATAATTTAATTACCACTGTTGTATAATATTTTAACTATTTATGTGGTCTGCTTTCTGTGTAAATTGCTCTTGGAGACGACATGCACGCACTCCACATAACACATGTGATGGTCCTCCACTTTTTATGTGTATGCAAGTTGACATCTCATTGACCTGTGACCCAGTTTTGTCATGAAGAATAAAAACAAGCCAACACTGTATACCGACTCAAGGGAGTGATTTCAAAATCAACATTTGTCCTACAGAATAATAAGATTTGGTCTGGCGGATGCATGTGATGGTGAGCGCCTATTCTAAAATCTTTTCCTGTGGATCAGCTTGCCGCCTCAACAGTTTTCCTCTACGTTTTGAATAAACCTCGGCTGAGTCTGAAGTTGAGCTGACTCAGCATGGGGAGTATGACTAATCACAGAAGTCCCATTTTGGGCCAACTTTGAACAGACCAGAGAATCCAGAAGGAAGAGGGGGAAGGGGTTGGCTTCTGGGATATGATTAATCTTGTTCCTCTGTGATTTCATGAGTTAAAAATGATAAATTGAACTCATTAAAAAAGTTCCACATGGCAGCATTAGAACAATAGCCCTCAACAAGAGAGTCATTTTGATAAAAAAAACTAAATAAAGGACCATAATTTTCAGTCTCCTTGTGGGAAGGTAAGATTTCTTTATTTAGAAAAGATAGGCTGTGATCATAAAAAATGAAATAATCTACAAATCTGCAAATCTACACCTGGAGAAACATGTCTTATTTATGTATATATGTATATATTATGGATAACACTAATGTCTAGTGTTATTTTGGGGATATATCAACCTCAGGAATCTGCTGAAGATTCCAAGATGTCCTGCAGACGTTTACATGTAGTGTATGTGTGCGGTAGCTGTGGTCAGCATAATCTTTCCTGTTTACCTCAGGGTCCCAGAGGCGTACAGGTCATGTAGTGGACTGTCCTTGCCATCAGCAGTGCCACAGATACCATGAAGAAGATGCAGATGGACTGGATGGGTGTTCTTTAAGTCCACTGACAACACTGCAGTGCAGGCTCCTAAAGAGTCCAGGTTTTAGATGAAGTACAGTATTCTTAGCTTTGGCTGGCTTTTTAGGAAAACTGCAGGAGGCCTAGAAGAGATGGCTTTCACAAGGCCCTCAACTGAAATCACCACCAGAGAGGTCAGGGTGTAGTCATTATCATTGTAGTTTTTCGGGGGGATGGGGATGGTTGTAGAGGCTTTGAAGCATGCCGGCATGTCCCCATTGATGTGTTTGAGATGCCACTATACACCAGAGACAACAGGTCAGACAGGGTGGAGGCAGAGACAGATTGTCTGGACTTGCTGCTTTGCAGGGGATTTATCTTTTGAACAGCCCGTTGTCCCTCTCAAGGGTGGAGCAGCAAGTCCTCGTTAGCTGTGGCATAGGAGGAAGGGGCCTCTGATTTGGGTGGATGATTGGCAGCCAAGGCTGGTGAGAAGGGCAGGAGTCATAGGGAATAGCATCTACACTGACCCCTTTGTTTTTCAAATGGAACTCATTCGGAGCCGGAGTTGAGGGGGTTTCAACTTCTTCAGACAGAAGCTGAGAATTGTCATAGAATTGTCATTTGCACCACTACAATTCTATGAATTGTCGTTTAGACATTCTCACCGACATGCTGAACCTGCAATTTAGCTCCTGGCCTTAACCCCACTCCTGATCACCTCTTCCTTCTCCAGCTTTAGCTGTGTAAGCTCTGCTGTGACCCAAAGTTACTTTGGTCTCTGTGGTGTGTGTGTGTTGTACAGCAGTCAGAAGAAAGACATCACCGGCTCTCTGCACTCAACACAACACAGGAGCACTCAAATTCAACACAGGAGCACTCAAATTCTTTGGTATCTACAGAACACACATTTTACAGATTAATATCCTGTGTAACAGGAAATGGAACTACTAAGTAAAAACCCAATATTTTAGTCTGTAAAAACACTCAGAGGTCAGTTTATCCTGCATGGAGTAGCTACCTTTGAGTTAAGTACTTTTTGGACTTTTTTTACTTGAATAACATTAATTCAGAACTTCATCACTAAACTTAAGTAACTAAATGAGTAATGCATTTGCAAACTTCAGCAAAACATAACGAACTCCCACTGAAAACCTTGTTTACATACACTGATCAGCCATAACATTAAAACCACTGACAGGAGAAATGAATAATATTGACCATCTTGTGACAAATCAATATTCTGCTGAGAAACTTTTGGACCTGGCATTCATGTGGATGTTACTTAGACATGTAGCACCCACCTAGACCAGACCAGGCACCCCCACCCCATAGCAATGACACTCCTTGATGGCAGCAGCCATCCCCAGCAGGATGCAGCCTGACACAGGCACACACACAAAACCGGTTTAGGAACAACTAAAAAAACATGAAAAACAGCACAAGGTGTTGACCCGGCATCCAACTTCACTAGATCCCAAACTGATCAAGTATCTGTGGGATGATTCAACCCATAGAACCCAAAGGCCCCCCATTAACAATATTCTGTATCCAGACACCACAGGACACCCTCAGAAGGCCCATGTCCATTCTCTGATGAGTCACAACTGTTTTGGACGCACAAGGGAGACCTGCACAATATTAGGAAGGTGGTCATAATGTTATGCCTGATCGGTGTATGGTTACCATGCCCAGTGTTGTCTGTGGAGATGATTGGCTGCAGGAACCCAGTGACGTCCTCATTAAAAGGAGGGCCAGGAAAACACGGGGCGTGGCTACAGGGGTATGTTGTTTTCATCAGTTTTCGAGCCCCAGTCCGCAGTGATAGCAGTGTTTAGGCGTGTTTACCTCGCTTTTTAAAGAAAACATGTCGTTTAAGATAGTGGGCACAGCATTAACTCGAACAATATGGACAAGAGGAAACACGACCCCTCCTCTCGCTAGGTCCCCAAAAGTGAACAAACTCTCCACCTCGTGCAGGCTGTCTGGAGGACGAAAGCAGTGCTGCGAAAAAACAAAAGAGCAGCAAAGTTGCAGCTCGGACTCGGACAGGCCGAGTGGCGACGCGCCGCCGTCCGACGAACCTCCTCACGCATGCACGCCCGCGGACAAGAAGAGACCCGTGGGTGCTCCCGGTGTTAGCGGTGTGCGACGACGGTCGTTCACCTCCAAGGCGGCTCCCATGGACCAGAGGTCTTACCTGTGGAGTCGTTACAATGAAATGAAGCGGCTGGTTCACGGTAAGCACGGGGTCCCGTCTCTTTGGTTCACATATTTAGACATATATGAACCCCTCCACGTCATCATCGGTGCACGATTACCCGAAGACATTTTGTTCGTTTGGGGATTGCGATCATCCTCTTTCCGAGCAGCCAGATGGGACTGCTGGGACATTAATTCCCTGGGTTCCTCTGTGCAGTTTTAGGTTAAAGTTTACACAACTGCTGATGGAAAAAAACAACAAAGAACAAAAAAAAAAGTCAGTTAGAAGAAGTCAATCTACACTTGTTCTCATGCGGTTCCTCTATTGAGCAGCGTTTGGTTTTGAAATCAGAAGCGTTTTCAATAGAATTCACCATCCACAGGCCATCAGAGCCTTTCTGTTCAGCATGTGAACATGTGCTGTGCAGTCAGCGATTCATCATCTGCTTATATGAGCCCCGATTGTTGTTTATGACAGGGCTGACCCCGAGTCTGGCGTGACTGCATGTCAGAAAATGGTGGATCTATTTTGGTATGCAGCATGATTGTGTGCACGTTGCAGCAGATCTAACTAAACAAGGCTAGAAATCAGAAGTTGGACCAAACAGTTCTTTAAAAACATCAGTTAATCACACATGACCGTGCAGGGCCATGCTTGGTAATATTTACAGGTTTGTTTATTTTGTCCACATGGTCCACAGCTACCACAGAGTGTTGTGCATAATGCGTGCAGGGGGAAGTATCCACACCAGTGTGTAAAAAGTCAGCAACAAGATTAGTTTCTTACTGAAAAGTGCACAAAACTGTAAAAACAAGACTTTTCAACTGTACTGTGGCTAGTCATTATAACTAATACATTAATATGGCTGCAGATTTAAAATACAAACAGCATTTTAAGTCTGCAGCCGGTCACAGTGACTTTTTTACTTTTATATACTATTAGATAGTTTCATTTCTAATATTGCATTATAAGCAATAGAGCAATCTATTTTGATATATAATTTAAAAAAATAAGTAAGACACTGCACATATCCACATTTGTTATATGCAACTATTGCACGTCTTTGTATTTGTTGTGTACAAACACTGAAGATCCTGCTCATGCAGATATGCTGTATATCTACTGTATGTATCAATAGACCAAGTGTACATACTTGTACACTACATAATGCAGAATGAAGTTCCTGTTTTATTTTTAGTTTCATGAGCACATACAGATTTCTGTATTTTCTAACTGCCACTTACTCTGTAGCTGCTGCGTCAGTGTTAGAATATTTCTCTCTGCAATGTTGTGCAACAGCAACATAAAATAGCAAATGGAATCACTCCAAATAGTTCCCCATTGGGCCTGGCTGTAGGTTGTGTTTCAGATAAAGCCTGTCTTTAGTATCAAGGTAGATGTTTTTTTCCCCCTCCCAGTAACTGAATCTGTGCAAACCACGAGTTCTTAGCACAGTGGGTTTTAATTAAAGGTGGTCATGCACTCTTGGCCAGAGCCGCAGTTTTCTAGATCTGATTTCTTGAAATGTGACTCAGCATTTTCAGTAGCTGGTAGTTATACGTGCCTGCTGGACCAGCTGCAACTCTAATTGGACAGTCCCACGACACAAAGGCCATGGCCCACTTTTTCCTGTTGATCAACAGTGACCTAGCCCCGTGTTCATATTAGAGACTGTCCCGGGAAAGCACGCTTAAGTGTTTATGTAAACTGTGTGCATGTGTTAGCTGTGTGACTGTACTTATCAAAACAGTAGGCTGATTAAACAGATAACAGAAATAGCCTCTGTTAGAGGTTATGAATGCTGTGCTCCAGTCCCCGTTTACATGGGACTAGATGCAAAATGTTCCGTACAGAATGTTCCTTTTGGGCTCATTTAGTTCAGTCAAGAGTCAGTTAACATCTTAGAAACGCCGTTACGCAACCTCCGGTGAGCTTGCCAGGCCCACTGTATTGAAAACAGCAACAGAGTGGCTTATTTCTCTCTCTGCAGAAGTGCATAATCAGCAGGTTTCACGATGGAAGCGTTACTGCTGATTTATTTTACATTAAATCATGAGTCGGTTTTTGGGAATCCTCTAATCATGCATTCCTGCACATAATCAGTGTGTTGTCTTTCCTTATCTTGATTAGTCATTGTCTGATTCTATCTATATTTGAATGAGGTTTCCTGTTTGTCTTTCCTTGCTCAGACTTGATCCCACCGGGCGCATGTAAATCCCTCAATTCCTCTACCATCTACGCCAACAACGAGGTCAACCTGTCTGAAGTGGACATCTACGGCTTTGACTATGACTACACGCTGGCTCTGTACTCAAATGCCCTCAATACGATGATCTACAATACAGCAAGAGGCTTCCTCATTGAACACTTCAAGGTGCGTTTCACAAGGTCAAGCATATTGGCGTTGCACTTGCTTTTATACCCGGGTTCATTCATCTACTTTGTCCTCCCGCTTCACAGTACCCTGAAGGCATCCGCAAATATGATTACATTCCCAACTTTGCTGCTCGGGGTCTACACTATGACATCCAAAAGGTAAAGAATAACTTTTCCATTGCAGGAAAAAACATACATTATACATTCTTCATATGTGATTACAAATTAAACAATTATTTTTCTTCTGTAGGGTCTTTTGATGAAGATAGATGCCTTCCATTACATTCAGCCAGGAACAGTGTATCGGTAAGAGGTTTATCATTGTCACAGAATACTAGTTTCAATTTCAGTACCGAAATGCATTTTGGTTTGGTTCCACGTACACTTTTCTCCACAATTTTATTCTTTACACATATCCCTGCTGCTGAAGCAAACGACACCATCTGTAATGTCTGAAATGTTACGTATGGTTCTAAGTTGTAATCAGAAGTGCTAAATACTACAGCTCCTTGATTGGCTGCTTGAGGCTGTCTACAAAGGCAAGTCAACCTCCACAGACCTACATGGTAAAATGGCGCACTTTACTGCAGAAATAAAACATATTTACAGCCTGGAACGAAAAACAGTTTGGATGTCATGACAACCGTATGGTCACCTTGTTGTTATGCATGATTTAGGGCATAGGTGGCATAGATGGCTAGTTGGTAACCAGACATCTTTCTAGCTGCCACCCATTTTTCCCCCATCTTTGAATTAGCCGAGAATTAGTCGCATCCATTGGTTATGTCCTGCAGGGTTCATCCACTTTTATGGTCACCGGTTCCATTCCTCTGTAGATACATGGCCGAAGTGCCCTTCAGCGAGGCACCTCGCATGGCTCCGCAATGCTTCAACCGTGTTTATTACTTTCTGTGTGTACAAATGGATGTGTTAAACTGAGAAAACAAATCACATGTACAGTATGTGTACATGTACATTAAATATTTGGCCAATAAAGCAGATTTCTTTTTTTCATGTTCACAGGGGCCTGAGCCCAGTGCCAGATGAGGAGGTCCTTCAGCTCTTTGGAGGGACCTTCCACGTCCCCCTGCAGCAGGACAGTGGCTTCTATGGAAAGGTGGGGAGGACTATTTGTACAGGGAAAAAAAAATAAAACACTATCACGCACTATTGTAACATACAGTTTGCATTCTGAATATTTTGAATGTTTCTTGTCTGTGATACATGTGGTTGATTTGTCTTAAATGTAAAATTCCCTGCTAACATCACAGACGCAACAAAATATGCTAACGTCATTTTGCAACTCTCAAACAGGGAGTTCGGGATTTAATCATGTTACTGTGCCAAGACCTTTCAAATGTCAGGATTTGCGTGGCTTTACTATTGCGTAATTCCTGGTGGTGAATTTGGTAATCTCATATGTACCATTGTCGTCACAAATCAGCTGGAAAACAGTGTTTCAGTCCCAGAAAAAGCTGACAGGAAACTGAGTCAGAACTGAAAGCTCCTATGTTTGTAGTTGTGACTTTGTACAAGCTGCACTCAGTAGAAATCGCTATGGTGTCTTTACAGTCACAAAGGTTAAGCTGGCATGTTTGCCAATTAGAGGCAATTTGGATTCTAAGGTTTTGAATTAAGCTCAAATAGCTTCCATTCCATCAGGTCTTTTAAGTGCTTCCCTGCAACAGGAACTCTTGCTGTCTCGTAATCCTCCTTGAAACAGCCTCGTCCAAAATAGTCTTGGGGTGCATCTAATCTCATTCAGGGAATTGGCAGTGTTTTCAGAGAGGCCTCTTAGAGGGTGATGGCTGTATTGAAAATTGTTCCTAATGCGATTGGGAAGTCATTCAAAAGACCACAGAGGTGCAATAAAAGCTCATTTGTTCAAGGTAGAAGATTTACTGCAGGCCCCGTAAAATAAACACCAGCCATTAACGTGCATTCTTTACACAGGGACCAAAGGTGAAGCAGTTCATGGACATCTTCTCCATCCCTGAGATGACCCTCTTGGCTGTGGCCAATGATTTTTTCATCTCCAATGACATCGACTATGATCCAGTTCACCTCTTCAAAGACGTCTCTGTGAGTTTGCCCACCCAACTCGCTGTGTTAAATGTTTTGCTCTGTGGTTTAAGTTCAGGCCCTCACCCTGTAGGTTACACTGAGGAGCACTGTGCCCCAGTGTGTTTGACTGTTTACACATAGTCTGATTTATAAGCTGCAGGCTGAAGAATCTGCTGAGCTTGCAATACGTAGAGCCAAGAACAATACCTGATTTTTTTTTCTTGGTCCAGAGGTGTGCAGGTTTCCAGTTACAGGGCACATCCCCACTTTCTTCCTCTACTCATACTGGATTGCCTTGAAATCTTTGTGCAAAACATTAACCAAGTTTCATCCTCAGGAAGCAATAGGCATGGTTCACCTCAAAGGCTACATGTACAAATGGGTGATGCAAGATCTCGGTGAGTTCTCCTTTCCTTTGTTCCAGTATTTACTTGAACCCGGCACGTTTCTACAAGTACGCTGAGGTTGCAGTCGCAGTCTTTGTTAATGAGTTGTCTTCACTGGCTTTCCAGATAAGTTCATTCTGAGAGGAGAAGAGACGGACGCCGTTTTGCATCGTCTGGTTAATCATGGGAAGAAACTGTTTCTCATTACCAACAGTCCCTTCAGCTTTGTGTAAGTGTCTAAGGTTCAGGTCTGCAGTTACTCCCTGTGATTCACAACAAAAAGTATATTGTTGCAGTCTATTATACTAATATTGTTTTCTGTGTGCAGGGATAAAGGAATGACGCACATGGTGGGAAAAGACTGGAGAGACTTCTTTGATGTCGTCATAGTACAGGCGGATAAGCCTCACTTCTTCACCGACTGTATCAAGTGAGTAACTATTTGTAATCCAGTGTGGTGAACGCGGTATGGTTCCTCCTCATCAAGCCTCATACAGTCACTTCAGTTTCAGAGCGCGTTTTCTCAACACTGTTACTCTCACAGACCTTTTAGACGCTTGGATGGTAATGGAGACCTTCGGTGGGAAAAGATCAACAGTTTGGACAAAGGACAGATCTACAAACAGGTCAGTAATACCTGAAGCTGTTTGTGCTCTAATCATTATTATATACACCGATCAGTCACAGTATTAAAACCACTGACAGGAGAACTAAACCACATTGACCACAATACAATGTTCTGCTGGGAAACCTTTGGACCTGGCATTCATGTGGATGTTACTTAGACATGTACCACCCACCTAGGCCAGACCAGGCACCCCCACCCCGTAGCAATGACACTCCTTGAAGGCAACAGCCATCCACATAATGTTGTGCCTGATCGGTGTATCTCTCTTTGTATTAGCTCTTTTTTTTACATGCAGTAAAAGCAACATTATTTGGTGTGTCTGGATGAACTAAAGAGAACAGCCTGTGATTCTTGTTCTTTTCTTTTGCGCTTCAGGGGAACCTGTTCGACTTTCTCAGACTCACAGGCTGGCGAGGATCAAAGGTTCTTTACTTCGGAGATCATCTCTACAGTGACTTGGCCGTAAGTATCAACT
The DNA here is from genome assembly GCF_963514085.1 of Chelon labrosus. Classification (NCBI taxonomy): domain Eukaryota; kingdom Metazoa; phylum Chordata; class Actinopteri; order Mugiliformes; family Mugilidae; genus Chelon; species Chelon labrosus. The sequence continues at coordinate 20,163,398 of NC_140360.1, read as the reverse complement.
AGTGTGGATTTCGTCAGTGCTGAATCACCACAAAACGGACGCCAGCTGTGACTCACCGTTGGTGATGTGGTCACCCAGATTATTTCACTGTTTAATTTATTTTATGTCCTTTGCGTGCAATAGAGCAGAGGAGGGATTTTTACAAGAAATGTTTATTTTGTGTTTTTCTAATATGACATGAATGCACAGGCACCTCATTTTAACATCATACTTTACTTATGGTCTTCTTAAACATACAGAAGCAGAGGGTTAAACATGGACACGTCGTCAGATGCCTACTGTCTCACCCTTTTGCTCAATTCAGGATATTTCCAGTGTTGCATTAGGGTGGGGTCAGAAGGAGCTGCACAACGAATATTTCTAACACTAGGTGGCATCACAGGCTGCCTGATACTATTTCAGAAACACAAAACGAATGGCCGTAGTTACTTCACACCGTGAGAAACACATTATTTTGTGTGTCTCATCAGAAAGGAAAGCAAAGTATCCTAACTTGATCTGTGTGGGACCTTTCAGACAGGGAGGGAAGATGTTTTTTTTTCCTCCATCACACTGTCTTGATAACTGAATTGAGATGGCTGAGACTCACCCACGTTTTCAACAAAATATATTTTACCCTTTCTTGCAGGACCTGACGCTGCGTCACGGCTGGCGTACAGCGGCCATAGTGCCTGAGCTGGAGCAGGAAACCAAAGTGGTGAGCACGGGCCGGTATGCTGTGAACCTCACCTGGCTGCAGGCTTTAACTGGCTTGATGGAGCGCCTTCAGGTGAGAAGTTAACCGTGCCCAACTCATCGAGTTCTTAACCGATATTAGCACACGGTGGCAAAACAGACTTCTGTTTACAAGCCCCTGCTGCTTTGTGATTTGGTAACTGATAGACTGACCAAATTTTGCAATGGCAACTTTTTCACTCTGGCTGATGCCAAAGTATACAAGTTGTGTGTGTTCTTACCTTGGCACTGAGGATTAAATAAAACCTCATGTAAGGACTAAAATTACATTTTCTCTCTGTGTGTACTTGTTTTTTTCAATGTCGGTAGACCTAAATTTGTTCCTACTGCTCTTTGATATCATAGACACATCGTGACCCGGAGTCTAAACAAGTTTTTCTGGAATGGCAGAAGGAAAGAGAGGAACTAAGGTGAGTCCCTTTATCTGAATCCTTCACACAAGCACCTCCCAGTGTACCCAGTCATGCTGTTTAACATGTCTGTACCGTGGCATGTTCACTGAAATACTGGCACAAAGCTGAAGAGCTTAGAATTCATTTGAGAGTTTCAGTCTTAGTTTTTCATAATTCTACTCTGCTATACTGCTATATACTGTATTTGGCACTTTTTGTATATAAAATATTTAAACCTAGCTCCATATGAAACCAGCTTCAGTTACAGAGCAATTCAACTTTTATTTAGGGTATTCACCTTGGATTAATTTACTTCAGATGAGTATTAGGAAGGTGGTCGGAAATGTTGAGGCTGATCGGTGTGTGTCTTCCAGCATCTGTGAATGCAAAAGTGCCTGATGTGATATTAACTTTTCCCCTAACTTTTCGTGTTTTAGGGTGTTGACAAAGAACTTGTTCAACCCTCAGTTCGGCAGCATCTTCAGAACGTGTCACAATCCCACCTACTTCTCCAGGCGCCTGTGTCGTTTCTCAGACGTCTACATGGCCTCCCTAAGCTGTCTGTTGAATTACGACTCCTCGTACACGTTCTACCCCCGCCGCACCCCTCTGCAGCACGAGGCTCCTCTTTGGATGGATCAGCTTTGCACCGGCTGCATGAAGACACCTTTCCTGGAGGAGATGTCTCACATACGATGAGAGCTGTGCTCTCCTGAGAGACTTATAGGATTTCTTATTTTAGGCCTGGTAAACACTTGAGTTAGTCAGAGGACTTGTAGCAGGGTTTAGTTTTATCTGAGGCCGTTATCACACGGGCGGTGCAGTCTTGATCTTTTCTGGACCTCGCCTGGAGGGGCTGTATGTGAGAATGCAATAATTTAGGAACATTTTAAACAGATTTTACCTTTGCTAGCTGCCTTGTACAAAGTTCAGTTCATGTGTGAATAGAGCAGGCGGCTGTCCAGAGAGTGACCCAGTGAGCGAGTAGTTGTGCTGATGAGTGTTATGTCCTGCCTCCAGTACTCTCTGGCTCCTCATCTAAACCAAACGCAGTATTTCCTATAGTAAATATACAGCTGATACGCACAATCCACTGTTGTCTTCTACATGTGTCAATGTTGCAATATCCAGAGTTGTCGTTTCACACACCTGTTTAAAACCTGCTTAAGACGGTGCTGCCTAACTCCCTCCACACAGCACAGTTCACTGCTCAGCACAAAGAACACTTACCCAGTGAATCCACCAGAGGGAGCCGTAGACCCAGCTGCCGTCCAGAGAGCATGTAAACATGTGGTGGTGGTACAAAACTGACAGACACTCTGCTTTCTGTTGCTGCGTCGCACAATTAAAACAAATAAAGGACAAAAAAGTTAACATAATTATGTGTTGATCTCTTCTTAGACCTCTTACTGCGCGCTGCACATTTTCACATAATAAAAGATGCAAATTATAACCAAGGTTATTGGATTGAACAGATTTAGCACTGCTTAGCTTTGACACAAACTTAAGGTGAATTAAAAAATGTAGTTGGTGCCTTAGTTGTGCATGTAGAATTAGTATCCTTGCTTCCATTTATTTCATTGGTCGTTTGGTTGCTAAGCAGCGCAGCATCCATTCATCTCTACTGTAGTCAGCATCTTAAAGTCATTCACTTCCAGCTTCCTGGGTGAAGACAGCAGCAAAGGTACTGTACTCTGCTCCGTTACTTCCTACTTGTTTGTGCCAGAAGTGTACAAGTGTTCGAATAACTGGAAGGGCTAGTAAAAACAGGCTTAGGTTCAAGTTTTGTCTCGCTGTCCCGTCCAGGAATACGTCCCGCAGCATTGTATTGTTGCTTTTTTTTTTTTTTTTCTTGCGGTGCGCGTTTGTTGCAGATGTAAGTTGCATGCTGGTAATTAAGAATAAACACACGCTTTAAGCTACTCGAATGGTCGAATGATCTGCTTTTTACGTGGCGGCAGATATTTGAGAGACAGGGATATTTAGTAGCAATGACAGTGAGGTAAAAAAAGTTTGGTTTCAAAAGAGTCGCCATTTTAATGAGATAAGGCACCGTTTCATACAAGCTGGGATTTGTCTGGTAATTGGAAAAATTCTGAAGATGGCATGTTTTTTCGAAAATCACTTTAATGTTTTTATTTTGTTAGACAATAGACAATTTTCATTTGCCATTTTTTTTTTTCAACCCAGTTTGAAAATGGAGACTACCGTTAGGCTGTAACATCATTCCTATATGACATTACCCAGGCTGTTGTGTCCATGTTATAATATAATGACATAATTATAATGTTATAGGGTAATAGTGATGATGGAAATGAAATGAAATAGTTTTCACATGTATATTATGGAGTCTTAAACGATTCTAATTGTAAAAAAAAAGATACATCCACACACACACTGATAGCTTTTGACATTCAGTGATTAATTACACTTCCACATTCCTTCTCAAAATGTGTACATTTCCGTGACATCTGATGACAGAATGACTTTTTCTCTTCATTTAAAACATGCAGGCTATTGATTCGTCTGCGGTTAACTAGTCCTCCTGGGACTTGCAGAACATCCTGTTTCCTCAGCGAAGCCCTTAGCGTGTGTTGCCTGACCCTCTAGCATGAGTAATAGACTACTACATCTTCCTGCACATCGTCACCTCTTTTCGCACACTGCTCGTTGGCTGCATATTGCACATTGGGTGTTCAGTTCCCTGTGTTTTGGTGGATGAAACACAATCTTCGCAATGTTTGGGTGTTTACCCCATTGGCAGGCTTGAGAATCCTGAATGATAGGCTCCATGTTACTTTCATTCAACGTTTAGCTCCACTGTGCCGTGGAAAAATTAGGCTGGCAAAACGTTGGAGCGCTGTGACAGTATCACATTCACGTCAAGAAACATAGCACTTGACCTACTTTAGGTTGTGTAAAATGAAACTATGTCAGGAAAAGTGAAGATTTACAGCCTTAAGGGATGAATTCATAACACTTTTAGTCTCTAAACTTTGGAAACTGCATTGCAAAACAGCAGGATCGGTCTGATTTACTGACAACACTGGTGGCGGAAGAGAATTTCACACAAATTTGAACTCATCTTAAGGACGAGTGATGCTGCAGCTATATATAAATGCTGCATTATTTGTTTCCGGAATACCTTATATAACCTTTAGTGGTGCATCTGTATTTCTGCAGGGCGGACTGGTGTTTCAGTCTTTTTCATCGCTCTGTGCCTTCGGTGACTATGTCGGCATCTGAGCAGCAGAAGCTGCCAACAGCACAAGCGTTTTGCACATCAGTTGTATAATTTGGAATCAAGCAATAAAGCATGAAGCCTCATTTAACTGAAAAAAAAAAAAAAAAGCATATGAGCAGGAAGTAATTCATATGCCCTCCGCAGTAAGTTCTATAACATATGCCTGATTCCACTGATGACTAAACTACTGTATATGATTATTTTCAAATGAATGAATCTCAGTTGCCAGTGAGCTCTACCCAACCTGTCCCTTCATCCTTGAAAGCTTCCATCCTGCATTTATCTATAGCTTCACTGCTCCTCCCATTTGCACTTCCATTTCTTCATCCCTTTTCTTTTATCCTTCTATACCCCTCTCCAGCATTTCCACACCTCTAAATCTCTCAATTTCTTTCCACATTCAAACCTCCCGTTCTTCATTTCTCTGTGCTTCCAGCTGAGTGCCCCCAAATCTGTCGCTACACTGGCCACGGGAAGCTGTGCTCTCAGGTTTGTGTGCTCTGGCAGCCAGTCCCTCCATGCCGCAGCCTTTTCTATTATTAAATGTAATGGGACCTTTACTTTCACAGCCTAGAGTCTCGCTGTAGGAAGAATTCCCAATTGCAGATGATATTCTATCCATCTGCCTTGCAAAACTAAAGCAACAAAGAGAGAAACCCCACAGAGAAAACACAGACACACAGTCTTTGTTTTACTGTATTGTCATTCCTGCTCTTTGGCAAGCGTACGATGAAACAGCATCATATTTGTTAATTCATGAGATTTGCTTTCCCTTTAGTCAACCTACAAATAAAAAACAGATGGCTCTAGGTTTGCTGAAGTTGGAAATCTTAGTTTTGGTTACATCAGACAGAGACTGGGAGGATGAGCAGAGGAGCGAGTCCTCAAGGCAGTGACATACAATAACTGGCCCCTGCCAAAGTCCTGGAGCGGGGCAGTTTGAAGTCACTGTTGTGTAATCATTAACCACATTTCACATGATGAGCAAATAGTCTGTAATAAATATGATTAAATTGCCATTAGTCCAAAACACTTTTACAGCTGTTTTGTTAGCATACAAATTAATAACATTTCATACCCATAAGATATTTATTTACTTGAGTAGCAGTGACACTGTCTACTGTTTATCCCATAACTGGATAAACAGTTATTAAAGTTTTATAGAAAATGGTTGATGCCGACTAGATAAATCTTTTATTATGTCTCTTCAGTTGCATCTCTTCAGCAGCGATGACAACAGTGAGTCTGTATTTACATTCATTGTATATAGAGGGATGTTTTCTCAGTCTCAGGTACAGTACATTGTCAAAGCTGGACGTGGCTTGCGTTGACACACAGTGGATTTGATTCATATTCATCTTTTCTCACCTTTGTAAGAGCTTTTTACAAGCTTTTATCATGAAGGGCTACTCTGCCTCTACTGTGCAGAAATGATACCTGACATTATAATAGCTGTGTTTAAATTCAACCAGAGAATAGAAGCTGCTGTACAGCGTTAAATAACTATAATTCATATAATGCTGCTCCCTTCTGTTGGTTAAGGAGGAACATCCCACCTTTTCATATAAGATTCAATATATATATGAGGCTTTAAGGTGGAGGTTGAAGTGTGCAGAAGCACAGCGCACAGATCAGATTGTTGATGGTCTTTCATCTAGCAGTGGACAAATCTGAGTTATTTCTGCACAAATATTCACACACTTACATTCAGCTTCCTTTAGAAGGCTGTTCAGAAAGTTGAATTAAAACCGTCCTGGCTCATAATAATACGTCTGAACTCTTGATCCTGCACTGTACGAGGAGCAGAGTGCTTTTGTTTGTCATCTTTTCAATCACTTACTCTTGTTACAAGCTCCCTCTAATATCTTTTTTTTTTGTTTGTTTCTTCTTTCTTCTTCAGTCACACAAGTGTCTCCAGATTTCACATAGATTATTGATACGCTGGTTTATGTGAGGCCACTGGCTGCTGCAGAAGCACTCTTTCATCATCATACATGTAGGATGCCTGTTTGGCACCGTGACAAACACTCAAGTCTCTGAAGACGGGCTCTTTGGCACACCTTTCTCTTCTGCACTCTTGTTCTTTAATGCTCTAGTCTGATATATAATATCTACATTTCTGTCTATAATGTATGAAATACAAACCTGCTGCATTCAGTGAAGGTGTACTGTGCCAGTGTGGTGAGAACATCTTTTTTATTACAAGTCATTTTATCACTTTTGTATTAGATAGCTTGATTATGAAGGTGCCCTTTGTGTTTTTACATTACAGCAATAACGTTTAAAGCCTATGCTTAAAGGCCTTTTTTTAGAAACTGGATGCATCATTTTCCTCCCTGCTGAATTATTCATGTGCAGACTGCATTTATGTGCATTCTCTACTCAGAGGAGGATGTCAGCTGGACCACTGCAAACAGCTTATTAGAGTGAAAGTGTACTGTCTCTTTGATGGGCTTTGAATGAGTCACCCTCGCTCTGCCTCTGCATCCGTGAGGCTTCTATATTTATTCTTAATTTTCAACGCAAGTTGCCTTTGTACTGTTTCCTATTCAGCAGTTTCAATACCAACCAGGGACTGTGGGTATAATCACTGAGTTTTTTTTTAACCGGTTTACTCAGAGCTATACCTCACATCCACGCTCTTTGATGTCAGCCTCATTAACATTCACAGAAGTGTCTTGTCATTGCTTTGAGTCTGTGGCTCTGCAGCGGTTTAAGCTTTTATTTACATCTCTGAGAAAATATATTTCCCTGATGTCTTCATCCTGCTTGATGGAGGTGACTAGGGGAACAATGATCCTGTAAAATGATCATTACTGAGAAGTTCTTCTCAAAGTGTCGCAGCTCTTCAGTACAAACGCAGTCAGTTAATCCTCTAATTAAAAGGTGTGGCCTCATTAGGACTCCTTAGAAGCTGAAGCAGCAGTTCACAGTATTATGTAATGAATCCATTTAAAATAGTGCAGACTACAGTAAAGCTAGGCATATGATTTTGCTGTGTTGATGCAGTTTAGAGTTTGTGTGATCACTGATTGATCATTTATCACTGATGATGAAAATTAAATTATAAACATTTTTATTTATAACTTGTTATTACATATCACATGTCACCATTTATCAGACACCAACCTCCCAACTATTCTTGGACACATTATGTGTGGATATAATCCCATTTCAACTTTTGTTAACTTCCTGCACTCCTCATCAACAATACATGCCTCTACTTCTTGAGTTTAATATTCACCAGTGTGCATAAAATGTTATACCTATTTAAATATCAAGTTTGCATAAATGAACATTCTGTATTCAGTTCTCTAGTAATTTATTTTAAACGTTGTGTTGCATTTTAACAGTATTGCGCATACAGATTAGTACGGTATGACTCATAAGTCATCTATTACAGGACACTATGCACATTTCCTGACACATCAACCCTGCTGCCCCCTGTAATTCTGGAGAGCACTGTTTCCTTGGTGGCACGTGCAGAAGTTTGCTTCTAATTGTGGAGACACCTGCTGTTCCAGTGCTGAGCCTCTGACCCCTCACACACTCCACTGTCTGGCTACTAATGAAAATAGATGGCAATCCCAGGGATTTGGTTCAGTTTCATCCCATCTGCTGCACAGAGAACAGAAGTTATCTAACAAGATGTTTTAAGATTTTCTCTTGTAGACTTTTCAGTGCTGTTAGTTTCATCTTTCAAATCTTTATCCTAAACTTTGATCATTTCTCCTTGTCTCCGAGAACTTCTTAAAATGGGCTTGACCTGAAAACAGCAATGAAATTCTGCAGGAACTGAGAAATGTTATGTTCAATAATTTAAATAAGCTTGTTTGATGACATTTGTGCACACAGTGTGCTAGCTGTTGCAGCATAATATTTCTTAGTTAGGAAGCATAAATCCTCTTGCAGTCCTTGTGCAATCCTTATGAGCTTGTAATTTTTTAGGCTTTTTATATCAAAAATAATTTTAAAAAAAATGGATGTTTGAATAGATTCTTACAAACAATCAAAGTTTTTGTGCATTACTTTTCATGTTTCCTCTATGTTGCTCGAACCTACACCTACAGTGCCCAGAAGAGGGCAATGCAACTCTTGAGATCATCACCTTCAGTCTAAGCATGCTTTATAAAGTTACTGTCAACGTAAAGATGCTCACTTTCTTAAACTTTATTATTGACCATATCAGATCAAATATGTCTGGAATACGCAAACAGCCAATACAGTGTTGTTCAGTTCTGCAGTAGTGGTCAGTGGGAATGGAAACCGTCAAATGTACTACTGCCAGCGTGAGTTGAAAGCAAAGGGATTCAAAGTTACCCTTTAGCTTTCTGACATTTCTCCACCAGGCTTTAGGGATTTAAACTTGAGTGGTGTCGGGCTGAGTCTGTCTCTGCTGTGGCGAGCACTCTATTGATCACCTGGCATGAAGACAAAGTCTTTGCAGTTGCAGGGAACCATCTATCATGTAGCTGCCTGAGACACAGCGGAGAGATAGCATGGCACTGAGGATCCATTATAGCTGAAATAGATCTTTCTCTGCAACGAAGATCAATGAGCTACATGTCCCTGTAGCTGTTACCCTCATCCTCTATCCGATCATAATTGTTTGAAGAAGACAGGCTGCCATGATTAATTGATCTCATGCACAGTGGTATATAGTAGGTGCTCTATTATTAAATTATCTGTGACCCCTAAGAAAATTCTAAGTGATTTGTTTTTCAAGAAATAAGAAAAACTGATGCAAAGACAATCCAAAAGGGCTCTCTCCACCTAGGAATTATGTCTGGTCTCTTGCTAATGACACAAAGAGAATGGGAACAATGCAGGGAACTCATAACTGCATTCGAGCCTCAAACGCGTGAAACATCAAGTGGATCAGGCTCGTTCGATTTAAGCATGAGGACCTCTTTTCTTCTGCCCTGTCCACCATAACATCCTGGCCCCCGAAATGGGGAGGCTATGAAAGGCCACAGTGTGTGCACGAGGCTGTTTGTAGCTGCTCCCAGGGGCCTGAGGGGCATGTGACCTCGTTGGGAGGTGGATGCTTGAGTGGGGATGCTCCACCCCTCCCCGTCAGACAGTCGACAATCCTTACAGTAACTTCTTTCCAAATGTGCTATTTTCAGCTGCTCTCCAAGCGCGTCTAGGAATCCAGCAGAGGATGTGAAAGTGATGCTCAAGACGAAATGAAAGTGAGTGCTGAATAAGAAACCATATATAATTTTAAATATGGCACCCAAGTCGCCTAAAGTGACAATAAAGTGAAGTGAAGTAATAGACCTTTTTCTGTCCAAAATGACTTGAGGGGGAAATTTGAACCATCCAAAAATAACAAATGTCTTTAAATAATTGCTTCTGTCTCGGCACCAGTCATGCAGTCAGGTACTGAAGCTGGCAATGTTGAAAGAAAATGAAATACTCACTAGAGATAAAGCTCAGCCTATTTCCTCGCACTTCAAAGCACAATTGCCCTTTGAATATTCGCTGCCTTCAAATATTTGAGGGGTACCCCTTCCTCCGTGAGCTCACCCTCTCCAAATATCCTCAGCATATGTGTGCTCCTTGTTGAGTCCAGTATCACCAAAATATTTACAGTGTATACAGTGGCCATAGGGAGCTTGTTCATCTCCATACGGTACAAATATTGTGGAATGATTAACCCCGTCCGCATGTTCAGCTCCCGCATTTTTAGAGGTCCTGTCCAAATAGGCAGCCCTCACAAGCAAAAACAGCCACGGCTTAGCCCCCTCACCCTGAATAATAACATTTTAGATGACCGCTAATAAATGATGAATGACTGATTGTTTGTTTAAAAGTAAAAATGCCTCATTTATGTGGTATTTTTTTATATATATATTTGCTTGAGCCTGGAGGATCATAAAAAGAAATTTGTACATATATTGAAGAATATCATCTTATTTTTGAGTAAAATACAAATATAGATTATTTTTTAACTGAATGAAGCTTTCGCCAAGCCAGCAAGCCGTTACATTCATGAACTGTATGTTTTTCTAAACTGATTTACTTGTCCAGCCCCAAACACATTAAACTCCTACATATATAACATTAAGTTCCTCCTTTAAAAATATGAATGATAAATTCTGATCCTGCTCTTCAACGACAGCCTTCTCACGTGCTGGTTGTCCTGGTTTTCAGCTTTTCCGTAGACAGGCACGACCCTCATTTATTCAGGAGCAAATTTCCGTGCCTCAAGAAAGCAGCTCTGAGGATGAATGAATGATCTTTCCCTCTCCTCCCCCCACCCCTCAGCCCTCATGTAACACCTTGGCTCTGCCTCAACATCTGCCCTGCTGCTACTGCTGCTACCCTATCCACACTCCAGACTGGGCATAAATTATTGAGTTTATGGGGATGTGTTTCCCCATTCACAGACTGCAAATAGGAGGAGGCAGCCCACAGCTAATCTACTTGCACCTGCAGTAATAATAACATTCAACAGAACTGGTTTATGAAACAATGATTATGTTTTCCGATCTTCAAGCTTTTGCAAGCTTGAAGACAGCTGTTTTGTTGATGTTGTGGTATCAGTAGTCCGATGACATGGCTATCGGGCAGGGATCTCCATTTTTTTTGTCCTCTTGAGAGTCTTCCTGCCCGTCTTCCTGCCCATTCACTTCCTTTAAAACAAAAGAGGAGCCAGAGCTGCTTGGAGGACTGGGCCTTGTTCCTGAGGTGATGTGATTAAAGGCTCCTGTCTGAGCTGCGCCCATTCAAATGCCTCACACACACACACACGCGTGCACCGAAGCTGCTTTAGTTAATTGAATTGTCAGGAAAGCAGACAGGACTGAAGGTAGCACCAAGACTGATGTGCTAAATCAATAGAGTGGCACTTAAATAAAGTCGGTCTGTGGCGGCACAGAGGAGCAGCGTAGCTCACTGCTTGTTAAAGTAACAGAGCTTATGGTTGGGCTGAGGCTTTCTTCTGGAGGCGGATAAGACATGAAAAGGTTTGGTATATGAAACATGGTCATCATCACAATCACAAACAACTCCAAAGTGGCAACTTAATTGTATTCAAATTGTTGACCTCTCCTCAGCAACCATTTCTTTGCATTTTGTTGTGCTTCTTCGTGGATTTTGATATATTATTCATGTCTAGCCCATAGCGTATTTTTTAATCAGATAATCAAATATGTAATTTGTCTTTTTAACTTCTGGCTAGGAAAAATGGATGACGGCTGCTTAATTCCTTAGAGCTGTTGATCACCCAGATATTAATAACAAAATGCAGCACTAGAAGGCACTATAGGACACTCTGTGGGCAAGAGGAGGATGTAGCGAGGATGCTGTATGGATTTATATAGACACAGCAGTGCTTTGAGCTAAATGCACATAGTGATAGTATTAATATTTTTAGTACTATCAAGTCCATGGTCAACATCTTTGTTTAGCTTCCTAAAATCAGCTAATTAACTCACATTTTGACCTAGTTTGGCTTAAGGGATCACTGAGGCATAGTTACTCACGAGGGTATAATGTCATCCTCATGGCCACAGTGTTAGAGGTGAATGTATGGGATCAATAAGCTTTATGCTCTTCTACATGCATGTAAACCAGTTCAATCCATCCTGTTGTGTTTTCAGTTTGGGCAAAAGTCACACAACGTCCATCCGACAGACCTGCACAGCCGCCACTAGCGCCTCCTTCCTTGGGTGATAGCTAATTGTCAATCAAATCAATAATCTCTAACAACTAATCCTATCTCCATCAGGCAAAGATCTGTCAGGTTTGATAAATTGCAACATGGCCAAGAGACAAAGTGAAGTCCATTACTGACAAAGTCAGCCAAAGGACTGCGCTGAAGTGTTTTTTTAGGTGATTGCTCTCTTGGAGGAAAGGGGTGATGTAATTGCGGCGAGATGATGTAATTGCTTATCAGCGTGATTGTGCTCGTTTGGTAGGCCTATTGATTAATTAAGAGCTTGTCTGCTCCGTTACTACGGGTGCTTTGTAGTTAATGGGATGAAGACATCATTGGTCCTTGGGGAAATTAGGGCCCTGGATTAATGAGATTTTATTTACACGTAAAAATGTCGTTATTCCCATGTAATGCGACAGCCACCGTCCAGCCTAACACGGGGCATGGCAACAGGAGTCTGATTCATCCAACATAGTACGAATGCTTTGGTAATGAATGTCTCTCAGATAGCTGGCTGATGCTTGAGACTGCGATCCTTCTTTATTCAATAATCTGTGGCAGCGTTATTGCACCGTTGTCACCGCCGCCACTTTTATCAGACTCAACAGCCAGCTAAAGGAGGCTCTCTATGTCCAGATATGTACTCCATTTAATCAATGCGGTTGATAGTGAGTCAGGATAGCACTGCGCATACCAGAGGTGATGGGCTGACAAAAGGAAGAATTACTGTAGGCAGGAGACGAATGAGGAGATTAGAAACTTGCTCCGAGGTCGTCACCTGCAGTATGCAGGAGTGGAGCTGCTAACTTCAGGCTATAGGCTCTGTGATTAGGACATTTGTGAAGAATGATGTTTGTCTGATGTTTGCGGGCTTGTTTGACCAGCTGTCTTCCAGTGACAGATAAAGGGAGTGCTAGTGTTGCTGGACTTGTTCCGAGCAAACTCCGAGAGTATCAAGAAAACCTCTGCGTTCTTTATACCTGCAGCCGTTTTTGGAAGCTATTATGCAGTCAAGTAACAAATAATATCCCCGTGTTTGTGCTGTGTGACAGCATGTTCACTACACTTCTGGTTCGGTGGGAGACTAGCACAGTCAGCAGCTCTCACTCCAGCCCCCTCCACCCTTTTTCCTCCCTCATCCTCTTGCCGTTTCTCCCCTATTTGTGAAGGAGGCGTGTAAGCAAGGAAGAGGCAGGGCACGTTAGCCCCGGCTAGGGGAGTGGAGCTCAGACGGCAGGCAAAGCATACAAACACACACACACACACACACCCACACACACACATGCTCAGTCAGCGTAAGTGACACAAGTGCTGGCTTCATTCAGCACTGAGTTGACTGACTCACTGCTATCTATTAGCCAGTATGCCGCAGAGAAAGAGGAGTTTCACTTTTGGAGCCTATGGAGGGTAAGAAGGAATATCCTATTGATCTGCACACTGACTAATCCTCTTCTCAGTTCTCCTGTGTGATGGTGAAAGTCTGAGTATCTGTCTCTGGCACCTGGTTTGATGACTGTGCAGATTCAGTGTCTGTGTCTGTGTTTGTGTCTGTGCTGCACGTCTGCGCTGCTGGTGCACTGGAATGCCATCATTTGTATCAAGGCAGCTTTTGTCCTAAATCACTCGTCATGCTTGTTGCTTATTATTATTATAAACTGGACCTGATATTGCTGCTGCTGTCGCTACGTGATGATCTCTCATAAAGGTTTTCAATCTGCGGTAACGATGAGGTATCAGATGAAGGCTCATAAACGAGAAATCAAGGGAGAGACGACAGGGCAGAGGACCTGTATTTCATTAACGTGCGCGCAAAAATGTCACCTCATGGTTTGTGTGTGTGCTCATGTGAGCGCATGCTTGTGTTTTGTAGGTGTGGTATGCATTGCGTCTATTGTGTATATTTCCTTTTGTTGAAGTGAACTGTAAAGAAAGGCGTATGTGTTGTTGTCATTCTGCAGTGTGTATATGTGGCTCGGGATGTTGACCAGTAGACACAGAGTCAGCAGTGATTTTCTTGGTCAATAGGTGAACAGGTGCCCCTGTGCAACTGCATGCCTGTAGGACTGTTTGGTGCAAAGACAAGTGTTGCGCATATGCATATTATACACTTTGTGTGTGTTGAAAGCCTCAAGAAAGTCTGGAAATTTGCTAAGAACAAGTGGAGGCAGTTAAGGCTAGGCTGAGCTTTGCAGCAATTCCACTGTAGTGGCCACAGTAATGACATCAGTGTGTCAGTGTGGCCAGCTGAACGCCAGAGAGATCATAAACATTATGGAGAGTCATGGTAGGAACAGCACGCAGAAGAGAGGACTGTAGGCACTTAGCTTGATTTGATTCTTCGGAAGAAAAACAAAATGTAATTGATTTACTTTATTTGCGTTTGAGTGTTTAGCTTAACTTGAATGTCCGATGAGTTCAAGTTGTCTTCATGGGGAACAAGTTCTGATTTACCGTACAGCTCTTACTGGCACCAGAAGCGTCAAGTGATGCAACATCATCCTCAGTCACGTCCTTCACATTGTTGTGGCCGTCTTTCAGCGTGTTACAGTTGTAACCAGTCAAGCTAACAGTGTCTTTGTTCAGATAAGAAAAGCTCTGGGAAGCTTGTGTGTACCCGCATTTCAACAGAGGCAGGGAGGTTAACCAGATGAACGTGTGCCAAACCAAACAGACAGTAGTCATCGTTTTCATGTTCATCTGGTAGAAATGAAAAATGCCGTTTGAACACTCTTCCAGTAGAGCTTAAATCTCATCCTGGTGTTGTTTCTTGAAGTTTGTGGCTGTTGGAATAAACTACAACTGTGGTTTTCATCATCTGTCAAGAATAAGTAGGTGTTTTCTATCCTCTGGCCTCAAGGGACAGTAATGAGGCCATCATGCCTTGGCACACCACAATAAGACGAAGAAGATGATGTGCTTGAAAACTTAATTAGGCAAGCAACACAAAGGTGAGCTTTATTCTTCTTTGGAAGTGTTTTCAAACTGCATTTGAAAAGACAGAGAAGAGATTATTTTTCTGGGACTGCAGATTAAAGTTTGGTTAAGTTCCCCGCCTCTGGTACAAACAGTGGACAGCTGCTTTCCTTCGATTTTCTATGACTCATGCGTGGGATGAGAGTGTCTAGAAAAGCCTACTTTAAGATCACAGGACGTTTCCCTGAAAAACAATCCATAGAAAATTGTCCTTGACAAGCTGTATACAGTTTCAGAATTGTACTGGATTCCTTCCACGTAACTTCTTGTGAAGCGTAGAGGAGTTTAACCGCTTCACAGCAGGTGATCTGAACATTTTGCCTCGAGGACCGGATGTGTTTGGACTCATTGTCAATTGTTCATTTCCTCCATGTAGTGGAAAAGTTGACGGAAGACACTGGAGGAAGCAGCATATCTTCTTTTTATATAAAACAAATACTGTGCTTTTCAGTTTGGCAGCGGCCTTGAATGCCATTGCACTTGGCATTTCAATAGGTCAGTCTGATTGCTTATATCAGCGGGCGATTTGTAATACACTCTGCCCCCTGCATCCCATTGGCATTCTCATGCTTCTCTGCAGATTGGTCTTTCTTTGACACAGCATGCTCCATACTTTTGGCATCAAATATTAATGAAACTGCCACTTATTTTGACTTGTGCCATATGCCATTTTTTTTATTTTACTTTGCATTGGTTATAACCTCTTTTCAGTATTACAGGAACATTTATTTATTACTACACTTTTCCTTTGTACTTTAGAAACAGAAATGTTCTTAGTCAAGCGGGACAATAATGTTGCAATGCTAGACTTTCATATCCTTTACTGTCTCTTATCAAACATCCCGTCTACTTTCAGGGGTTATATTCCTTACTAGACTTTCTTGTCTATCACATGACATGAGCTGCAGATATTTCTGTTTGTCTCAGAGGGCTCTCATGTTTCCCTGTAAACTCCTATGAAATGAACTCCGAGCCATGACCTGTTAAGTGAACCAAGTACTCTCCCAGTAAACAAAGTGACGAGAGCTTTAGGCGACCCGAACAATGATGCTGTATGTTATAGTGTCCCATACAGGGATTGGAAGCATGCTGGTCAATGCTGTTCAAAAACAACCCAGTGGAAAGACACACATTGTTTTGACATTAGAGCAGGCCTCGTTTCGCATTCTCTGGTCAGCTGATTTGAAAAAAAATGTTATTTATTCAAGTAAACAAGACCACAGACTCTTTAGGGGAAACAGTGTTTCTCAGTGGGAAATAGAATAATTCATTTCATCATGTGTTTTTGTGCAGTTTGAGGCTCTTAAAGAGGCACTTTAGGTCCAGCATTGTCTTTGGAGTCTTTATTTTCACACCTCGTGCTGTTTTAATAAAAGAAAGAAAGAAAGAATAGCCTTTGTCTCTGTTTGATTTTTGATGATCCATTGTCTAAGGCGCATTGTGCCGAATAATGCACCATAAACAACAAGAAACCAAAGCAGACGGGGTCATTTTGTTTGACAAAAGCAAATGTTTGCATTATAAAAGATGATTACACTGCAAGGCAGAGCTACTTGAGAGCAGGAGGCCATTCAAGTGCCTTTCCAAGGGCAATGGCAAAACAAACAGGGGATGTAGGGCAACCCGAGGGCTCTTCAGTGCCTACGCAGTCAGTCCACCTTGCATATTTACCTTGTCACATTCATTTCCACAATGGCGAGCCGTCTACGGAGAAGAATGGCGAGGGTAGGCACTGCTTTAGCTGCAGTTAATTATCTAATGCTAATGGTCTTTTACCTAGTTCTAATAATAATAATAATAATAATAAGTAGTAGTATAATAGGCAACAATAATAATAGTATACTAAGCCCACCGTAAATTCCAATTGGTCCACTTCAGACAGTTGTGCTAAAGATAAATTCAGACACTTCAGCTTTAAAGATTATGTAATTCTAATCTTTAAAAAGACAATAAAACTGGTTGATCATTGTGGTCTTTAAGCTGTGCACGTTGGAAGGATTTGATTTTTTTTTTATTCAAGATCTTTTTATTAACATTTTCTTATTATAGCAAGTGTACAGTGCTGGATAGCCATTACAAAGATTATGGGTACATATCAATCGCACCATGTACACATAAAGAAGAAAGAAAAGGAAAACAGGACAAATGAAAAAAGACAAAACCTCGAACATTGTACAAAATAATCCCTCCCGTGTCATTGCCAGATTACCAGTCACAAGTATCACTGTTAAACCAAAAGCACAGAGTATATAACACATGTACAGCAAAGCTGAGCAGTATTCAAGGGCCAAGCCCTTAAAGGGTCTGGAAGTCTCTTAGAAAGGGGCCCCACACCTTCTGAAACCTCTTATTTGAATGCTGCAGGGAGTGTCTGATTTTCTCCAGTTTTAAGCAGGACATGATGTCTTCCAACCACTGTGCATGAGTGGGAGGAAAAGTATCCTTCCACCTGAGCAGAATTGCTCGTCGAGCCAGAAGGGAGGCAAAGGATAAAATGCGTTGCTTTGCTGTAGTTAGCTTTTCCTCCCCTCCCATAATCCCGAACAGAGCAGTCACTGGGTTTGGATCTAATTTTATGTTTAACACCTGAGAAAGTGTATGAAAAACCTCCCTCCAATATTTCCCAAGGCCTGAGCAAGACCAGTACATGTGGATGAGAGAAGCTTCCACATTTTTGCATTTTACACAGTATGGACTGATATCCGGATATATGGAGGACAGTTTTGCTTTTGAAATATGAGCCCTGTGCACCACTTTAAACTGGATTAAACAGTGGCGTGCACAGAGGGAGGTTGAATTAACCAGTTTAAGTGCGGAGACCCAAGCATCCTCCGACAGAGGAAAGCCCAAGTCCTCCTCCCATGCAGCTTTCAGCCTATCTGTGGAGGCATTTCCAAGCTCCAAGAGCTTGCCATATAGAGCCGAAATGGGCCTCTTTTTAAGTGGATTTATAGAAAGGACGGTGTCAACTATAGTCGAATCTGCTGTTGTTACAGAGCCGATCTTCTGAGAGAGGATGAAATGCCTTGCCTGGAGATACCTAAAGAAATTTGACTTAGGGAGGCTGAATTGCCTACTCAGTTGCTCAAATGATGCCAGATTGCTGTCTATGAACAGATCTTGAAAACGTACAATCCCTTTCCTGTGCCACTCTTGAAAGGTGGAGTCTTGGCAGGATGGTTTAAAAAGGTGGTTTGATGCGATGGGGCTTAGCAAGGAAAAACTATGAAAACCAAAATGTTTCCTAAATTGGACCCAAATTTTTAGTGAGTGTTTAACCACTGGGTTTCTGAGTGATCTTAATGAGGTTAGTGGAAGTGAGGATCCAAGGAGGGCAAGAACCGACAAATTACTATTTGACTGTACCTCCATCGCCACCCAGTCCGGGCAGTCAGGCTGGCCATAACAGGAAGACCAAAATGCAAGGCATCGCAAGTTAGCAGCCCAATAATAAAAACGAAAGTTAGGGAGGGCCAAACCCCCCATCGCCTTGGTCTTTTGAAGGTGAATCCTGTTCGGATTTGATTTTTTTTAAGAAAATAAATATATCTTTCCTTCTCATTTTTATCTAACCATACACCATCATATTCATCTGCCTCTTTTTTCTGTTTAACTATATTTTGATGTCACTAATGTGACTATATCAACAACTGCAGTAACTTCAGCGAAAGTTGGGGGAGGGTTTCACATGAGACACCTGTATACGTTGGTGTACTGTATAGTTATATAGCAGTTCCTTACAAATCTGAGGACAGAAAAGGAGAACAGATCATAAGAAGGGAAGGTGAAAAGAGCTACAGGAAACAAGAAGTGAACCTTCGCAAAATTTTCTCCAAACTTCTGAAATCTGAACTAATACTTCACTTGAAGTGCCTGCATATGCACATATTAATGTGACACATATAGACACATAGAACTGAAATCATATCTGCTTATTGGGATTTACATATAATCACAAAACACCGGCATAAAATAAACATTATAGTGATCAAATAAAACTACATCCAGTCAAGTCACGCTAAAAAAGAAACACTACATTCTTTTTCAATAAACTGACAATTGAAAATATAGTCGAGTGTTTCGTTTGTTTGGGGGATAAATGTTGCTGAGCCTAGCAGCCAGCATAGTAATGTGTGTGTTTTCATACACACTGTATCCTACTGTACTGTAGCTAAATGAGGACATTCAGCCACTTTACACTCATTTCTCCGTCAATAGGCTCATTCAGCCCACTCAGGGCCGCAATGCAGTCTACAGTCTAGGTCTGGTCACGTTCAGCATCGTTTGACAATGTCTTTTATTGCTTCCCTGGGTGTTATTTATAAAGAGTGACTGCCCGAGGCCCTGTCAATCTCTCTGTGCATCTATCTTTTTCATCCAGACCCTATCCTGAGGCACCGTGAATGGCTAAAAGCAGAGGCAGATATGACAATATGTGGCGCATTCATCTAGTCGTCTACTTTTATTTTTTTTGCTGAGCAAACATTGATCTGTCACCGGGTCGACGTGCCGGTTCAGCCCAGACAGAAAGATCTCAGCAATTTTTTTTGAAGGACTGCCATGACTCTTTTCCTTATTTGCTGCCACAGGACAGCTCACATTTTTGGAGTTTAGTGAAATATCTCAACAAGAAATCACTGGCATGAAATTTGACACATTGAGGAGGAATCGTATTTACTTTTACATTTATGTCAACAGTTATGTTTGTCTAGCATTTTGTTCAATAATCGCGGAACTAATGAAAATATCATTCAGTTGTGCTTTTCTATTTAGTGCTAACAATCAAACGTCATCTTGCTGTCTGGCTTAACTAAAACGACATGTCATCATTTTAAGAACGCTGATTTTAGAAGTTTGTAAAGCGCGATCTCCCAGAGCCGCCAGGACAGCAGTAGATTGTTGAAGCCTCAGTACTGATTCTATAAGAAGGCTGTAATGGTTATGTTCTTAGGTTAATGTATACGAATGCGTGACCTTTTCATCTCTGTTTAGGTATCAAGCCCACACTGCCGAAGGACATTAGTTGTTCTCAGTTCCTGCTCGGGGGGAACACAGAGGATTCTGCTCAAATTCACCGCAGCCTTAGGGAATCATTTCAGTGTGAGCTGGGTTCATTAGGAAGATGTCCTTAGCATTAGTTTCACGATATCACTTAATACAAATGTCTCTTATTTGAAACCTGTGCTATCAGACACAGACAAACTGTTTTTCATAGAAGTACAGCGAACATCCAGAAAGTGAAAGTCCTAACTGAACGATGATGGGATACTTCCATAAAGTCTGCAGCCTTTCAAGATGGTTTTTGTCAGTTCTGCTGTGGATTATGCCAAATTCTTATATTTCACATATAGAATTAGTAGCTACCGCAAGAACATGTTACCGAAGCAGATTTGTAGCTGAACAACAAACTTGTTGGCTTTAAGCTGGATTTCCTTCGGGCTGAGTCCTCGACTCAGTCTGGTGACCTACTTGCCAGGAGCGGTGTTGCTGACTTGATATATACTAAAGGCCTCAGCTAATTTCTAAAGTAAGGAAAGTGTTTAAAGTTTAGCCGGAGGCGGAGAAAATTACAAGCTGTGAGATTAAGTTGAATTAGCTAATTGTCGAGTTGTAGGAGCTGCTGACACAGTGACAGCTTCAGGGTTTCTGAGACCCGCCTTGAGCCCTCTTATGCCTTGCTGATGTCGGTTTCCCTGG
This sequence comes from Chelon labrosus, assembly GCF_963514085.1. Taxonomy (NCBI): domain Eukaryota; kingdom Metazoa; phylum Chordata; class Actinopteri; order Mugiliformes; family Mugilidae; genus Chelon; species Chelon labrosus. Next base: position 20,142,691 of record NC_140360.1, on the reverse strand, counting down.
CAACCGGTTTCTGGTTGACGCCTAGCTGAGGAGGCATGAAAAAACAATTTGCTTTTATTTGGCTGCGTCCCGCTGAGCTGTAATTCCTATGTTGCGTTCCGAAATGGGCTAGTTCGTAGTCTTCTTCTTCTGTTTATTTATTTTTGATTAAAAATACGCTGCACACACTGTTTTCATGGTGAATGTGCAAATGTGACTCATAGCCCACAAATGCATTAGCGCAGGCAAATTTGCTATAGCCTACTTTTGTCCACGCCAAACAGAATATTCTTTGTTTTGCTGCTAAGGCTGAGATTTTATTTATTTATTTTTTTTAACGGGTGTCTGTCGTTAGCTCTCCTTCTCTGTCTTTATTTGTGTTTTGTCCCGCGCAGTTTAGCTTTGCTTTGCTTTATTTGTGGAATGTTTTAGTGAAGTTTGTTTTTCATCAGGATATTTGAATCTCTTATTCATTTGCTATTCTTTTGAGTGACTATCATTTCCCTACAAAATAGAGATATTACACTTAGTACTAGGACATTTTTTCTGCATGTCAGATAAAAAAAGACCTTTGTTCTTCCCCGGGTGACACACCTGACACTTTCAGATAAATTGTGGAATGTCAAGAGTCAACAGGAATGAAGCCAAACAGCTTTTAATGTAGCTACTATTGTGCGTGCAATTTTCTTGCCCTCTGTCTAAAAACAACCATGTTTATGTCACCAAGCAGCTTATTTTTAGCTTTTAGCAAGATGCCAGACAAGTACAGTATTTGTATGAGTACATCTGTGTATGTTTTTGCAGCTTCATACAACAAGGGAAGAGGAGTGCTTGTCGATTTCATGGCTGTAACTAAACTAGACACATTTAGTCTTCCTCTTTCCCAGTAAAAGAGCTCTGAGCTGTTGGGTGCCTTGTTCTGTTGTCCAGCTAAGGATGGGTTTCATTTCAAATTTCCTGCGTTGGTTTTTGGTGTTTCAGTTTGGAGCCTTTGTCCAATAATCTGGACACACCCAGGTTGATTTCATTTTATAGGAATTCCACGAAACCTGAGATTGGGTGAGCGGCGCAGGATGAGGTTTGGAAAATGTTTTCTTTAGTGATGCGGTACATATGAAAACAGCTTTTCTCTCCTCGCACTCAGCTTCACGAGAGCAGAGCGACAAGGACCTCTCCCAAGGACCGGTGTGCATTCCACTTGAGATAGAGAGCTGATATATCTACACACACACATGTCTGAGAGGCTGTTTGAAATCATCGCTGGTGGAAGATTTGAGATAGAACAACACGGCAAATTCCACCCGTGTGTCATCATATGTCACATGGAGGCTCGGGGCTTGAAAATGATGAGATATCTTTTGCGCCGCGAGGAGTCGGGCAACAACCTACTGTAACAACACAGGTCTGTAGATTCGTGACTCCACAGTGCATTGAACAAACGAACCCCCCCCCCCCAAAGCCTGTTTCCTCTCACTTAAACAGCTTTCTCAGAAGGAGGAAGCTTTGGGCTTTCATTTATCTTTTTGAGGATTTCCCACAACAAAAGAAGAAGTCCTTTTCTTTTACTTTTTGTTAACGTTGGCTCATTGAACAGTCAATGAAACTTATAGGGTCTTTCTATATGAACGAAAACAGGAACCTCCTCAGCAGCCCGCTTTGTGAGCTTGAGTTCAAGACTGGTTTTTTTTGCCTTCCTACTGGCATGACTCTTAGGCTGGCAGTGTTGGCCAGTGCATTCCTTTCATGACTCAGGTACCTCAGTCAGATGGGTTGTTGTGATATTTCGTACAGATGTTCTTGGTCCCCAAATAACGAATGCTACTGTGAAGATCCCCTAACATTTCGTCTTGCACTGCCAGAAGGTTGTCAGTTTTTACTTTCTATTTTATTTGATTTTTGAGAAATTCGTTAAAAATGATGATTTTCTTTTTGAACGATTGGCCAGAAAACTGGGTTCAGATGTCCATGTTGCCCTCAGTGTGATTTGTCACATCTCTGGTGACCTTATTTCCCAACTAGTGCTACCACATGGTCAAAATGTCAGTGTTGTCCAGTAATACTATGACATTCCTGTCACCCTCAGTTCTTGTTAATTTTTATTAGGAAGTGGTGAGATAAATAAATTATTATCTCATCGTAAGATAAAAAAAAAACATGAACAAAATGTCAAAAATTGCCAGAGCAGCACTTCCCTTTCCAGAACCATCCTCCGGGTGTTGCTCTGTCATATACACTAATGATATCCAGAGAAAGATGAGTGGACCTCTAAACTCTGGTGGCCCTACTGGGAGACACGGGGTGGGAGCAGACAGAGACCCAGCTTTGGCTTTAGGGATGAAGCCACACAAACAGTCACAGAAGACAAGGTCAAAAAGCAAGGGGAAAACAAACATAAAATCAGCATTACAGCTTGGGCGCTACTTGTTTTGTCTGCTTCTTTTGGATTTTTTGGTGCTATATTCTGTGAGTATTTCTGAGAGGCCGTGAGATTTGGTAAACAGTCCCTTTTCCCTGTGTCACCATTGCCGTCCATCACGAGACACCGGCCTGCAGCCATGAGTCACCAGTCTTAAATGTCCACACTGTTGTTGCCTGTGAACTCATCTCCTGCATCCCAAGTCTGTGACTGTTTACAATTGTGATATGTTTCCAATTTCTGATTGCGTGTCCTGCTGTTAAAATCTTGCCTAACAAGCTTCCAACTATTAAAGGAAACCCTGGTTTATCTTGGATTCCACCTGCAGACATGAAACATATTTCACTTCTGCACACACACCGCCCCCTACTGGCTAAAACCGCTCTGTACATTCTCATCTGCGGCTTCCAGCGCTGCATCGTCTGGTTATTGTTTCCAGTGATTACTCCTTAAATCTGTTTATCCAGAGTGATTCAAGGACAGCTGATAGTTGATTCTTGACTGACAGTGAGTAATGAGCCTCGTAGCAGGGATTCAAACCAGAACAAGATTCATTTTGTCTTAGGAAACACCAGGCTAGTAATCATCCTTTCATCCTTGGAAGTACTGCTTCAACAGATGGCAGGAGTTATTTCAGGGTAACTCAGCTTGCTGTATAACCACCCTCTCTCAGTTCAGTGGGAAGGGTAGTCCACTGTCCCTCTGCACTTTCCACACTAAAATTAGTCAGAGTGAACTTGCAGGCGGACAAGAGCTTGACATCTCTTACTGTGGTGTGTTCTAGTTTTTAACATTTAGCTGATTTTTAGGTATTGCATCCCTGGTGTATTTTGTTTGGACTGTGAAGTGGTTGCTTGCGAAGCAGCTTTTTAATGTGTTTTTGTCAAATTTAGAGAAATCAACATGAAACAATGAATGTCTGGGCCATGAAATGAGTGTCAACGTGTACTTAAACATGTTTGCAAGAGCTAAATATTATATGCTTTTTTTATTTCAGAGTGGACAAGACATTCTCCAAGGCCAGAAGCATATGGTGAGTTTTTCCTCTGTCTTTATTTTTGTCAATAAATTGAATTATGGTGGGACAGCAAATTGAAAAGCTTGTAGCTCTCTGGAGTGGTGTTCAATGTCACTGTCTAGCCTTGTGGGTTTAAAATGCGTGAATGATTCCACCGAGTGGAGTCTAAGTAAGATGAATGAGCCAGTGAAAAGGTAGAGCAGATGGGCAGCAGTGGGAAAACAGATACCCGGTCCGTCTTGCCATGTCTGCAGTGCTGGCAAGGTTGGAGTGGTGCTGTTGGAGTGGCAGGCAGTGATCTGAGCATGCACACCTCCTGCCACTGCAGATACATGTTTCTGAAAGCTTTAGGTGGGGTGGCACGAGTGCCTGGCCCTCATCTCCCTCTCTCTGAATGCAGCAGATTAAACAGTGCTTCACCACAGTATCATCTCACCTTCCCTCTGGAATACAGATTCAGGAGGGTCTCTATTATCAGCCGGGCCTGTATTACTCGGCGGTGACTAGGCTTGTTTTCACAGGCGGCAGACAGGCCACCAGCTACTGCTACTTCAGAATGACTGCACCTTAGTTCAAAGGAGAAGATAATGAACACTGGGGCAAAATGAAGACGAAGACAAGGACCTAAAAATGGATACGAAACAGCAGCGTCGTTGTAGGCGTGAAGACAAGGAAGAGGCATAAAGGAAGTGACTGGATGAGGTGACAGGACGAAGGAAAAATCTGATCAAAGGAACAAAACACGATCCTATCAGCCATATTTTTATTTTTTGACAGTCATACTCTTCTTTAAAGTAAGAAAATATTCAACAGACTCTGCTTGATGTATTTTGTGGATCCTTTCCACTGTGTCAGAACTTGAATTACGCAGCTTTATCATCAGTATTCATACCCAGCAGGACAGATCAATTTCTAACAGCAAAAGCCGTTGTGCCAGGATAAAACAGCCGTGAAAGTACCAGCAGACATCTCCCAAACACATACTTCTGACATCATTAAGTACTGAAGATGAATGCAGACACAGTATGTTGGACTCGTTGTGAATGAAAAATAAAACAGGGAGCAAAGCCTCCCATCCGAATGGGAAGACCAAGAAAATTCTGATGAATTTGTTTTGAACCTGGTTAAAGATTACTAAGGATTAGTTATAATATTTCATTATCACACTATTGCATTTACTGTAATTGATCATATAAAGATAATAGACACTCATAACGATATACAGTATGTGTACAAAAATTATATGAATGTAATTTTAATCCGTAACTATTAGAGTAGCTGGTCGAATGTTAAATGGCCATCTCCCTTCTGCTCATTGTGGTTCATACACAATAAAGAGTTGATCCTCAAGCCCTGTTTCCGCTCTCTCCGAGGGAGGCCTGTAATTGGTTGTAATCCTGTCTTGCTAAGCTCCCTTGATGGGAGGAAATAGAGGAGGAGGTTTAGCGTGGATAATGGCCATACTGAGATGTTGTATAAGACCGTTTGTTTGTCTCTGTCCCGAACACATATTAACATACATCCAGACACAAAAAGCACTCTGCCTCTTGGTCCCTGGAGCATGATGGATTACCGTGGCAGCCTGCCTGTTGTATAACTCCCTGCCCATTCTTTAAAACAACTTGGCCACTGATCCCATCCCACTGTCTTATCCATGCTCCAGCTCACCTGACCTTCGTGCAGCACAGAGCTGCACATTTGAACTGGCCTCAGGTGCTGCTTTTGCTATGCACTCAGACTGGACTTGACATCAAGTGAAACTGAGATCTTAGTAGAATCTTTTCTCTAATCCGACAACAATTTTTTTGTTTTCCTCCAAAATATTACTCTTCCTTCAAATGTTTGATATCCCTCTCTGTTTAAAAGTAAATTTTTTAGGCTTCACTGAGCAGAATGATGTTTGTGAAGAGTTTAAGAGTGTATACAGCAACCGAACTTTAGGTAAGAAAGAGAGAAAGAAAGAAATAAAGAAAGTAGATCAGGTTGCAGTATTATGTTGTTATGAATATACTTCCTTCATTTTTAGGGTTGATTACTTAGACCATGCTTGGCTCAGACTATATTTATCAGATCTGTTTTTGCTCTGTTCACTTATATGAGGGTTTCCTGGAGCTCAGAGTGTTTCACATTCTGTAACAGGGCTTCCTGTAACTGTTAGGACACCGTTTCAATCAGCTGGGATTGTTGTTTTTGTTGGAATAAGTTCAGGCCAACAAGGAAATATTATTATTAACGGCATCTAGATTTAAGAATTGTTGTACAATGACCTACAAACGCATAGTTCTTGACACAACTCCGAGGTGTGTGTGTGAAAACCAATATGCCATGATATACCAGTACCAGTACCACCATGCTACTATACCAGTATAGTAACACAACTTGTACTTGTTCAAGTACATTTAAAATATATATATATTATAAGGATTCTTATAGAAGCATTAGACTCATTTGGACATTAGACAACAAGAGCATCATCTTACCATTAGACATCCCAATTTCATAATAAACTGCAAGAAAACACGTATCCCTGCAACAAGCTCCGTCTGCTGAGTCATAGATCATGATCATATAATGCTTAAGTGACATTTGGCTGGTGTTGACTTTGACATTCTGACGCACTCTCCTCCTTTAAAGAGTATATGCATAAGTAACATGAGAGTGATGTCAGAAGTCAGCACCTCATCTGCCAACGCACCCTTCGATCAGAAACACCTCCCACACTTACCTTTCAACCTCCCTCTACAAATTCAGCTATGAAACATAGTAAACCCCCAATATCTCAATTAACATACTGACTTGGGAAATACATTTGACTAGTTCGGTAAGTAGTGTAACAATTCTGCTGGTAAATATGTGTGTATATGTATGTAGGCTGACAAACGCCTTAATCACATTCACACTGCCACCAATGTTAATTGTGACACAAGTAGTCTGAGACATATGTTTTCACTTCACATAATGAGCCATATTAAGAATGTAAAACGTGATTACAGATCGCGCCACGTTCTTCTGGGCGCTGCTTCTTTTGTTGAGTACTTTGTAAACTACTTCTGTACTCTGACATCATTTCCTTCCTGCCTGATGAAGCTATACTTCAACACATTCTCTTGTGCGGGCGTGGGTGGCTAGGTGGCTGGCTGGCTGTCGTCATTCAGCCAATGTCTTTTAAGTTTTGTGGTTGATGGGTCAAGCACATAGAGGGTCTGTATGGGTGCACAGCAGTTAAGCCTTTTGAAAGTAAATCAGCCCACTTGGAAATTACAAGCAGCAGCGTAAAGACGTGTCTGGATCTTTAAATTATAGTGAAACTAAGGTCAGTGGTTGTGCTGATTTAGTTTGACCTGACCTCGCTTCCTGGCGGCAAAAGGATGACAATGAGAATGGATGAATAAAATAATAATAATAACAATCTGAATTATTATTATTATTATTATTATTAATAATTGGCCCTTACATCCGATAAACTGGCTCGATCTCAAGAGACGTTTTCTTCATGTAGCAGTTTTGACAGAACAAAGTGTGCAAGTGTTTTCCTCAATGGGTGTTGAAATTTCAAAAAACAAATTATTTTAGCGCAATGCTATTTATTCCAATGTGTGTGATGTGATTTCTCTGTTTTTTTTTATTTTTTATAAGACTATTTAATTCCTTCATCCTTGTTTCTGCACATAAACACTTAAGAGGTGTCACTGTAAACACTCCTCTGTTTGGGATCTCTGATTTCCCATGAGATGTCACTCTGCATCATCCTCTGCCTGTTTCTTCTGCACATGCACTCACACCGCTGCACCGTGAAGCCCGGCTTGGTGTCAACTTGCGTGTGCACGCTCATCTGTGTATGTCAAGCCGAGTTGTCTGGAAGAGCGGACGTAGTGGGAGAGCAAACTGTCAAGCCCGATCAGACTAGACTGTCTTTCCGCGAATCTCCTGCTGTCTGACCAAATATAGCAACGAAGTGACAAGCTCGCCCCTGGTTCTACTCGTCTCAATAATCCAAATCCTAACATGCCATGCACCATCCAGCACCAGCACAAGATGCCTTAAAAAAACATAAAGCTCAGATGACAGCAGGCAGTTTAAGGTTGAGATGAGCACCAGGCAACTTTGACAGGACACTTCCTGTTTAGTTTATCTGATTCTTGGAGCTTTTCTGTGACAAAGTTGTGCTGCCAGCTTTTTTGTAGTTCACATCCTTGCCTGCAGACACTTTTGGTTCAAAAGACAGAGCTTTAGGTATTGAAAAGCCAGCCAATGCCTTTATTTCTTCTGTTTGTGGATGGGTAAAATCCTGCCTATATATTTAGGGATGGGTATATTCCTTCTGGAGCCTGTTTATTGGCGGAAACTGGAGGAAAACTGAACATGAATTGGACATTTCCTTGAATGATAGTCAGTGTGTACACTTCACAGATGAAACGGCATAAAGTTCAGTATCACTGAACACACGGGTAGCTCAATATAAAACACAAGAGCACAAAATGATCCCACAGTGACCTTCTGTTGTAGAAAAGGCACATCTGCATGACTGCGATTTCCCCGGAGGGCGTGTTTCCAAGGAAATCTGCACATTGTGAGAGATAAGCAAGCTGGAAATCAGGGGCCCATTGCTAGAGTGAACATGCTTTATTCAGAAACACCTGCTATATATGGCCTTTCAATGCTCACTGACTATGGCTAGCTGTAAAGGAAGGGGCTCAGGAGAATGCATCAAAAAGATGCATAAGATCCCCTTTGTTTTCCTCTATATGAATGTACAAAATGTCCTGATACCTTCAGGGAATAACAGTAAATGTGTTGTAGTTGCTTGATAAGAACTACTGATTAGGATTTTCATATCTGAGTGATACTTAAGGACTTCTAAAGGTACAGTTCCCTGGGAAAGACTTATCTGCTTTCTGAGTTTTGTCCAATATTTGCTTTTGTCAGATTGTGGCGCCGGTAATTTTTTGAGCTATAGAACAAAAAGACAAAGGTAAAATCAAACGGGGGGTTTTCACGTCACGGATTAAAACACTGACTCAAATGTTGTTTAATTTATGTGACATGCTATGTACATTAATGCAGCTGAACCTCCAGCAATACAAAACATTTTCGATTGGAAATCTTTTTATCTGCAAAGATTACCTTTGCGTCTCCAGTTGCAGCCACATGCACACAGGACAAGGAACTAATACAAGCATCGCTCAGAGAAATGGCTTTGCTCCAGAGACAATCATCCTGCCATTTATTTGAGTGCTTCAGGTCGGTGTGAGCGGATTGGGAAGGGTGGCCTTTATAGCAGGGTAATTCCAGGGTCTGTTTGTGTTGTAATTCATACTGCAGGTGTTTCTTATGTCTCTGGCTGCTGGAGGACTGATGGCAGGCAGGGAGCAGGTGGTGCTATTTCATGATGAATTTGGAAAAAATGTACGGGGGAGACCAGCTCATAATGCATGAGCCTCTGTGTCGCCAGTGTAATAAAACAAAATCACTGAGCACTACAGCGGAATAGGTTGCCGGGGACCTTTGAAATTAAATTTCACACGCATGATAAGCACTAGAGTACTGGCTAAATGACTTTGTTCGGTGGTTTTCGATAGTGAGTAAATTAACTGACTGATGAAAAGGACCTACGCTGACATGTACAGTTAGAAGCGAACTGACTAATTCATTTGTGGGGATCAAAAATTGAGCTAGATGTGAATATACTCCATAACTTCTCGTATTAACTTGTGTTATGTTCAGGACACACCTGGCCATTATTCTCCCAGTGCCTGGGTCACTCAAGCAAGCAAGATAATCTAGTTCAAGAACATGATTTCATATCTGATCCATGCCCTCCTAATACAATACAATCTCATTACTCGTTAAAGTGCTGCGTAATTATCAAAACAGTCATAATCACAGTCACAGGAGGGGTCAGGTGTACTGCAGAGAAATCATGCCGAGGATATAAAGTTTCCTCACAAGTTCACAAGCAGTTGGCCCTCCTGCTTTGCATTGCAAACCAACTATGGGCCTGATTAAACACAGACAATTTGTTTAAGACTGACGGGAGGCCTGTTTAACATATCTAAACACAGCAGGAGAACCTTCCAACATTTTGCTGCAGGAACGATGAGAGTCTTTAGCAGACCCCATTTTTTATTCATAGATTATAATTCTGATTGATTACAGCCAAAAATACCTGCATGAACTCATCTGTAAAGTATCAACTTTTATTACGCTTGCCATCGCAAACTGAAACCTTAACCTTTTCAAGATAAATACAGAGTGGCACAGTGTTCCTCCCAAAAGATATATATTTTTCCATGTGTCTGTGTGGAAAGGGAGAACAATCGATTCTGCTGGAGTGATGCATTTATGTACAATCATCAGATAGCCTGTGAATCCACTGCTGTATTGTTGCCGGCTCTTGCGGCTCAGTGTTTGCAGCTCCCCAGCCCCCATCCAGTCCCCCCCCGCCCCCGAGGTCGACCACTGCTAATTAAATCTCAACCTGTGGGAGACACTCGCCTGTGATGCATAAATAACCATTCATTCATATTTTAGAGCAGCAGCCACCTTGCCTCCTGGAGACCTCTGACACATTACTACATTATGTGTCTGTGATGGGAGACTTAAACCTTTTAGCTGCCCTCCGGGGTCAATGGCTGGTCTCACAAACGTACACATTATGCAGATTGCCTTCTTAGCTGATTAATTCATTTATTTTTAAATATGGGAGCATGAATTACTGGATCAATTTTCATTTTTTATTTTATCAATTCAAATATATTAATGCACATAGTAACTCTTTTCATTCACCATAAGACTTTAGGAGTTATAGGATGCAGCCAGCTTTTGGGTTATTTAGGCTCGTGTCTCAAAGGGTGTTGGATTATTAGCTAACACTTGGGTGGAGAAATAGATGCTCAGAAGCTGAAAGTGATAGGGGGCAGAAGATGGGGAAATTTTGAGGACAGAAACAATTCCCAGAGGATATATGTGTGGGGGCAGGAGAAGCGAGCCACCACAGGCCATTCCAGCAGCCTTAATGGGATGGGAATCCCTGGCAGCGGGATCGGTCGGAAGGGATTTACTGTGGGATTCTGCAGAGGACACTGGAGCAGGGAGAACGCTATCCATTTAAAACCAACTATCTTCATCCACAGGAGATAAAAATAAATCCCCCCGAGACTCAGATCATTTCATTTCCTAGTTCTTATATTATTTATTTTTTTGTGAACATTTGAGCATTGGGTCTTTGGTGAGGTTTCAACATACTGCTCTGGTTGGATAGAAGCCAGCTGCAGTGTTTCCTGTTAAAATACCACTTGGTGCTAGAGTTAAATTCGGACATTTAAGTGATAATGCTCTTATTGGGTGATGTGTTTTTACCTATAAGTACTGACAAAGCCTTCACAATCTACATTTTAATTTTTTTAAACAAGCACCTCCTGAACATTTCCTCTTAAAAAACACGTTTAGCCAGATCCTATGCTCAAGGGCTTAAAAGACAAATAGAGAGAGATTATTGTCTCACCACAGAAGGACATCACACCAAATGACTGGCAGCCTGGACATTTGTAAAGTTTCTTTCAATGATATAATATTGTTTTGTTTTGTTTGTTCTGTGCCGGGAAGCTTTGGATGGTGAGAGGATTATTAGTTTTTATCACAATACACAGCTCTTAATGGGGCACAGTATGACGACTGCTGTAATCCCTTGTTATCTCTTCATGTCTGACACTACAGTACACACAACAGACACATACAGTGCACACGGCAGACACACACACACAAGGCTTTCCTGTTCAGGTGCATTTGAGAAGCTGCCTAAGGAGAGGAACCAGGAGCTGACACCCTCGCTGCATTAGAGCATTATTTAGCAGGGATTTAGTAGGAAAAGGCACTACTGGTGACGCTAGTCAGAGGTCTGCTGGGAACTGTGGATGACAGCTTAGTGGAGAAGACACACATGTTCACTGGGGATTGAATGAGACTCATTACAGTAACTGAAAACCCTTCCACACATGCTTTCTCATCCTGAGTATTAGGGAGGCTTCAATCCCTGCTCACCTTTGGGAACTGGGTGTTGGACATGATCACCTTGTACAAATCATATCATAATGAACATGAACGTACATGTGGGTGTTTTTTTTATGTATGGGTGATGCTGGTTGCCACAGCAACAGCCCTTGCGGGCTCGCGAGTCAGTGTGCAGAGTAAAGGCAACCCCCTTTACCCTAACCATCCCAGCTTTCTGAGCAGCAGGCTTTAGTAGTCCCCTAAACGATTGGAGGAGGGGAGGGTCCTCTGGTTTGAGGGGGGTGAGGGTGATGGTTGTGTTAATGGTTGGGGGTGGGTTAGAGAGCCGTGCAGAGTTTAGGGCTTCTGATAAGTATCAGACTCTGCATGTGCGAGCTGTAGAGCAAAGAAAGAGGGTGGAGATGGAGGATGTGACAACTATACTGTGTGTGAGAGAGAGGGAGAGAGAGAGACTGAGTGGGAGGAGGGAGAGTGAGGGAGGAGAATCGGCAGTGGAGAGGATGCTCGCTGGGAGTGTGCGGCAGTCTAAAGAGCTGAGAGTGAGGCCAGCAGGTGAACGACCGACGAGAAGCAGCAAGTGATCTGACTGGAGCTGGAGAGAGAGGAGAATAAACAGTGAGGAGATAAATGTGTAAGAGAGGGAGGGAGAGGGAGGGAGAAGCTTAACTAGAGGCGAAGCGTGGACAGTGAGTCATCTGCCCGAGTGCTGGTCCCTCTCCGGACTTCCCAGGGAGCGCCCAGCGTACAGCTGCCACACAGTGTCAGTAAGTTTGTAGCACTGCTCCGTGCAGGACGTCAGGTCGTCCAGCTCACACGCTGTGACTTCTTCACACTGCTGATGGTCTGTGGTGCATTGCTAACCAGCTGGGGTGTGTTATGTAATTTGTTGTGGTGTCGGGATGAAGCCGTGGCTTTGTGCTGCAAACTGATCTGGAGGAGGGCTCAAGTGGTAAGGCTGCACGGAACGAGGCAGGTGTGTGTGTGTGTGTGAACAGCAGTGTGTCATGTGTGCTGCACCACATGCTTGTGATGCAGGAGTTTGTAATGGGCAATTTCTTCTGTGTTTTTATCCTACTTCTGAAGTAGGGTTTGGATCTTGCCACCAATCAATGTTTGTTCTGTGCAGTGTGTTTTGTACAGTAATACTATGCACACAGGGCTTTGTGATTTTAGACAGGCAGGCAAATATGTCTAGGATTACCATTTTACATTAAAATATCATGCATTATTTATCTTTAAACCAACTGTTACAGATGGAAGCACATCCCTTTATATAAACACGTGTGTGTGCCTGTGTGTGTGTGTATTTGTGTGTGTCCTGCATCCATCTATTGAGCATCAGTTCTAATTAAGAGTTCGGGGCAGCTGATGCCCTATCGTATCTTTCTCTCCCATGGGAGAGTTGCGGCTGGAGCTCTCCTCTCCTAGTTCATGTTTATTGAGCCTGATGAGAAAGGGCTATTATTCAAAACTGTTCCCATTTCATCTGGCTGCTGCAGGACTTTCCCTGAATGGAGAATCACACACGTTGTGTAATAGCAGGGAGGGAGCGCTGTATGTTAATGATTCATGCTCTGTTTTCTTCACCTACATTTGAGTCTGAGTGAATCACACTGAGTGAAAACAGATTTCCATCTCGGCCACTGTCCCCTTTGAGGAGCTGTCTTTGTCATATCTGCAGCCTCGGCCTCAGACCAACAGCACCATATATTCACATATGAATATCTATTATCTGTCAGAGAAATTACTTAATTTTGACTACATGAGGGTCTTGTTTTGTCCCATGGAGTTATTAAACACACTAAATAATATGCTTGTGGGCCTTGGAGGCTTTTTAGCTGCTTAAGTAAACCACTCCTTGTACACGCAGACATATGATACATATTTCATTCACTTTGTCCTCATTTCAGGCCTGCTTTCCTGCGAATCAATCGCTTTGTATGTTTGAAACAGACTGAATTAATTAGACAAATTGAAAGCCTGCTGTGCAAACTGGCCCGTAGTCTGTGTCAATACGGCAGCATGTTCACTAGCGCTATTGATCAGTTTTCCCGTGGAGATGAAGCCGTCCTGGTGGAGATATTGAGTTTAGAGCAGAGGATGTGTGACAGTTGTATCGCTCGTTTCTGCATCAGCAATGTGTTATTCTCCTAGATCAGAGAAGAGAGTGAGAGAGTAATTGTGAAACTGGTAAAATCATTATTGTGTCCCCGGGTCACTGAAGTGTGTGCGAACACAAGTTCATGCACTTAAAGAAAGGAACCTGCACTGAGAAATATGATTTTAAAGCTTTTGGAAATCGGTTCTTTTAGATATCATATAGATTTTACACTTAAAATGAATTTGTCCTCACTTTTAAGGCTCTCTATGAGATGGATGGATGGATTCTTATTTGTAACACAAAAGATCTCTATGCTTATTTTAAAAGGGGTGACAGTAGGACTGCTTCGATGCCCCAAACATCAGTCCATACAATTGCATTTTCTTCCTAAAAGAGACCAATAACATTTCCTGAGGCATTACCTTTTCTTGTTTTCCTCTTTCCCCGATCTCAAACTAAGTGACCTTTTCTGACTGAATGTTCTCTTGCGTCTGGCTGACTGTAGGAAACAAGATGTGAGTGACCCCCGAATTTCTGCAACATTAGAGCCCCAGCTGTTCCAGCCTACGCTCCCATACACCACCTCGCCATTCCACAAGGTAGGAGGAGGAGACCCTTGCACTTTGACCCTGATCTTTTCTCCTAAACCTCTCTGTGACCTTTCTTTCTGTGATCTTTGTAAGGTGTCTCTGCTCATCATGTTTCTACACCTGCCTCTGTCTGAATGGACTCGCTCAGGCTTCTGTCTGCACTTAATCTCTCATGATGCATTAGACCCAACATTCGACCCTGCCATTCTGCTTGCAGTGTTACTTAGATTTATTATTCTTGTCTTCTTTTGTGTAACTTGTGTAATTAGAGCTCGCAGAACTCAGTGTCTGGAATGATTGTGTTTGACTGATTCAATTAATAGAAGCATCATGCTGGCAGTTCCTCAACGTAAGCCTAACAAAACGTATTCCATCAAATCAAACAAATGACATCCTCCCGGAGCAATTGTCGTATTTAAATCAAAAGACAATCTTCTCCCCCCTACCATCATCCATGATGTACAACCAAACCTGAATGAGAGTCATGTTTATTCACTTTGTATGAGATTCACTTGTTATCCAGTTATTTTTATGCTTCCTTAAGGAATGAGCCAATTATAATTTAGTCTGTTTAGTCTATTTTTGAAGGCTTTTTTTATAAGATCAAGCTAAAACATGCCAATTATATTTTCCCAGAATGAGTCTCTTCTAATTTGTCTCCAGTTTGCTAAATCGGTATTCAAAAGTTCTTTTTCAAGAATTTATGACTCATCTGTGACTGCTTGATCTATTGTTCTCACTTTCTGTGGAGGAATACATATCAGCAATGACTAAACTGAGGTGACTGTAGACGCAGAATTAAAGGTTGAGGGTTTAGGAGGAAATCCTTTCTATGAATCTATTTTGACAGTGACAGTACCTTGCAAATTCATCTTGCTGTCAGAATTTTTATTCTTGTGTTTGGCACCTCTGATCATTAAAAAGGAATGATTGATGTGGAAAAAATAACTGCCAGACTGGTATTTTGGGAACTTAGAGACTGAAACGTGCTCTGTGGCCTAGCTCTGTGGAGATTAAAAGTGGATGCAATCTCGCCGAAGTCGGATTGGTTTCATAAGGTCTCTCACACTTTGGAATGAGCTTACACCTCTCACAATCTGACTTGATCTGAAGAGAGCAGAGGGAGTGGGAAGAGAAAGGGATTAATTTGGAGATTGGGTTGTTTAACAGTCACTCCCGATCCCTGCAGCACGCACCATCTGTAGGGGCCTTCGACGTGCTAGTCAGACATGAGACGAGGATTTTAGAAACTTCTGTTTGTCTACAGATTTTCTTCTGACATGCAACCCCAATATAGCTGCTGAAGACAGCCATAAAAGCATTGCAAACGTGGCTCATTGTATTTTCCACATTATCTTCACATTCTGAAACTGCAGAAAAGATGGTAATGCTAAAAAGATGTAATATTTTCCCTCATGATATTGCTTCCATTTGAATCTAGGAAAAAGAACCATTGGATAAGGATATTGAGGGACATTGTGGTAATGTGGTGTACTGTGCTACTATAAGAGCTTTATGGGGTTAAGACTCACTTTAGCGTATCACTTTGATCAGAGCCCCACAAAAACCAGGTCAATCTGCAGTTAATCCCAGCAAGTCTTATTGTCACTGCCTAATTCAAACTACGCTGCTAAAGTGTAATATTAATAATCTGGAAACTTTCTGAGAGGTGGAACACAAATACCCAAAACCATCATGACCATCAAAATAGTAGACACTAGTGAACCAGTGCAGCACACTTTGGTGTTTCTGGTGAAAATATGTTTCTTGTGATGTTACCATACGGCCTCATCACAGCAGCCAGGCTGAATTCCTTCATAAATCTGATAACCAGATCTAATAACCAGACATACTTTGCATCGGAAAAAAATAAGAAAATGAGCCCCTGGATCCATATGAGATTCTCATGGAGCTCATCAAAGTTTCATTGAGCTCTGTGAGGATGCAGAGGATGAAAAGCAGCAGGAGACAGAAGGCCTCGTGCATTTGATTTTGTGTCTTGTCGTAATGACATTTTAATTAAATTCCATAATGAAAAGTCTCAGCTCTAACACCTGCACTGTGTGCTAGCCTGGCTCCCCGGGGATCCCCCACACGTCCTCCACTTGGGTCATTTCTGCAAAAATATCCATCTGCAAAAATGAAATGTCTTGCTTTTTTTCACAAGATCGATGTTTGTCCTTAACTTGTTTCCACTGCAGTTTGCATGATTTTTTCAAGCTTCTTTAAAGTTTTATTTTCTTTTTTTATGTTTTTCTACATACATTTTGTTCGAAGTTGAGCATCTTCTAATGTTTGAATATTATTTGTTCTCATTTCATACTTTGGGGATTACTGTATCTGAAGGATATTGTTGTTATCTCTGGAAGTATAAAAGCTGGACTCCACCTCTTGCTATTTGCCAAGACACAGTTAGTGATAAAGACAGAGGCGGAATATGTGTGATTTGGATTTCTTCCTGCAATTCTACACACCGACAGACAGCGTGACATAGACGGATCAACACAAGACAAGGACACCTTTATTTTCAGTCACAGGATCGTTTCTGTCAACTTAAAGCGATAGCAGCTGCCTTTACATGCAACCTGAGACATACTGATAATCGTGTGTGTTTAGAGCACACACTAGGGGAGCCTGTGGGTCTTGTCTCCCAACTTTGTCTGATGTGACACTTTGTCAGTCATGGTCGCAGTTTGCCGGGATGCAGCTTTACCTCAGGTGTCACAGTGGGACATAGTCGTCTCTTCACCATTTCAAAAAGGCACAGCAGTCATGGAGACTTAAATCCAAACCTGTCCAAGTCTTGTGAAGTGGAAATATCTTTGAAGCTGCAGGACTCTGGTTTAAAGAGAGCTAGAAATGGCTAAAAGTCTCAATTCTCCAATGGTGACAAAGGCACACTGGAAGAAACCCAACCATGTAAGTATGCTGGACAGAAAACTGGTGAGGGAATTTGGCAGTAATTTCAGTCGAGGTTCGGACAGTTGCCACTCCAAATTGATATTAGTGTTCCAAATGCGAAATCCAAGAGTGAATATATGCTGTTTATTGGACTACAATAGTGTATATTTGTAGGGGAACAGTTTTTCTCAAGACCGGATAACATTTAAATTGATTTGGACAGGCAGTTTTATGGTTCATGCAGTTTGTGTTTAAACCGAAAGACAATATGTAGCTCATTACTACAGCTCCTCTTATTCTAATCTTTCGTTAAAGCCAGAGTTATTTGCTTTCAGGGTTTGTGGCAGACTATTGTTTGCACATGGCGGAGGACTTTACTCATACTCACACTGAAAGCTAAGACACCATTGCTCTGTACACAAAGTGTTTGACTATGTCAAGCTTTACTGGTTGAACCATTCCGCCTTCTCTTAAACTACTCCACACTGATGTGTCCTTGGATTGTTGTTATTCTGCATTTTCTGTAGTAACTAGAGTCATCATGCTCAGCTGAAACATGCACGTTTTGCACGTGAAAATACCCAACCAGCTGTGAATTCTGCAGAACTGGGCAATGTGTTTCACGTTAATGGTCTGTCAGTCACACGTGTCTGTGTAATAATGTGACCAGGGAGATTCAAGACTACGTTCTACAGTGAGGCTAAATGTTGATCACATTGGAACCGCTCGCAATTTACAACATCTGCGGTAATGTACTTCATAGAATTTAGACTTTCAATAATTCACAGACATGTTTTAAGCAATTAATCATAAAGTTCTTTAACAGCTCAAATGATTTTGCTGACTTTGTTTTATCAGCGTGATAATTAATAGCATAGGCTGAGAGAAAATGTTGCATTGTCACACTTCTGTTTGGGGGTTTTTGAGACCCCTGCAGTGTTTTGGTGTTCCCATTATGCAACACTGCCTTTCTAAAATCCCAAAGAAGTCCGTTGGGATTCCTGTTTTGGAAGTTTAACAACTGATAAACAAACTCTAAAGGGGAGTTGGAACTGTGAAAGCTAACAGATGGCAAACATAAGAAACTATTTAGAATAAAATATTGTCCATTAATTTAATGTGTAACTTGTTCATGCACTATAGTTTCCTCTTGTGTGTGTTTATGGTCATCTTCATTAAAAATGTTCAAGCCCTGTAATAGGGCATTAAGGTCAAAAGAAAAGCAGTGACAATGAGAACATCCACTCCCAGCAAATAAACTCAAAACATTTCATTTCACTCTCCTCTCTCCAGACCACAGATTTATTTGAAATGATTGAAAAGATGCAGGTAAGGTGATGCATTGATCTTTGCATTTTGTTTCCAGCTCGCTAAGCTGTGTACTCACCAAGCAACTAACCAGTCAGTGTGTCTCTTCCTAATTCTGCAACACTTTGTCCGTCTCCTCAGTACAGTACTCATAATCTCTCTCTCCCTCTCTACGTGAGAAGGATATTGAGTCTGGTGGTTTCAGAGGAGAGTTTCTACAGCAGTATGTTTTTTTTTTCTCAGTTTCTCTGTTAACATTCTGGTTGAAACACTGACTGACAGCGCTATAAGCTTATTATCTCACCTCAAAAGCAAGCTCCTGGTTTCAGAAGACTTTGAAAGGATTTGTAGCACACGGGGCACATAAAAGGCTAGGAGTTTTATGATAGAGCTTATATACAAAACTTGTGTATTCAGTGCCTTGGTGATGGAAAACACCTTAGTTTTAAAAATATTTGGTTTATTTCAGTCACAATAGCCATCAGTGGCTTCAATTTCTTTCATGAAAGGAAAAAAAAAAAGTCGGTTTTCTTTTTTTTTAGCACGCATTATGTAGTATCTTTTTCAACAATCAGACAATGTCCTGATATATGATCTTTCTGGATGGCATCACCTAGCCCTCAGTTAATATCACTGCATCTTTTTCTCTGCATCAATCCTCCTTACACTCTTACACACATACACACTCTTCTGGTGCATTGGGTGTTTCGGTGCAGGAGAGGCACTTAACTCTGCATCTCTTTAATCTCCAGGGTCTTATATCCACACTACTGCGGTGTGTTTAACAGACTTTTCGGTCACCCCTCTGTGACTCCTGCTCTTTAACGCCAGTAACTGTCTCTCAGCAGCCTCCCTCTGTGGCCGTATTAGTCCATCTGTCCCTCTTTGACTTTGCTTTGTTGCCTGCTGCATACCTCTTGGGAAAACTCTGATGTTATATAATGAGTCTGATCATCTTCTCCCAGCGTGTTTTGTTGTTTAGATCATGAATATTGCAACGTCCTGTGAAGATGTGTGTGAACTTTTTTTGTTTTAATGCAGCTATGTCGGTGACTGAGTGTGACCCCTGTCTCTGTGGTTTTCTTATCTAACCCTCTTTTTTATAGGGCAACAGGATGGATGAGCAGAGATGCACCTTTCCTCCCCCACTCAAGGTACAACGTGCACCTTCATATGATGCTGCTTCATTGCATCTGACCCCTACAGACAGGGAGATATCTTCAGCAGTGTTACCCATAATGCAGTTAAATGCATATTTGCCAGAAAAGATTCAAAGTGATTTATGCTTTGCAGACTTAACTTAACTTAACTTAGCATTTGAAACTGTCATTGTGCCAAATAATAGCAATACTTTGATCAAGACATGCACTGATTCCCATGTCACTGCTAAACAGATTTCCATTGCATAATGCAGTTACTCTGAAACAGTGTCCTTTGGGAATTGGGCATTGTGGTTATTTTTATTCTTTGATGAGTGAACAAAATGTTTTGTTTTGTTTTTTTTCAGACCGAGGAGGACTATATTCCATATCCAAGTGTCCATGAGGTGGGATAGAATGATATTTTTCCTCATTAATTCTTGAATATCTCTGAGAAACCAGTTCAACTTAACCCCTGTCTTGAAATTACTGCCGTTGCTATTTTAAATTTTAAAACAGGTATTAGGGAGGAAAAGCCCCTTCCCTCTCATCCTCCTGCCGCAGTTTGGGGGCTACTGGATTGAGGGGACCAACCACGAGCTGAGTGACACATTGGACACTGAGCAGCTTCAGCCTCTGTCCCCAAACACCCGCACCAAGCTGGAATGTAACACAACGGCTACAATCTTCCGGAAACACTTCCTGGGCAAGGTGAGCCGATTTGAGACAGAGGTCACTTTTGTCCAGTTTCCTTTCATCCACATTATACAATATATGTGATAACGTAAGCAGGCTCAAAGATCACATCTAAAATAGGCACCACAGGCAAGACAAAAAAAAAAAAGAGAGGAAAACGCTAAACATCCAACGCGGGTTCATTTCTTAAAACACAGTCATCTGTTAAACAGGTTCAGTAATAAGTGGTTTTTCAATGTAACCGTGTCCAACATCCTCTCGTAAATTCCCATTTAACTTGACTTTAATGTCTTCCATGGTTAGATTTTCCCCCATTAATTATTTTATTGACGTATGAGCATGATCTCTGAAACTATCATTTACTTACAAAGTTACAAAGCAAAGAAAACCATATAGGGCAATGAAGGTGATTTTTTTTCTCCTTGTCAATGAATCACATAAGAGCTAAACCAACAACGGATTCATCTTGGCTGCATATTTATTCCTTACAAACAATATGGACACATTCACACTTTCCATATGACCTCTTAATATGGAGTTGTTTCTAAATTGTAAACTAAATACTAAATAAGGTTTTTTTTCTTGATAAAATGTGTTTGGTTATATAACTACATATATCATTCTGATATTGAATTTGTGCTCACTTCAGTGCAAAGAATGATATATATCTTTTTTTTTCAACCATTTCTTTTCCTCTGGGAGTCTTTTTAACTGGCCCAAACTAAAATAAATATGCACACAGTTTAGCACCTTTTCTACTTTATCTGCCTACCGTATAAAAAAATAACATTTAGCTTGTTGAATCATTTGATGAAATAGTGCATCTGTATTTTTTATGTGTTTCCTCTCCGGGAACTGGATACAGAAGCTGTATGGTGTTTTATATATCTCCCCCACTGCTGATTAGTAACATATATACTTAGATGCTCTCCATGAAGCAGCTAAGGTTGTAAATTTTAATCTTATTCCACTTTACATTTGATTATTAACTTTAGTTGGTTCCTCGTTTTTCTGCGTCTTTATTGTTGAAATCATGCATCATGGTGGGATGATTAAATAATTGCGTTTATTTAGTAATAAAGTCAAATCAACCAATTTTCTTCTGCATTATAAAGTCATATTCATGTATTCTCTCATTATAACGGCTTCCTTCCTCAGCAAATGACTCTCATTACTCCGACAGGATATTTCAGAGTCTCTTCTTCTACTTGCTCATCTTACTAACGGAATGAATAAGAAATAAGCAAATCGCAGCAGAGCAGCCCCCCTAACAGCAACCAGCCTCACTGTTTGGCACCTTATACACTGCTACTAATGAAGATGCATTAGACTTTGCCACCTGTTCCTACACCCACATAATATAATGACATTTGATCTGCGTGTGCTAGACGAACAGGAGAAAAATATTCAGATTGGAAAGGTGTCATGCACATGTATGTCTTTCACTAATGGACAAGTGTCTTTGCACTGTGCCCTCAGGAACACTTTAATTACTATTCGGTGGACGGTGCCCTTGGACATCTGGTGTTCTCACTAAAATACGATGTGATTGGTGAACAGGAACATCTTCGCCTAATGCTCAGGTAACGCTCATTATGTGTACGCGGCCCAGTACAATTAGAGAAAGAGAAAAACAAATATTCGAGTCCGTGGATAATCACATCTTTCACATTCAACAAATGGTAAATGCAGAATAGTCTATTATTTTTGTTCCTGAAATGCCCAGTATTGACTGGCTAAACACATCCTACCAGCTCGTTATCGTAACGGTCATAAACCGGGGAGAGTGTCAACAGCACTGTCATTTCCACAGAAGAGTAACAGATGGTCTATTTAGGCCAGAGAGTGGGTGGGGAGTGAGGGGCGGGGGGGAAGGCAAAGAGAGGCGAGGAAGTTTGATGATGGTCCATATCGGATCATGCCTTTCACATCTAATAAATTCTGAGAAATGCTGTATCATGTTTTATGGCTTTAAGTCCGCACTGATTGTTTTATGACTTTGCAGGACGAAGCTGAAAACCTACCATGATGTGATTCCCATTTCCTGCCTGACAGAATTTCCCAATGTCGTCCAAATGGCAAAGGTGAGGAGAGAAGTTTCTTTTTCTTGTTGCAGGGATCGATGCGTTATGACAGCGACTAAACCCAGCCTGACATTTTTCCTCTTTTTATGATTTCAAGCTTGTCTGTGAGGAGGTCAACGTGGACCGCTTTTTTCCCGTCCTGTATCCAAAAGTGAGTTTTGGTTTGTACTACTGCAGCTGCTGTATAGAATATGTCCTAGTTCAGAGCTCAGGTGAAACAAAATGAGGTGATTTCAAGCCTTAAACATTCTAAACCTCACATTAGCCTCACGTAGATTTTTGAATGCATTTGTAAGATAATTTTTGGGCACTTTTGCCTCTATTTGATAGCAGCAGGACATTAACATGAAATGCAGAGAGAAAAGGAGAGATGGATAATTCATGCTACACAGGTCCCTGGGCTGCAACTGAACAACAACTGTTGCCAACAGATATACTTGAAAACTGTCCTTTCACGTCTATCGTCATCTCATTTTTTGCAGGCGTCAAGACTTATTGTCACCTTTGACGAACATGTGAAAAGCAACCACTTCAAGTTTGGGATTGTCTATCAAAAGTTTGGACAGGTGAGCTATGACGCCTGCACGTGTTCACTCCAAGGACAATGAGTGTGTGCTATACATTGTAATTTCTGATTTTCTCATGGAAGCTGATTATGCTCAGTCCTTCTCTGTCTTAATTATGGCTTTCAGTCAGCCCAGTCATTGTGACTGTCTTCAGCACACCCTATCATTTTCTGAGGCAATCACAGCCCTCTTGTTTACTATGCAAGGGGGGCCAAAGAGCTATTGAATGCTTTTCTAAGGACACTTGTACCTTGAAACAGAGACCTCATCGTTTTGATCTCTCCAAACCTACAGAAATTTAAATACATTCTTAAATTCATGGTAAATGAACCAAGGTCCGCCTCACAAGGACAGTGAAGACCCTTTGCACGTCGTTTTAGCACATTTTCTATTCAGTGTGGGTGTCAAGTGAAGAAAGGAATGATGGTTAAGTAGGCATATTGCATTAAGGGAAACAAATCATAATTGCTCAGTGAGCAACGGAAGCTTCTTCTCAGGCATTGTTTCTGTGTGTTTGTCTTGAGGCAGGCTTTTGTTTTCACATCACCGCTGCACTTGCTGACAATAGACAATCAACTGTCTAACACAGCTAATCATAATCACGAGGTTTCCTAAATGTTGTGTTAGACCTTCTTCTGTAATTGATCCGTCGCTTTGAATGCAAATGAACTAGTGAAAGACACTCTTCCTTCCAGTTATTGACCCCGATGAGCTGTTGAAGAAAAAACACACCTCGCGTGAAATTCACAATTTGGTCATTGCTGGCACTGTTTCACACAATGTTCTTAATGATTCTTAATTTATAATGCTTATTAAAATATACCGTGGATGTACAAAGCATTCTCAGGATTTTGTTCCTGAATATACTGAAATCATTTTCTTTGTTCAGCTTTGCCATTTACTCTTTTTTTTCTGGTTACAGACTTCAGAAGAAGAGTTGTTTGGCAACAGTGAAGAGAGTCCTGCCTTTGTAGAGTTCCTGGAGTTTCTGGGAGAGAAGATTGAACTCCATAACTTTAAAGGGTAAGGACCTAACAGTAGTTTGAAGCCACTAAATATACTCCTCCGTGCATTTCAGAACATGATGCCAGCTCCATTTTACGTGATATTAGGCGAGCTACAGCACCGATGTTCATGTTGCTGCAGTGATGGTGGAGAATATCCTGTTAGACATGGCTCTGTGTGCTTACAGTTTCCGCGGAGGGTTAGACGTGACTCACGGGCAGACTGGCACAGAATCTGTCTACTGCAACTACCGCAACAAAGAGGTCATGTTCCATGTGTCTACAAAGCTGCCTTACACGGAGGGGGACACCCAGCAGGTAATACAATACCAAACTAACACACCTTACATGACTCATAGCAGTCAGTCAGTCAGGTTCTCTGCAAAGCATAGTACCACATTTTACATGTGCCAAAAAAAAAAATGCTGCACAAAAACACACTGCTAGTGAACACACCACTTCAAGTTGATGCCTCTGTGTCTGCATATGCGCGCATATTCAACATTATACTGGCTCAGATTTTCACACATCATTTGCAGTCATGTTTTTCTCAAGCACATGTCTTTGTGTTCAGTCTCCCTGGCAGTAGTGGGTGTTGCATATGGGTTAAGACAAAACAGGTTCAGGCTGTCATCTTGGGAAACAGCACCCTCTGGTGGTGTGTTACAAACTGACACGCTATCAACTGGGAGACAGAAATGGGAGAATGGGAACGAAGACTGAGCTTATATTAGTAATTATGTATTTATTTTTGTAGTCTAGATTCTGTATAAGTTAAATGAGTGTATCTGATATGAAAAGAAGAAGAGTTCAGCCTGTCTTTTAGCTTATTTTTCTAGCTTGGTCTTGTCACCGTTATTGAAGAAGTAAAAGGTTTTCTTTGAATTAGACTGGGTTTCATCAGCAATCAGCAATCAGTAGAAACCACAAAAAAAGACTCTCCTATTGTGTGTCAAATTGTTTCCAGAGAGAATTGTGTAACATTCAAACATTTGGCTTGGCACCCGTCTCCCTTTCATCTTGCCGTTGAAAGCATGAGAATGTTTTTTGTTCTTACATCTCAAGATAAAATGATTACGTTTCTGTGGGACTGTTTTGTTGCAGTTGCAGAGAAAGAGGCACATAGGGAATGACATAGTGGCCATCGTATTCCAAGAAGAAAACACGCCCTTTGTTCCAGACATGATCGCCTCAAACTTCCTCCACGCCTACATTGTGGTCCAAGTCGTCAACCCCTGCTCTGACAATGTTCTCTACAAGGTAACCTATTTTTCCCCCTTATTCTCCTACAGTAGAAAACAGTAATCAAACTGTACGTCCTCTCACTCTGACTTCCTAGGTGTCGGTGACAGCGCGGGATGATGTACCTTTCTTTGGCCCGGCCCTGCCAAACCCTGCTGTGTTTAAAAAAGTAAGAGAAACTTGTCCACCTCATCCTGTCTGTGGACTTTGCTGCAACTTGTCATCTTTTAGTTTCCAACAGGATGCCTTGTTTCTTGTCTCCTCCCTTTCCAGGGCCCTGAATTCCATGAATTCCTGTTTACTAAGCTAATCAATGCAGAGTATGCCTGCTACAAAGCTGAGAAATTTGCCAAATTGGAGGTGAGTTGCTCGAAAGGTTCTCAGAGATTTAGCGCCTCTGCTGAAAACCTTAAGTAAATAGATTTTGTTGCATTTCCCTCTTCGTGTGTTTGTGTGTGTGTGTGTGTGTGTGTGTGTAAGGAACGAACAAGGTCGGCCTTGTTAGAGACCCTTTACGAGGAGCTCCATGTGAACAGCCAGGCCATAATGGGAGTTGGAGGAGAGGACGACAAACTGGAAAACGGGAACGCAGGAGGAGGGGGCTTCTTTGAGTCCTTCAAGGTAACCGGAGATGCTTAAGTGGAGGCTGGGGCTCCAAACTGCCAGCTTCACTTCCTGGAACTTTCTGAAAGAAAATGCCTTAAGAAGTTAAAACTAGTTTACATAACCAAAGTCGTATTTGTAAGATGTCATTCTGTATTTTAAGTAGTCTTGCACCACAAAAAGGAGCATTTACATAATCTTAATTCAAGTTCAACAGCTTAACGTAGCACAAAAAATGGGAAAAGGGGATTCAGCTAACCTGGCAATTTTTACAGCAGAAAAATCCATTTTACTCCCAGCAAAGCCGCTCATTTCTACCCTTATATATTATGTTCATTATCAAGGTGTAGAGGTGCCAGTACGCAGATTTAGTTAATTTCAGACTACCCTTTTTTCCAGTCTTCATGCTATACTAAGATTACAAGCTACAGTTAACATTACAACAGTCACATCTATTGTTAGAAACAACTCTTTTGTTTTACCTACTATCAGTGTTTCTTCTGTGATCTTAAAATTGTGACTTCTCTCTGGCAGTAGTTTGGGATTAAGAGCTTTATCAGTCTCCCTCAGTCTCTATTAATAAGAATGAAGAGACGGCCTGCTGCTCTGTCCTGCAGGAACACACTTTTGCTTCCCAGCTTTCTTCCTCATGCTTCCTAGCTGTTTTGTGAGGCTGTGCTCTCCGCATGCTTCAGTGCCACTGGTCACGTATTTTTATAACTCTCTCATCTTTGTTTGTCTAATGTCAGAGGGAATGGGTAGATTTCTTTCACCGTCAGATGCCTCTGCTTCTCCACTTTGTCCCATGCCTGCAAAGAGGTGCACTGGGCTTTAAACTTCCTCTGACTGTGTTTAAACTCAGTGTGGTCAGACATCTGTGAGCCACTTGGCCCTTCTATACTTCCCCTCTCTTCTCTTACCTCCAACCTAAACATAATGACTCATCTGAACCCTCCTCCCCCCACCCCCCTCGGGCGCTAAAGCTTAGCAGTGTTCTCTGTCGCTTCCTTGTCTGCCAGGATTAGTATCAGACCAGTGCTCTCTGCCTGTAGTGGTCAGTGTTCAGGGACAGCCCCAAGGCTCCTCCCGGCCTCTAATGCTGTACAGCGATACAGAGGGGTCACAGGGGCCAGCGCCATCTGAATGTGTCTCCTCCTCCTCGTCTCTCTCTTTAGCGAGTGATCCGCAGCAGGAGCCAGTCTATGGATGCCATGGGTCTTACTTTCAAGAAGCCGCACACAGTCTCCACTAGCCTGAGCGGCAACTTTAACCACAGCCCCGCAGAGAGCCCCAAATTCCCAGGGATAGTAAGTACAGTCCCACTCCTCGTGGTCTTAAGTGAGGCGAGCCTCGCTACTTCTGCCTCCCCCAGCAGTTCTCCTAGAGTTCATGCCCCCTCTCCCTCACTTGCCTGCTGCACTAACTTCTCACAGAGATTGACCACACACTTGGCTGAAGAAAGCATTTATGTCTGGGCCTTGAACTCACATTGCAATGAATGCACACACTCCGCAGCCTCAAGGTGGAGTGACAGGGCACTTGTGGAGCTGAATATATGCAGGATATAAGGTCAGAAGGTGAATATCCTTGGTTGAAGCTTCTGATGTTTGTTTGTTTCTTTTAACTTGTGTTCACATTATTTAATTCCCCCACGCATCTGCGTTGCATTCTAATAAGGTTGACTTCTCTCTGTATGTTTGTGCATGCTAGCTAAAGCTTGTGGACATGTGCTGATAGTCACAAAATTATTCTGAATGTTACACTGAACAAATGAATATGTATGTCATGGAGTGAAAACCTTGCAACCTTGAAATGTCACGTTTTTGACTTTGTTGAGTTTATATAGTTGATTGTGAGACTATTAAGAGCTGAGTGTTGCATAGAAATTTCTCTTCTCATATCTCAATTGAAAGTAAAACGCAGTCTTTACTTAATCTGTAGTTGCAAAGTCTTCACTCAGCGACTATGTATATGGTTGTCTGTATATTTATTGCATATTTTAAAAAGTGCGAAATTATATCATTTATATGAAATTGCAATGAAGTTAATTTTCTGTGTTTGGAACCGAACAGGATTTTTTTGTCACACACAACCTCGCTTCATAAGTATATCATTTTTAGGTCACCTGTCTGATTGCCATCAAACATAACTAATCCTAATTATTAACTAATAAGCTTTATTAATATGACAGAAGCTTGCTTTTTTTTGCACATAACCCTGTCTTGAAGCCTAATATGTGCCATATGTCATTCCTCTGCTGTTCTTATCTCCTCTTCACCCTCTCTCTCACAGGCTCACACAACTGGTTTATCATTTCTCTCTCCCATTCAGCTGCCTGTGTTGCCCCCATGGAGCCAAATTGCCTCTTTTCTCCAGTTAACGCGTGCTTTGTATTTTGTTTGACCAACATGACTTACTGCATGGAGACTCATATATATATATATATATTTGTATATATCTCATGTTTTCTCTTCCCCCCTCCTTTCCCCAACTCTCTTTCTTTTGTCACCTGTCATCACCACTCTCTCTCTATGTCATTCTGTCTGTATCTCTGTCTCTCTGTCTCTCTCTCTCTCTCCCTCTATTTCTTCTCTTCCTATTTGGCTCAGTCATTGCTTGTCCCAGGCAAAAGTCCCAGTAAATATGGACGCCGAGGCAGTGCCATAGGGATAGGAACAGTAGAAGAGGTTCATGTCTAATTCTAACTACTCTCTAACATCTTGCATTCCCACTTTGTTTATTTTTTCTTTTTGCCTGCATGGCTCCACTGCATCATGGCCAAACATGTTCCTCTATACATTTCAGCTGTTTTCAGTATAGTATGCTCTTTGTGCTACAGATAGGATGTGTTGTATTAAAAGCATAACACTTGCACATTTCCAGTGACTTAATCGCTTTGGCAAGTCCAATCTTTTGAAATTTGCATGGACTATATAAAGCATTATGTGATAAGCCGCTCTGCTATGTGCGTATAGCACACATATGGAAAACTACAAACTAATATTGTTGAATCTCCTGTATTTTTACTCTTTTATTTGCTTTACTGCACTATGTTTTCACCTTCGGTAATCTTTTATGACTACTCCATATTTTACATCCAGCATGCTTAATTCTCTATTTGTTTAAAAATTATGAATATTAATGACCTAATGATCCCATAGCAGAGATATTTTAACCGCCCCCCTCCCCCAAAAAAGAAGAGGTGCTCTTTGAAGCCACATTGAACAAAAGGCTTTTTCAAGTTCTTATTTTGAGACTGTTAAAAGGGAGATTGAACGAACAAAGCAGCTGCTGAAAAAGCATATTCAGAGGAGGGCTCTGGAGCCTTTAAGCCCATCTTTCATCTCTCGCCTTAACGTGCTCTGCTCGGGCTCAAAGACTGCCACCGGGGCTTGTCATTAAGCTGCGAAGTGCAGATTTTAACAGTTTTCTTCATCACAGTAACAACTTGAAGGGAGCAGTGTTACTCTTCAGCCCGGTTATTCAGAATGCCGTGCTTTTGAAAAGCTTTTTCCCAATTAGTACCATAAATATAAACATTTGAATGGTTGGATGGTCAAAATGATTATCTTCCATCAGTAAGAAATAAATAGATAGATAAGCTCTGGAGATCTTATTTTTCACTAATATTCAAGGTATTTTGACTCTGACACACACTTTTCCACTCTCCCTGGCAGTCTTTGATTATCCCGGGGAAAAGCCCAACCAGGAAAAAGTCAGGTCCTTTCAGCTCCAGGCGAAGCAGTGCCATCGGCATCGAAAACATTCAAGAAGTCCAGGAGAGGAGGTGAGGGAAGCCTCCTGTGCATGTTTACATGAACCCACATACTATGTTCTACACAAATCAATAGGCCTCTTTTGTTTTGCTGACTTGAATACTGTTTTTTTTATGTGGCAGCAGAGAGAATTCCTCAAATACCCAGAAGACCCCTGACAGCGGGCACGTCTCTCAAGACCCCAAATCTGACAATTCATCCAATCAGAGCTCTCCTGAGGTGCTCACAACCACCAAAAACAGGTGTGTATGACATTGGATATTAATCAAGGAATGTGACACACAATGTAAGTAATCCTCCACTGTGGCAGCATGTTGTATCACTGTGTCCTATACGTACATAAGATAAAATCAGGTTTTGCTGTGCTGGAGAGTGGTTAACCCAAGGTGTAGTTCTTATCTCGGTGGCAGGGCCCCATCCATCCCTGAGGGTCACGACCTCTCCCGCTCCTCCTCCAACGCTAGCAGTTTCACCAGTGTGGTTGAGGAGAATGAGACAGAGCCCACGGAGGACTATGACACTGGCATGGTAAGTGAGCACCATACTGTTCATATACAGTACAGTACCTGATTCTGTATTATGCTCTAATATGCATATGGATGCCTCCTCGGTACACTCCCCAGGAGAGTCTATCATCTGCCGGGACGCCACACAAGCGAGACTCCCTCACCTACAGCACATGGCTGGAGGACAGCATCAGTAGCACCAGTACCACCAGTCGTGGCAGCTCCCCAGGTGAGATGAGTGCAGATTGCAGAGCTTGGAGAACAAATAAACAAAGGTTAATCTGTGTATTGAACAGGACATTACTTAGGCTTTTAAAAAAAGAGTAAAGCAGAAGGAGAATGCTACTGAGATGGATATTGTTCTGGTTAACCACAGAAATATATGTGATTAATTCAATTTAGCATTTGTCATGTTGTTGTAGCAATATGCTGAAAGATCTGAAAACTGATTTCTGATTGTTATGAGAAAAAATGACTAGACATAAAAATGTTGTATTATTGTAAATATATTTTCTCAATATTCTTTAGTACATATAGTCTTTCATTGCGTAATTATTTTTTCAATATAAACAACAAATTATACAGTTTTTTTCCTAATCTTTCCAAACACTGTGAGTTAAAATATCTTACATATCTTAGTTTATATGGATAACGTGAACAATGTGCTAAGTCAGGATATAGTGGGACTGGTTTGACACACTACCGACCTGTCCTCCAGGGCCCGGTAAACCTGATCGGGGGAAGGGTACAGACGTTCGTATCAAACTGGAACGGTCACAGGATAACCAGTCCTCATCAGTGAGTCAAACCCATCCTTCTCAAAACTTAACTCCTTTACTTCAAAATCTGTACTAGTGTGCACTTTGAATCATGCTGTACTGATGCTATAGAACTATTGACCTCTAGTGCTGTGATGCCTTATGCCTGATATTGCATGATTTTTGGTTCTGTTAATGTTTGTGCATCTGTGTGCAGAACTGTTAGCTCCACCCACCTAGTTGTATCCTGGACCTCCATCTTCAGGTTAGTCTTTTCTCATAGATATGCAACACCGAATTCTTAATCATCAAATATACAATATATACAGTATACATAGAGTGTCATCTTATATGTTTGTCAAGTTAGAGTTTTGACCAGACGACTCTTTTATTCCAAAAGCATTCCCATAAGTCACAATCCCTCTGGGTGATGAGACAAGTGCAGGCATGCGCCATGACCAGTGATGAGCAGGAGGATGAGGATGAGAAAGGGGAGAAAAAGCCGATGGAGCCTGGCCAGTCTAGTGCTCAGTGGAGCCAGAGTGCAGCATATCCAGAAACCTGGAGGACACTGGAGAGGATGATGCACAAAGAGGGGCCAGCTTTTTGCACAGTGTTGTTTCCTTCCACTCTTTTCTTTCCCTCTTCACACATCTCTTGCCTAGTTGAATGTTTTTCTACCTGACCTTTGTTTCAAAAGTGCACATTTTATCTACAAATGTAATTGTTTTATTTGTAAGAGATGTTACTTTACTGTTAGTTTGTCTTGTTAAGGCCTGGGGGTGCTGGCTATACAAAGTAAATGCGGTGCCATTGTTCCCTCTGTTAAGACTATGAGAAGATGCAACAGAAATGCCTGGATAATTTTATCAAATCAACCAAGGTATTGACTTAATAAAGATATCTAATGGATGCCAAATATTTAGCATCAAAGATGAGTATTTTCTAACAAAATATCCAACATGATATTGAATTGTACTGTTGAATCCGGTCAAATGTGATTATTTCCTGGATAAAATCCAAACATAAGGACAGCAAAGGTGCAGCAGAACAAACACTCCTTTTGTTTCTTTTCTTCTTGCTTTCCATGAGATTAACTTTATAAACTTCACACCACATGTGACAGTAACCATAGCAGTGCATCATAGATAAACTGAAATGGCCTTAAAACTTAAACTCCTTGTTTCCTTGTCCTTCAAATTTACTTTACCTCCCTTTTATACAACATGTTCTGCAGATAATAATGGGACAGCAGTATTAGATTAAATGTAAACCTAATATATTCAGAAACCTAAAAAACACTAGTTTCTATAAAAAAAAAAAAGTTGAGTTGTACTTCGGCACAGTCTGTATAATCTGCTGAGGTCTGGATATATCTATTAATTGTGATTTAACCGCTTTGTCTGTCCTGTCGGTTGGTGCAGAGACCAATGTCAACATTATGTTCTGGGTTTTTTTTCCTCCCTGTTGTGTGTTTTTATTTATTAATTTGATTCCAGATGAAGTGGCATTTATGTCGTACCTCTGTGACATTTATGTCGTACCTCTGTTATACTGTACCTCTATGGTGAATACATTCAACATCTGTCATACGCTTAGTGTTGCTTTGATGTAAATTGATAATGTTACCATCTGTAAAGCTGTTTCCGGGGTCAGATCTCTTTCAGTGCAGTAAATTTGCAATGCAATTGTAATAAAACAGTGAATATTTATTTGCTTTGAAAGTGAGAAGATAACTCCAAACACAACTACTGATTTTGTAAATAGATATTTAGTTAGAACACATAGTGTATAATGTATAGGCCGTTGACTTTAAATAGGACTGACCAACACCTTGCAATTACTGCCAAATTAACAATATACTGTTGTTTTATTTCTTGTGCCCTTAATTTTAAATATTATTTTGAGAGAGTTTTATAGAATAAATTTATTTTAAACGCTATTCAGACTGTTCTGAAGAAAAAAAAAAAGGGAAATATCTCACAGTACATCCTGCTGATCATTTCAGTTGCCTTATGTCACAAACGGATGGTGTAAGTATAGCTAGGGAAGCAAATAGTTCATTGCCAGCAGGATTTACAATGACATGAATGTTTTGTCTTGCTGTTTTTATTGTAAATAAATGCCCTGAGAACTTTACACTGTGTTGTACTTATTTTTGCCATGCATCACACCTCTCTGTTGTTTATTCAGGGTTTTTGTCTACACAAATACACTATTCTGGATGTCACATATTGACTATATATATAAGAGATGACACAGTGAAAACCCCTGCTTTGACATGCATGCATACTGTAGATGTTCCGTATCCCACTAAAGAGAACCCCCCCCCCCCATTAATAAATAATTTGATGTGGCTGCCCACAACTATGTAGAACTAGAGCAATCTAAAAGTGGAGGCTTCAGTGGTTACGCAGTTGCACCACATGGAAGAAAGAAACATATTCAGATTTAATTAGGAAAGAAATGACTCATGATTGAAATGGGCTTTCCGAATCCGCTCACACACCAATAATGGGACAATTGCAACACGTATCATTTCTAGGGATGCACCGATCCGACTTTTTCAGTCCCGATACCGATGCCTGGGCTTTGTATATCTGTCGATACCCGATACCGATCCGATACCGTTGAATTAATATAATAAACTGCATACCTTCCACCTTATACCTTCCTTCCACCATGTAGAAGAATCTAAAGGCACCAGACTTTCCTAACTAAGACAAAATAACATAGATGTAATGTATTGAATACTTATTTATTTGTTATTTGAACAATTGTGCATCCAAATTGAAAATAAAATGTAATCAAACTACTTAAAATAAATTTAAATAAATAAAATGTAGTAGTAGAAACAAAACAGTAATCAAAACAAGTTACCAAACACTGTAAACATGTAAAACATACCGTATTTTCCGCACTATAGGGCGCACTGGATTATAAGGCGCTCTGTCAATGAATGGTCTATTTTCGATCTTTTTTCATATATAAGGCGCATTAAGAGAGCCGAAGTCCCGCCCCCTCTACTTCCGGGTTATGGGACCTATCTTTTGAAAAAATATGAACGGCAGTCTATGGCGAAAGATAAATTATTTTCTGGTCCCGATCGACTTGTGCCTTGGATTATACATATGTTGTTTTTCAGAATAAAAAATGATTTTACATGTCAAGAATGTCATAGTTTGTCGCCAGATAGTTAAGTAAAACGCTATGGAAAATACGTAATTAAACGAACTACAAGTCCCGCATGCTGGCGCGTACAGAACCGACCAAAACTCCCTTCGTGTAACTACAGCTCTCGACATGACCCGATTTATAATGATTTTCACCTCGTTTAATGCTTCTGCCTTCGTCCTGCATTGCTGAGCATTGCTCCGTGATTCTCCTGACTACGGTACCCGTACTGCTGCAAGCGGTGCGGCTTTGAGCGCCGTGAGCGCCGTGTACGACACAAAATCGCTTCGAGGTCAGTAAGCACAACCAGAATGAATTCATATATAAAGCGCTCCGGATTATAAGGCGCACTGTCGTTTTTTGAGAAAATTAAAGGCTTTTAAGTGCGCCTTATAGTGCGGAAAATACGGTATATTAAGTGCAAAGTACTGCAGGAATTCAAAATACACAAGCAGCTGAACCTGAGAATATAACCCGTGAAATGCCTCCACACACCCGACGCTTTCGCTCGCTCCATGTTAAACGCTCCAGCTCGTTCTTCTTCTTCTTCTTCTGTTTAATGGCGGATCATATCTTTACGACATACCGCCACCTACTGGACTACTACAGGATCTCCAACTCGTTCCACCATGCTGCTAACGAATGACGAAGGATTTGCTGCGACGGAGGAAAAAAAGAAAAGAAAAGAAAAGAAAACTGGATCGGCCCGTGGATCGGTTAATTTTACCGATACCCGATCCAGCTATTTTTTCCAATATCGGGGCCGATACCCGATACCAATATCGGATCGGTGCATCCTAAATTGGTTTTACAAGTGTTGAGATTTCAAATGGAAACTAGACAAGTCATCTTTGCCCCTGAACGCTCTGGACATTTCTGTTAATAGGCATCAAATATTCTTACATGTTCGAAATATATGCTTGGGATACACTGATACCTTTCATTTGAGATTTTTAGCAACATAAAATATAGCTCCCAGTATTTATTTTGCTAATCAAGGCTGCAGCAATTTTGCTGTATTATGTTAATATAAGCCCTCAAATGTTATCCCCAGATATGCGCAATTCAGAAATGTATGTTTTATATATCTCTGCTGGGCTGGAGGCTGCAATTTTCATCATATTTATTATTTATTATTATTCTCTTCTGATGTAAACAGTGCTAACATTTTATTCTAGAGATGTTACAGTGACAGGTACTTTGTCTGTTCTAACCATACAAACCGCTAGGTAGTCAGAAACAGTTTTTGTATAAATGTATGTTTTGTTTTGTTTTTATTATATATGTATATATGTATTTTTTTAATTTATTTTATATATTTCAGCTGCCCCGGCGGAACCTTTGGTCGCTCTCTGAAACAGGAAGTACACGCAATTTGTGTCGCACGGGCCGGAAGTTGGCGCTTGGAGTCACATTGAAGATTGAAACTCCGGTCACAGTAATACAAGGTAACGTTTCAGTTTTTGCAGAACAAATTATTATGTTGAATCCATGCTGCGTGGTGGATATAATGAATGCTTTTAATATTTTAGCGAAATGGGGACGTTCTCGTCCTAAGTGGAGCTACGTTACTAGCTAGCACTCCTACCTAGCTACGATAAGCCACCTGGCAACTAGGAAATAGGTTAATGTTACAGGTTTATGTTATTATTTGTAACCTTCACTTAACATCAGTGCATTTATTTTTTCTGCTTTAATTAAGTTAAGACCAATTTTCACCCTCTGTCGCCTGGCTATTTGGCTGTTGGCTAATCTAATCCAGGGACATGTTGATATAACAGCATGGCTACAACCGGCACTCATTTTCTCATTTTCTTTGCTGTGCTTTTGAAAGAAAAAAAATTCCATGACACGAGTCCTCATTCAACATTTTATTTATTTATTTATTTATTTTTTTAAATATGTATATTTCCTTTTATTATTATCATTATATATTACTTGGCGTAACTGCTGGGTGAGCACGAAATAATGACATTGTTATATTTCACCTAGAGCTGAAATGTTTTGACACTGTAAACACTAAATAACTGATCTTTCTATGAAAGAGCTAAAATTAACACACAGTACTTTGATCATGCCCACAGGACCAGTGACCAGTCAATCCATTCCTGATGACTGTAATTCGATGATCATTAACAATGTTTGCCTCAAAGGTTGTCCCTCGTCTCGGTTTCTTACATAGAGCATCTTGTAAGTATCAAAGGATATCGGTCCTCATTTTATACAATATTATCTGCGTATAGTGTGAGTAATGTTACTCAAGATTACAGAATTTCTTTTCTCTTGAATGCCTAGGTGCGCTTCAAGCTCATCGAGAAATTTTGAATAGGTGTCTACAACCGATTGTTCCCGCTTACTGCCCTTCACTACAACAGAAACTTAGAAACTACTCCACAGCTGCTGACAACACATCTCCTCCACGATGGATCCAGCTTGAGCCAGAACTGGATGAGGCTTTAGTGCCACGTAAGCTGTCAGTGAGTCCTCTGGAGAGCTGGCTCTCCCTGCGCTACTCCCTTCCTCCCCAGCTGGAGTCTGCTCAGGCACAGGAAGATGCAGAGCTCCTGGAAGAGAAGGTCCTGCCACCCCTCTCTGTTCCCGTCTTGGAGGATGGGGAGGGCCCAGCAACACCCCTTCAGTGTAAAAATGTTCTAGAGATCCGTCGGCGGAGCATGAATCGGCATAAATACAGGAAGCTGCAAAAACGGACTAAATTCTTGAGAAGGAGGGTCATGGAGGGCAGGGGGAAGAAGAAGCAGGTGAGTATCTTTTTGGACATAAAAATTATTCTTTTGACAATGTGACAGTTTCATGAGAAATTAAAAATATAAGTAGAAATTAACTTTTGCTTGATTTACTCATTTGATTCGTAATGAATAATGACTTAACTAATGTTAATGCTAATTTATTATAACCTTGATTTGTGTTAACAATTTTCCAAATCCACTGGTCCTGAACTTACTTGCGTTTGTTTATCCTGTCCAGAAACGATTTGAGCTTGATCTGAAGAGGATTTGGAGGCGAGCAGGATTGAAGAAGGCTCCAGAGGGGTGGAATCCACCTAAGCTCTTCATCAAACAGCATGGGAACAAGGCTGACTGAGAAAAACAGCGATTCAAGTTTGTGACACATCCTTCACACTGGGTGGCTCTGCACACCACACATCACGTATGGTATGGTTATGGCAGCCAGCGTACTTTCTGTGTTTTCTGTTTAACCAAAGTGTGCTTCAGTGATGAGGCCATATTCCCAGTGTGTGCTTTTATTTCTAGTGTGTAAATAAAATAATAAAGATCTCTCTGTAAAGCCCCAAATAATGTGGTTGTTTTTTCTTGTTTTGTGATTAAGGCGTGATCAGCTGTTGCAGCTAACAATGTTATACTGTAGATGGCAGTATTGTGCGACTTCTGGCAAATCAAAAGCTCATATTGATCATACCACCATCCGAGGATCATTTGTGATTCACCTACACAAATCCATTTGCTGATCGTGTGATATGTGTGTCTTTACATGAGAGGTATCAATGGTAGTTTTAAAACTTTTCTAATCTCGAAACGGAATGAACTCTTCATATGGGAACTTGTGGAGCAACATAAACGGGCCTTCTAGATTTATTCAAATTCTTTTTCTAACTTTTAATCAATGTGACGATGTAAATTACAGCAACCTTTTATGCGACTAAAAAGATTGTTAAAAATAATATGAGCTCTCCGAGTGGAACAGGGGAAAAAAAGGCTTCTTGTCATCTTGTTTGGGAATGATGGATTCTTTTGTTCGTCGTGTTTGCTTAAAAGAAAAAAAGTGATTGTGCATGCCTTGCCTGTAAGGAGCGCAGCACCAAACTATGGCAGTGTTGGTTTTCATTGGCCGGCGGAGGCGGAGCGTGTGGAGGCTCCAGACAGCAGGAGCACAACAAAGTACAGCTGGAGCTGCTCGGTGAACTTGGAAGTTTTCTTGTGTTTCATCAACTGATGAGCGCACCACCCGTGACAAGCTTTTACCTCTGCTGCGCAGAAGATGCATCTTGACATGATTCTCCTTCAGGGTAAGTTCTTCAGTTTTCTCGCTTCGGGAAGAGATTAAAATAAAAGAAACTTGGAACTTTTCTTTTGTGCTGTTTAATTGGGTCCAGGTTAGAACTGCGCGTAGGGAACAAAAGCAGCCTCACGTCCTTGGTTTGCGCAGCTGAAACGTAACTATCTGCTTTTAAATATTTTTCAGGTTATTTTTTTTTTGCGAATGAATTAGCCCAATTATTATATTAACTGCTTTTATTTGTGTGACAATTGTTATTTATCTATCTATCTATCTATCTATCTATCTATCTACCTACAATAGAGTAGCTGAATGACCTTTAAAGTCATGTAGACTAGTCCTGCATGGTTATGGCCGTCCTTGGCCTGTTGATAAAGTTTCAAGTATCGTGAATGTGGGATTTTTTTTTTTTTATGTCTTCAGCCCAATGTGTTTCCAGTTATCTGCGGGCAGAGTCGAGGAGTCAGCACAATCCAGCAGGCAGTCATTATATGTGTCAGTAATGAGTGTTTCACCAGGAGTGGGTCGCCTTGAGTCCGGGCTGCATGGAGGAGGGGGATCCACTCCAACCGTGTTTATGGTGGTTGGCTCCGTTTTAATGATCAGCCACAGACAACGGGGCATGGAAACGATTAGAACTGCTGTTTGGAACAAAACAAGACTGTAAGCATGTAGGTGCTCACTGAAGGCAGAAAAGGTCCAGCAGCATGTTTATGTTCTGGAAAACCCAAGTGCATAATCCATGGACCTTTTGAGCCTCTTTTGTTTAGAGTTAGAAAAGGGTCATCACACAATGAAATGATGCGTACAAGTTGTTTTTATTAAGGTGTCTCTACGACTATAAATTAGTCATCAGCTCAAATCAACTATAAGACTTGGTTGAGAAAATAGTGTAGGCATCACCTTATTGTGCTCTGGTGTGGTTAAATAATGTACAACTTGATAATAAATGTGCATTTACACTAATATAATACTAAAGTTACCTAACAAATTCAAACTTGCGTAAGCCTTTCAGGGGAATGTTTTGTAGGTTTACATTATGGCCAACACTAAACTTCGTTGCCATTTAACACAGACTACACACGAGAGTTTCCACAGGACAGTCAACAAGCTCTCCTCTGAATGTATCTTTGTGAGTCTAGCTGAGTCTGCAGCTCGACAGATTTGTTCGATTTATTCTCAACCTATGACAGAGCTGTGAGTAAACTTCACACACCCACAACGACCATGAATCACAAAAATTGTGCTGAGCGAATTCATGCTTCGAGTATTAGTCGAACATCAAGCCTGTGTTGATTCGACCTTGCAAATGGCATTCAGGCAGTTGCATCTTCATGCGGGTTATTGGGTGATTTTGCAGGTAATTTGCTAAATGTCTGTTATTATCACTGGCGCTTCAATAGCCCATTGTTAAGTCTTAGCGTTAAACCAGACACATGAGTCAACGGTCTGTGTGTGTGTGTGATGAGAGACAATTACAGTGGCTGGGGCACTTTGTTTTACCATCTGCGGGAAAGTTTCAACCCTTCAATAGAAAACCCACCAAAGTTTTCCAGCATTAGGTCTCCTCTCTCATGCCAGCGTGTGCGCTTATATTTTCCTCAGCAGCAAGGGCGACTTGATAACCTCACAGTGAATGTGCATATGCAGTAGCAAACATCCACAGTATAGCTGGTATTCCATATCCAGGTACCTCTCATTAACATACCTACTGAGTGAGCATCTTGCAAACAAATTATAAAAATAACCAAAGTAGATCTTTAGGTCTTTAAAGTAACATTGTAGTAACAATAGTAATTTACTGTGCTGGAGGTGGTCAAGGTGGCCCTTATTTACCAGCTTAATATATAGGTTAGGTAGATGTTTCTATGGCAACACATGATATGTTATGAATTTATCATGTTCTGAGAGTCTGAGTTAACTATTATCTGAAAGCTATAGTAGATCTAGCTGACAGGTTTCAATAGGATAGACAATGGAAATAATTAAACTACAGATGCCTCAAATTTGTTCTCAGAGTCAGTGCTCAAGTACATTACATTCCACTGCTGCTTATGGTGTTTACGGCAGTTGTCACTGATTACTTGCTAATCTAGCTTGGCACGAAGTTTCACCGCAAAAGATTCAGTAATTTCGAGATTTGAAAACCTCTCAAGATTTAGCCAGCAATCTACTGATTAGTCACAGACTCCACAGAGCTCAGCTGCCAGGCCCAAGAGCCGAGACCACTTCAAAAGTTATCCTCTGCTCACCAGCTCCCACTATGTTGATTTTAAGATGGCACTCATTAGCCTACCTTTAAATTGCTTCCTGCAGTATTTCTGAGGTCTCACCATACACGCCTGAGCATAGATTGAGATCCTCAGGCAGAGGTCGTTTGCTTCTTCAAAGGGAAGAGAGCATTTACAGTCGGGGCTTTCAGCCTTCAGAGGGACTTTTTCTCAGGCTGAGTCAGTGATTGTTTTCTATGCTTTTCCCTTAAATCTGACCATCTTATCATTTCAATTTGCTGCCTTACTTGAAACATTTTCATGTTCATAAAGCAGAAGAGTGCTGATTATTCATGTCATTAAATCTGTCATATCAAAGCAATGAAAATATTCTTTTATTTGCTTAATATATCATCACTCTCAGGACCTTAAAAAGTGTATATTTCATCTATATTTCAAAGCATCCATTACCAGTACAGTGAAAAAACACAGGTGTTTGGACAGGTTCCTGGACTTTTGACACCAGGTAGTGTGACTGAAGTGAGCCGAATAAGAGCCTGGTTCTTCATCCCCTCAGGATCATGGCCTCGCAACAAGCCAGCAGAAACAGAATGAATAGAGTCTCTGTGTGCGTTGGCTGTATGCTTCTCCGCTGGCCCTTCAGTAAACAGACGAGGAAATAGCACTGTGGGAAAAGTGCATACGAAATAGCAAATGTGCTGTTGGAAAATCACTCGAGTGAGAAAACACAAACAAGACATATATTTCTAGAGTATATTGTGTGCATATGGTTTATTTGTCTACTCTTGTTTTCCTGTGCGATATTTCTGTTGTACAATCTTGCCTTATCACCGTGTGTTTCAGCGTTCCTCTAATTCTTTAAACTGTCCTCTCACTGAACCCCCATCTGTTCCAGTGTTTTTCAGATCCAAACCTAAAATCCCAAGGGACAATTAGTTTGGGTGGATGCGCTTGAAGTATTTCTTAAGACTTAATCAGAGAGCAGCATACTATCTGTGGAAAATGTGCCTCAAGGATACAAGTCTAAACATTTATGCTTTTGTCTCTTTCAGTTTTCGCTGTGTTCCTCCTGCCAGGAGGTAAGTTGCTCTTATTTTTGTCATAATAGAAGATTATTGTGGCACCGAATTCCTGAGTATATGTTTTTACATGTTCTGTCAGCTTGGGGCCAGAGCGGCAGCAACACCCTTGGCGTAGTGGTGGAGGCCAAGAACATCACTCTCCCTGCAGGATCGAAGGCCGTACTGCCCTGCCACAGCCCCCGCATGGTGTGGACCCGGGACAGACTGAAGGACCGTCAGAGGGTGGTTCACTGGGACTTGGTCCGCAGCACCCCAGAATATTCTGTGGAGCGAGTGTTGGACATGTCTCCTGGAGCCCGCCAGAGGGTTTACAATGGCTTCAACAAGGGACGCATTTCCATCCCAGACTCTGCTTTCAAGGACGGCAACTTCTCCCTTATCATCAACAGTGAGCTTTGTTTATTTTCCATTAGTAGTATTAACACAGTGTTTTGTTCATTGTCAAAAAATCTGTTTTATAAAAGAGACCTGGTCATCATCATCATCTCATGATTGTTTGATTGCTTTTCTTTTCAGATGTGGTAGCAACGGATAAAGGTGTTTATACTTGTAATTTGCACCACCACTACTGCCAGATTCACCAGTCCATTCAAATCCAGGTCAATGTCACTAAGT
Source organism: Chelon labrosus (assembly GCF_963514085.1). Lineage (NCBI taxonomy): Eukaryota > Metazoa > Chordata > Actinopteri > Mugiliformes > Mugilidae > Chelon > Chelon labrosus. The sequence continues at coordinate 20,100,857 of NC_140360.1, read as the reverse complement.
CAGGTGAGGCCACCCGATTCATACGGCCTAATGTTATTCCTTGAATTGTGATGTATAAGACACACTGAAACAGTAATGTTTCAACTGAAATGTGTTTCCAGTACGGAAAGAGAAACGATACTGGGATGGAGAGAAGACTGTGTTCGTGGTCTTGTTGGGAAGCTCAGTGGTGTTGCCTTGTGTGAACCGGCGCCCCCTGTGGAGGGAGGGCCTCCAGGAGGACCAGCAGCAGGTGGCACACTGGGACTTCCAGCCCCCTGGAGTGCGTCCTGACAGGGCAGACCGGCTGGTGGACCTCTACGCCTCTGGAGAGCGCCGTGATTACGGACCTCTCTTCTCCCAGAGCAAGATGACCGTGGCGGAGGATGCTTTTACATTAGGGGACTTTTCACTGTACATCTCTGACTTGAAGCCAGTTGATAAAGGCCTTTACTCCTGCCACTTGCACCACCACTATTGTGGTCTGCACGAGAGGCGCATCTTCAGACTCAGTGTGGGACCTCCGCTTCCATCCGATGCCACCACAGCACCCAGGATTTTCCAAAATGATGAGCCAGAACTAAGTAAGCAAATCAGAATTAAAGACAACACAAACATCATTTTTCCTGAAGGTAATAATGTTTTTCCCCATATGGTTTCTTGGCTGAATAGCGAGTAGTGGGAGAAGGCTGCTCCTGTTTTTTTTTTTTTGGTTTTTTTGTATTATTTATAGGCATAGCTGGTCAGTTAAATCAGTTCCTGTTCTTGCCAATTTTCTCCTCAGTCCAATCTGTTTTTGTGTTTGAGGGAGGAGAGGAGGTAGAAGGAATGCAGAGGCTAGCAGAGTAAGAGAGAAAGAGTGAAGGAAAGAAGGAACAAAATCATTCTGTTTTTTTGAATTCAGCATTACAGTTTGAAAAGCATTTTCTTCCATTTATTTGCAGCATGCCTACAGTAAACAGCTTTAAATTGGCTACAGCGGATGTGGTCTTATTTTCCTCGCAGACTGTTTTTCATTTACAGCTTTTCTGTTTTGCTGGAGACATTTTAACTGCACTGAGTAGCAGAGTTTAGGCTCCAGCAGCTAGTAATTTTGGGAGGGGATGGCCATATCTTGTGTTTTCTCCCTCCATTTGACCTCATTTTCCAAAAGTCCCAACCATGAGTCTAGACTGGCTACACTGCTTCTCTGGTTGTGTTTATTCCTTCTTTCCCAGTCTCTGTTTCTCTGCTGATGTGTATCGGTCTCTGGTAGAGGCATGTTTACCAGCAGTCAGAGGAAGTCTGATACATCTGTTCAACATCTGGGCCAGCTGTGACATGAAAGAGCAAAGCATGGGGAGGGGATCATGGTATGTGTTAGCCTATATATTCCCCTCCCCCCTAAAGTAATGACAGGACATTTAATAATCTTGTAAATTATGTTGAGAAGAAATGCACACGTGGATAGATGGCGTCCTACCCACTTCCTTTGAGTAAACCTCAGCTAGGAATTCAGCTCTTCTTCATGGATCACTGACCTTGTCAGTTACATTAAAACACAATTGTTTATACTCACCCAGGTCCCAGTATTCATGTGAAATTATAAATGTCATCGGAGCTTTTCACGGTAATTATTTATGGCACGAACAAACAGAACGTTATTTCTTTGTCATCAAATGCAACTGACAGCCCTTTTTTTTTAGTGAGCTGTCGGCAGTTCGACAGAAATCTTAATCTCTGAAAATGAAGACGCTTCTCTTCACGTCATTGACTTGCAAATGATTCATATCCCACAGGGTAAAACGAACAAGCAGGGTAATCTCTGTGCAGCATATGTGAACACATACACGCATGTCAGATGTGTCAAGAAAATGGTAATGGGCTGCTGTGGCGCCATGGCTGTGGCTTTCCACTGGACAGTTGTGCTCTAGAGACAATGACCTTGGACTCTTTGCATTTTCATGCATATTAGGTACATTATACAGTGACAGCTTATAATTACGAACCAAGCTCCCTCTAAGGAGGTGGGAGATTAAGTCAGTGTTTTTTTTTCTTGACTGGCTGGTTTGAATGCATGGTCAGTGATTAAAAACATTTCATGTTTTCCTCATTATTCCCTCAGTGGTGTCTAGTTTTACTAGTTTCCAATTTAGCTGCTTTAATGAGAGACCACAGAGTAAAAACAGACTAAACCACATTTGCATAATTTTCAGTATTTTTCAGCATGTATTTTCTATGATTAAACTTCTGGGATAAAGCGCATTTGAATTAGTTGAAATGGTATATAATATATGCAGCTCTGTGAACATACGATAATGGCTTATTCTGCAAACGTAGCTGTGGTACATTACATTATGTTTGTCATGATACTTTTAATAGACATATAGAGTTTTACATCTCCAAACCCTGTATGTTTTTTTTGTGCACTTGTCCTTTTTGCCGCCTGCCGTGTATGCATCTAGACTGGCCTGTCAGATGGTAGAGCTCACTGATGAGGCAACATTTCACGGACGTATTTTTCCATGCATGCAAGAACCGGACTTCTGTGTTTGACTTCAAGAAGAACAGTCCTAAATGGAAAAGCAATCCACACACGCAGACAGACCACATTACAGAATGTGTCTCTCTCTCTCTCTCTCCTCACACATTTCGTCTTTTCTGGTCAGCTTGTGTTTTTCTGTGGAGGAAAAAAAAATAACAGCTGCATGACATCAGGTCTGGAAGTCATTACTGCCAAAAAGCATTTTGACATTTAACTCTCTGCTCACTCTCCCTCTCTCTGCCTTGCTTGTGGAAAGAAATGAAAAAGAAATAGCCTCAAGGGGAATAAAAGTCTGTACTGTAAGAACTGAAATTCTATTTGATCCTTGTTTATTGTCTTTATTCTAATCCAATGTAGCAATAGTTCAAATTCAAGCATGCATCCTCTGCAACACATTACGTTGTTATTTCATTTCAGGGTTCCTTGAGTTCACTTGATAGTTACCAGGTGCAGCGCCTCTCCTCGGCTCTGTTCATGTGTGACACGAGTAAGTAGTTTATTATAGGAGATGTTTAATTTCATCCGTATTCTGCTTTCAGGGACTGAAGAGGTGGAGAGCCCGCGTGTGGTGAATGTCTTCCTCCCTGAACATCGAAATTATTTTGTGCAGCATTTGGGCTACTTCCTGGCAACATTCTTGTTGCTGGCATTCATCGCTGTTGCTGTCATTTTGCTGACTCGACGACGCAAAAGGAGAGGTATTGTGTGTACTTTATTTGTGTGTGTTCACCACATAACCTTTGTTTTTAATTCTTATAGAAAGTTTAATCATTATAGGTACTAGTGTAAATGTCTATGCTTACATTGTGTGTTGAGATTGTTTTTTTGTTGTTCTTTTCAGGGCTGGAGTATGAGCTACGTAGATCTGATCAGTAAGCTATTATATACATTATAAAGTAGATGTTATGCTATTATCCTTTGCCTTAAATCTAAGTAAACTGAACAACACTTATTTCTGTGCAGGGGGAATGTAATCAGTGGAGGTGAAACAGCATTAGACTGCACAGAGATGAGGACCTACAACCGGGATACTTTGAATTCAGGTGCAGTGAACCTCATCCACACACAAGCAATATCCAGATATGGCCTACGGTAACAAGAACTATGCTTTCTCATAACCTGTATGTCTAATGTATTCCACAGACTACAAAAACAACCTACTGAAAGAGAGAGATATGGGGAAAGACTGCAATAAGGGTGAGCTGACACCGTTCAGTGTGTTTCAATGATTAACAGCCCAACAGTGTCATTATTACTTACAGCTACAGATAATAAGAAATGTTGCATTTTATTGTTGTGATGTCCCTCTCCCGCCTCCTCATCCAGACTTTGATGGAAAGATGTGGAAGTGAGAGTGATATTTCTGAGAAGCTGCTGGCAGGTCCAGGGCAAACACCGGATGAGTCAAAGACCACAGAGAGAAAGGAGAAAAAAAGGGAAACCCAAGAGAGGACAGGAGGAATGCTCCCTCTGCTGTAACCCTAGCACACTAAGCTTTTTCACTAAAAGGCCTCACCAGTTTTTTTTACATGTTATTTTTGATATAACTTGCATTTTCACCAGCTGTTATAACAATACGGTTAAACATGTATACAATCCTACTCTTTGAATTAACTGATTTATGTTAAAACCAGGCATTTTTATCTTCCTTTGAAATATGTTTTTTTTTATTAAATGCATGCTGTTTATCAAGGTATGTTCTTTGTGTACTGTGCATGCTTACAGCTCTGCAAGCTCACAGCTTATTAATTGTTTCAGTTTAATTATTCTCTTTGCACAGATTTCTGCTGTACTGTAATTTTTTAAAGGTTAATTCACTGTTTGGAATCAAGCGCCGCACATTTCTGTTCATAGACAGTATGAAATGTCATGTCATTTGTGGGTTTTGATTTGGCATTTACATAATGTTAAACTGAAACACTTCTCCAAATGCTATTTTGCAAAAAAACAAACAAACAAACAAAAAAAACTTGCATTGAGATACGTCTGCTCATTGCTAATTTATCAGGTGCAAAATAATGAGATGACTCAGTTTATGGAAACTCAGGAAAAAACAAAAACAATAAAAAGCAAAAACATATTTGAACCATATTGTTTTGGAATGTGCAGTACTTATTTGCATCAAGCCTGTACTGCAGGATGTACCCTGGCTTTTAAAACACTGCAATATTCATTTGCTACGCTGCTGGTCAAAGATACAGGCGCATATCTGTTAAAACCTGCGTGCAAAACTGCAATAATCCTATGATAAATGCAATAATTGCAAATGTATCCTGACCCATTTTTGTTTCCACAGTGCCCGTCTCTTGCTCGCGGGTGCAGGTGGTCTCCTCTAATAAAAGATTTCTTCATTAAAGTGATTCACCGAGAGTGGCCACATTTGCTGGAACAGGATCCAACATTAGTTCAAATATTTGGTTATTAGAAGAGAAGGGAATTATAATGAATGGGGGGGGAGGGGGGCGGGGGGCATGTACTTATATTTGAGATGAGTGAGACAAAGAAACAGACACGTTCATCTTTTTCTGAGTGAAATAAAAGATTAATCAGTGTATTTTGTTAATGCACATCCTTATCAGACATTCTGTCGTCATATATTTCGAGATGCATAAATATATTTTATATATTATTATATATTATTATATTTATATATATGGGCTGATATTGGATTGTTACTGTTTTACGCATTAATAACAGATGATCGGCGTAATAATAAAAGGAAGAAGGCACTGTATAGCATTAATTGGGCCATTGCAGTTCCTCTTTGTTCCATGGCCTGACTTACAGTAGGCTACACATACAGTATGAATGTGTTGTATAAACTGGGCACATGGGCCTGCACAGGCACAGCCCAGACACACCACTAGATGACAGCACTGTCTAACCAATTAGCTACCTTGTGAGAAATATAGCAATATTCCCAACTACTCCATATCGCAAGGATGTGGACTGTCCCTTCCTGTTTTAGTGCCGAGAGAGCCACCGTACCGACGCGCACCGGAGCAGGAATACAGACACCCATAACGCGATTATGTGTGGATTTTCGCCGTGTTTGTCAAACACACGGAGCCGTATTTTCCGTCGCGGGTTTAGGTATTAGGGAATGCTGTTATGTTATTCTCCGGGTAGCTGGTAACATAGCAGGCCTGTTTATTGCGCTGCCAACCCTTGTTCCTTTCCTGTGTCAATGATTGTCCTCCCCTCACTCTCATGGCGGAGACTAAAATAATATATCACATAGACGAGGAGGAGACTCCTTATCTGGTCAAACTGTCGGTTTCTCCGGAGAAAGTCACCTTAGCGGATTTTAAAAATGTCCTCAACAATCGGCCGGTCAACAGCTACAAATTCTTCTTCAAATCGATGGACCAGGATTTCGGGTAAGTGGCCGACGTCGCTGCCTATTATTACTATTACTAATATCTGTATTATTATTATTATTATTATTATTATTATTAGCTTGTTCGTGTGGCCTCTGTTCGTTTCAGTGTGTATTTTGACAGGGCCCCGATTGGCAACAGGAAAACGATAGTGACTGCAACATTGTTACATGTGTGCAAACTACAGTGCCATGTCTGTTTCCATGCTCCTGGCACCTGCTCATTATTGCTGTGCGCAGTGGAGGAGACACACGAGTGTTTGAAGTGATACCAGATCTGTCCAGAGCCCTAATGACGCAGCCCTGCATGTATTAGACAGAGCCAGACCCCTGCTCCTCTTATTAATGTCAGCCCATGAACCATGTGGAATAGAAATGTCAGAGCCATGTGGACAAAGCGCATATGCCCTCAGGTTCCATAATGTTTGCTTTTCTTTCGGTCACCACTGCAGCATGTGTTTTTTTAATCATAATTAGGCCTATTGATGGCCATTTGGAAAATAATGAGCAGCCTACACGTAGGAAGTTGTGTTTCTTCCCAACACAATGGACTGCAGGTGAGTCTCAAGGGAATATGGAAACCACATGCCAGTTATTATGGCTGTGCTTCATCTTATCACTTTTTTTAATTGCCTCTGAGCTGTTAATCCTTTAAACGGCACTCCATCCTTATACCCTTGTTCTTCTGATTAACATTGTAATATATACTGTTTTATTACAGTATTGTAGGACACACCGATTCCAAATGCTTGTCTGTCCTCCCTAAGAAAAACATGTAGGTTAAACAATGCATTGTGATGTGGCAATTGTTTGCCGTCTCCTCACATCCAGTAATCCAGTTATTTAGTGGTATTAGGAGAGAGGGAAAACAAATTATTAAACCTACTGGAATATTTGAATCACTAATTATGTCTTAGGATGTTATAACCAAAATAGTAGATTTAAATACATTAGAACATGTTGTTTCTTTAGCAAAGCCTTGGAATGTGTGCGAGTTCAGGAAAATGTGTGTTCTCTGTAACTTATTTTCTTTATTCTGCCTCAGAAAGTCACTCCAGTTACACCCCCGACCTCCACTGGATGCTGACCCACATGAATATAATGGCAGAAATATTTCTTTCTCCTTTTTCATTTGATTTCCTCTCCCCAGCGTTCCTTCTGTTTGTAATCCCACCCCGATTTTCACCAGGTCCGCAAGGCTCTTCAGTTCTCTTGGTCAGCGAGATCTGCTTGTATCAGGCCTCTGCTGAGGTTGACATATTTGTGTCAGTGCCTGTTCTCATTCCAGTCTGAGCAGTCATACAATGGCCCACGTACATTAATATCTAGCGCTGTAATCGCCAGCATGATTGGAGGAAATGCAGAGGCAGGCAGCGTCTATAGAGCCAGACGTCATACATTTCCACTGCAGCCTGACCTTGTGGGGGAAACTGGCTCTTCCTGGTGGCAGGCTAGGCTTGGTGCACCGCTTTGTCCCCAGCCCTGGCTTCCTGCCTGTCTTGCACTTCAGGCCGGGCCGCTTGCTGGGCCTCAGGTGATCGACAAGCAGATTATGGAAACAAACAAAGCATGTTTGCTCTCTCCACATGGAGACATGAGTCCAGGTTGCAGAACACACTGCTATGAGAGCTAACCGTTCCAGCGTGTGGATCAACAAAGCATGTTAAATTACATTGTGAAATGGACAGTGTGACTACTCACACAGAGCTGTTACACACATATTGTAAGGGCATATCCCCAAGCATTCCTGCCTTTGAGTTAGGGGTGAATATTCAGGCTCTGTCAGTGCCGTATGGTATTGGCACAGTATGGAAGCAAATCCAGTCAAAGGCACAGAGGAAAGCTTTGTGGTAGCCATGGCTGGCTGTACTGCATACACACAGACAGTATGGCTGCTGGAGAATTAGCAGTGGAGGAATAAGAGTGCTGAGCAGAGAGGGAAAACATCAAATCCCTTGCAGTTATAGACAGTGTTTGAAATGTAAATGAGCAGTCAGAGCAAGGTTCTCTGTAGTAGACCCCCTGTTGTGCAGAAAAAACAGCCATTTTCTTATGGGATTTCTGGACTACATTTGCGCTAGCCATATCAGCTCTTTAAGAAATGGCCACACAAATTTGATAAACGGTTTACCCCCCGAACGCCTCAGCTTACCGCAGTGAACATGTCATTTCAGTTCCCTTTGGATTCGTACGGTATACATGGAACCATTGCCGTAGCATTTCTGTTCACACAACAGAGCACGGCAAATTCAATGACGAGCATTTCTTGTGCACATTTCATACTTCAGTTGTGTTTTTCCACAGTAATATTCATTCGGTCATCAATATTCATAAGACAGGAAGCTAATTGAGGCTGGGTTGTTTTGAAACAACCCACTTGGCTTTTTTCCGGAGACTTCAAGGTGATGATATGGGGTTTTGTCTGTGCCACTGGTGGTGAGTGGGTTTGAGACCTCACTATAATGCAAGTCACAGAGGCACTCTGGAGCTGAGGAAGCAGCCAAGCTGAAGGTCTGAAAGAAACAGTCTTGTTTGTGCCTCGGAAATAAGGGGCTGGCAGGGGGATCTTTCTTCTGCTGAGAAAGTGATGCTAAGCCTCTGTAGTTAGAGGACAAAAATCTGCAGCTTTTTGCACAAATGCACTCCTGCCTCTCCTCGCTTGCTTTTGCTATCCGAGGATTGTGGCAGATTTAAAGGTTATACTGCACTTTGGAGTCATAGCACCAACAGCAACACTCCTACTGTGATAATGATTATATAATATTTGTCATAACGTCTCATCTGAACTTATGATGCTCAGTTAAAGCATTGAATGTGCCAGCGACAGTATGCATGCTATTAACAGCTTTCCAGCTGTTTTAAGCTGAATTAAGCTGTTTTCTAAGTGAGACTATTCACAAACTTATTTGACTACAAATATTTTGCTTCCCTGTTGATACTATCATTAGCATCAGCCCATCAAAGTCTTTGGACTTTATGGTTGGTGTTGGCGGGCTTCTTCTGCCTCTGGTTTCTGGTTTAGGCCGTGAGTTACCCAGCCCTCCGCTGTCTTTCAAAGCGTAAACAAACATGTCCAATCTTCCCCAGCTACACAAATATCTCCAGCAGCGGAATATTCTGCGATCACCAGGGTAAATCTCGTGTCATTATCCTGTGAAATCTGTTAAGATCTATTTAAGCTGTCAGCTCTAAGAAGTATGGTCTGTGACAGCAGCCCACACCACTCACATGCCTCTCTAAACAGGGCTTATAGTGTGTGTGGGTGTGTGTGTGTGTTAAAAGTTCAGGAGCACTAAGACTGGTCCTGATATCAGATGGAGACTGTCAAAAAGACGTCATCTGTTATGATTTGAATAGTTGTCTGTTGGTTTCACTTCTTACACCAGAGACTGAGAAATGTTTTTTGTATTTTGTGTGTCGCTCCTTTCGGAATCTGTTGCATTGGTCATCTGCGTGGGTGGATCTCATTCCTGCAACACTTTAGGAAGAATCGTAGCCACTATTTTATTTCTAAAGTCCACTCCCACATCCTCACAAGTCACCTTACAGCTGCTCAGGCCGCTTGAGAGAGGATGCAAACACTTCCTACCTAAAAAGCAGCCGGCGGAGTCAGCCTTCACCTCCCTCCCCTTTTCCTCCCCGAGGAGGAACATGCCACAGCAGCAGACTCTGTGGTCGTCAGTCCCAGCCACAAGGCTACGTTATCTCTGTCCACCACTCCCAGCAACACAGCTCCCACAGCAGCAGCGCGCACAAAAACACAACTGGCTTGGCTAATCATTTCAGTAGCAGAGAAGTTCTGGCAAACAAGAAGTGAGAAAAAGCTACAAAGTCTCTGTCAGAGACACCCCTGCATAAAATCTGCTTAGGATTTCCTGCTGCTCTCAAGTTGTGCCTCTCCCTTTTCATGCACCATGTTCAAAGGCGAGACGCTAATATGAGATCTCCACAGGCTTTCAGAAATGCTTGTATCAATTCTGGGAAAAAATCTGTGCAGAAAAACAAACAATACGCATTAATGACTGTGACACTGTGACTGAGTGTAAGGTGTTTGGTCCCTGGTCTTGATCTATGTGACACGAGCCGAGCAGGTGTGGTGACGGGTTGCCGCTGAACTGGGTCTCAGCAGGTCAAAGGGTAACAGGGAGGTATTTTTGTTGGGAATTTACGGCTAAAGACGAACACTGAAGGAGGATCTCACAGATCACTCTATTAATACACACTCCTGTGCCTTGACGCCCTGTTGCCGCACCTATGAGGCTTTTCCTACCTACACACTATCTATCTATCTATCTATCTATCTATCTATCTATCTATCTATCTATCTATCTATCTATCTATCTATCTGTCTATCTATCTGTCTGTCTGTCTGTCTGTCTGTCTGTCTTTCTGTCTGTCTATCTATCTATCTATCTATCTATCTATCTATCTGTCTAGCTTTGCACACCTGCCCAGGCACAGGTTTACTATAAGACTCATTCATTACTGATTTATAGCCCCATCCTTGCCAAGTTGATGTGTCCTTATCACATCATCCTTGTGCTGACCATAACGGGTGGCACAGCCATGATGTCCATGAATCACAGATAGAGACACCAACTGTCATTGGCATCCCTGCTGCTCTTTAAGCTTAGCCGTGCTAGCAAGGGTTCAAAGCCGGTTGAAAGCAATGTGGAAAATGTGACTTTCAAAGCATGAATGTCGCTCGGTATGAGCCAGCAATGCAGGGAAGGGAAGAGTTTCCAGGCTGTGCCGTGCTGTGTTTTTCAGCTGGCTCTGATTCCTACTCCTGGTCAGTTAGTCTGACTGTATCTGTCTGCTTTCTCCCCAGGGTTGTCAAAGAAGAGATTTCCGATGACAATGCCAAGCTGCCGTGCTTCAATGGGAGAGTAGTGTCCTGGGTAAGTGAGATGGATGGTGCACCCGTGCTGCCCCTCTCTGCTGGCTGCTTGCCTGACTGTGCAGCCTCAGCTCTAACCAAAGATATGCAGAACACTCATAGATCATGTAAATGTGGCCACGTAACGCCTCCACAGAGGTTTTCAAACACTTCTCACCTTGATTCAGCTGTAGTGTAAAAGGTCTGAATGATTCAGATTGATGTTAAATTTAGCCATTGTTACAAAATGCAATCAAATTTGACTCACAAATAAAGAGAGTAGTCCACTGTAATCTGATGGCCTGTTACTCTACTGACTTATGTAACGTCAGTGTTTTTTAATATCAAAGATAAACAGTGACGTGAAGCCAAGTTTTCCTGTGGGAACATTAAAGTACGTCCAATCAAATCTGTCTGTCTTTATTAGTGCAGGATTTATATGTTAATCATTGCTCCGTCGTACACAGGGCACAGGTCAAATCTCTGTCTTTAAATATTGATCTAAAACTAAGAGCAATGATGTATGAATTAGTTTTTTGGGCTGTGTATTTAATCTGCTTGGTGACTTCCTGTCTGTTGAACTGAAATGTGATGTTGTACTTTATTGATCTCTTTGGGGAAACTCATTGTTTTTCTTGCCTTCCTCCATAGGGAGGTCAAAGGTCAGAGTGAGCCACACAGTGTGGGCTGTAGACTTGTTAGGGGCTGTCTTGTTCCATAACACTTAATCAGCGGCGATGGTCTCTGACAACAGAGCTTGAAGCTTTTACTTAAAACTTAAATAAGGTATAACTATAATTTCCACATAAAGAAACCTATGATTTACAGCAGGAATTATTCATAATCAACCAATTATTATTTTAATAATTTATTAATTGTTTGGAAAAACTCAGTTACAGTTACTCACACTCCAAGGTGATATCTTCAAGTCTTTAACTACACTTTACCGTATGGTAATGGCTAATGCCATGTATAACTCGAAAAAGAAACAAATCAGGATGATCTTGTATGAAAAACAGCATTTCTGATATAACTTCACACACTACTAAGGTGCATAGATGAGGAAAAGAAATTGTATAAATGTCAAGACTCCAGCAATCCTTGTATGGAACCACTTTATTAGACTTTATTAGAGGTCTAATAAAGTGGCTCCATACATTACTGGAGCCTTAAATTTTCCACAATCATGAGGATCCTAAAAGAGAATCTTGAAAAAACTAAAAATTCTCTTTTGATTACCAGACTACCTTCAGATTAGTTTTTCAGCTCGATTGTAATGTAATAAAGAGAAGTTTATTTTTGTCTTTTAGATGTATTTAGGCTACTAAAGCTAATTATCATTTATCCTCATTAATGAAATGTATCAGCAGTACTAACCACAGGTTTACTTCTGGATATGAATCAAAATTTGTGGTCTTGCCACTCACACTGATTAGCATTTCTCTGAGCTCTGTTTCCTGTGGTGAACTTTCAGATTGCTTGCTCTGACAATTATTATTTCTTCCTGCCTGAAATTGTCTTATCAGTATGACAGCTGAAAAGACAAGCGTGGGCTCACAATCTAGGAATCGAAACAACTGCACACCTACTAAGAGGGCTTATAATTAGAATTATAGTTATTTATATAGAATTATTAGAATATATTTATGTACTATATATATATATACACACACACACACACACATAGTAATTCTAGTATACTGCCTTTTCTTCTATTAAAAATATAAATTAATATACAATATATAAAAATGTAATAAATGTAAATGTCTGATTTGTTAATGTTTTTAAACTCAATCCTCAGCCTAGAATAAAACGATGTAAATAATCCCAGGTCTTCATTATTCATTAAGAATATGGGCTACTAGCCGACATAGTTGTTAAACTGATGCTCAAAACTTAAGATGCTTTTCAAACATAAATTGAAGATGTTTTTAAAGAGGGTGAATTGGTTTTGCTGTGTTATGTGTATTTTCATGTTGTTTTTGTGTTTTGTTACGTACTTATGTAACATTGAGTTTTTGTATGTGTTTTGAGTTTTATGTCATTTAAATGGATTGGCTTAGACTAGTTTGCAGTATGTGGTGCTGGTCGGTCTGATTTGATTTCTACCTATGTGGGGGGGGGGGGGGGGGGGGGACTTCTGGTTTACAAGCACGGAAGCAAATATTGACCATCATATGACCAATCCGTATCCATGTCATAAGGAAGTTCTGTGTTTCTATTATTAGTTATGTTCCTTAATTCATGCCTAGCTGCCTGCAACTCTAATGCATGCTTTTGGTTCAGCACTAAAACGTTTCCCTCAATAATACTATATTTTATAAAGCCATTTTCTATCAAATGAAAAATGCAAGGACCATAATCTACTCATATATAGGATGTTTCAGATTGAAAAGAATTCTACATACAATAAAAGGAGCACTTTAATTCCTTGAAGAGGAGCAAAAAAAGAAACATGGCTCCTGGGCTTCATTTAAGAATCTTGTGACACCGTGCTGACACCCGTGAATCCCGAAGCTTGCATTAGAATAATCATCGTCCATACAGTTGTTAGTCTTTCCACGGCTGTCTGCTGTAACTTTCATTATTTTGGCTCAGATGAAAGGCTGGGTCATTGTACATCCTCCTTTGTACTGCCACTCAGCTGAGTAAAAGCAATATGGTCTTTTAAGTTTCTGTGTCGCTCGCAGTGTTTCTCAAGCTGTTTATGCACAGCCACGAGTCGTCTGTAGGCCTCTCTGCAGCATCTCATTTCACAGCCTTTCCCCATGTGTGCTTGTACACCAGAATTGTCTGTCTTTGAGTTTCTCGTAGTTTGTTTGTCTCCACACTACGGAGACAGCAAAATCATACAATAACGAAATGAATACAAATTATGTTTATCGTGCAACTAAATATTTAATGTTTTTTTGTGAGTGTTTTTTTCTCTGATCCGTAATGAATATTTCCCTTCTCAGTTGGTCCTGGCAGAGAGTGCACACTCTGATGGAGGATCTCAGTGCGCAGAGAGTCATCCGGAGCTTCCCCCACCCCTCGAGAGGACAGGGGGCATCGGAGACTCTCGTCCCCCCTCCTTCCAGTAAGTAGGCTGATTGCCTCTTGTCATATATGCACAATTGCGCTCGCACACGTAGGCAGATGTATTAAAGCACGCAGTCCTGCGCACTGGGCGAGCTTGCCTTTCACAGCACGCCATATTCGCCAGTCAGAATGTGGAGGGATTGGTCATCATAGGCTCATATGGGGAGTGTAGGAGGCTGATACTCCAGTGTGTGAATATAGCATGAAGTATGTGCGAAAGCTTGAGTGTAGGAACATGTATGAATGTGAGAATTTTCCCCCTTGTGTGTGCGCGTGTGTGTATCCCCTCCCTCCCACGTAACCACAGAGTGAGGCGTTAGCCCGCTCATCTATGTAAACATGATGCGTAGTGCTGCTTATTCTTGAAATAGCCTTTGCAGCATAAACATCTTCAGGCAAATAGTGGCACTCACTGAGGCCCATTGTGTTCAGTCACTCAGAGCATTCATCCATACACGGCTAATAAAGGCACATGTGGCCCAAAAACACATTGGTGCTTAAAAGCTCAGAAATGGAGCCTGACTTTGGATACCTGAGCCCACACTTTGACGTAAAACTGGCAGATTAGAAAATATCCCTGCACTTGCTGGAGAGAAGTCCCCTGCTAAATATAGCACGGAGGGCTGGGGGCAGCAGAGACTAGGGTTGTTGCCATTACTGCTCTAGAGCAATATGGCTGAGGCTCTATATTGAGAACATGCAATCTGTCATGTCTCAGTGTATCTCTTTATCCAGTGTTTGACATCTCAGCTCGCTTTTGCCCTCTATGGGCTGCTGCCTGCTGTTTGGCTGTCAGCTGTCCTGATGATTTTATTGTTCCCAGCCAGTTTTCACTACTGCCACCTTGTGGTGCAAGCAGCCTTGTGCCAGCCCCCGTGCCTCACGTCATTTTCCCCCGCCCCCTCCCACACTCTTCCTTTCTCTTTCCCTCTTTGAGTCAGGCAGGCAGGCCTTTCTCTCAGAAACAGCGTGGTGAACTATAGCAAACCGCCTCTTTCTGTAATGAATCCAGTCTTCCACGCTTTACCGTTACCTTTAAATCGCCAGAATATTATTACCACTTCATTTTCTCTTTGTGCTGTATTCATGCATTTCACGTGTTTCTCGGTGTGAATAGCTCTATTTGATGAGCTCACAGAATAGGTGTTTTGGGCTGAGAATGGACACATCTGATGTGCCTCTGCCTGGTAATCCGGATTAACAGACATTAAAAGCGCCCATCTCCATTTCCCAAGAGGGAGGGGGTGGCGATTGGCAGCAGTGAGGGGGGTTGGTAGGTGCGAGGATTAAAAGGGGGTGGCATTTGTTCACAGCTGCAGCCTAGCATTGTGGATAATCTCCCCCGGATCAGCAGATCTGCCAGTCGGCTGGTCAGCAGCCATCACCGCATCGATCGCCACATTGCTTTATAATCGATTCCAAAAGAAACCCGACCAAAGTGCGCATCTCGAGTCATATTTGCATACATGCGCCGACCTGTGCTGTTGAAGCCAGGCCCAGGTGCACCCATTAGTCGCAGAAGCGTGTAAGCACGCCCCATTGAACGCTTTATCCCGCTGAGTGAACACAGCAGACACAGCGTCCTGACTGCACTTGTGTTTTTAATTTGCATCGATCATCCACACATGGTCACTGAGGTGTGTGAGAACATTCATTTTAAAAGCTGCAGGGGGATGTTTGTCCACATTTTGTTTGCTATGACTCTTTTGTTGTCATACATTATGAATATGACACTGTTTGTCTGTGGGCACTTCCAGTTGAGCGTGCATGAAAGCATGAAGGCAAGTGTGATTATTTATGCAGGTGTAACGTACATGTTGCACACATGCCTAAGTGTGTGTGACAGACTAACGGGCTGAGTAGAGTTCTCACCAGCTTCAGGTTTCCTTGGAGCCTTGTGGCTGTGTAAGTCTCTTAACCCTGGTGCCTGAGGCCACAACGTCTCCGGCCCTCAGACAGAATAACAATCTACCCGCTAGCCCCTCCAGAACCCCCACACTCCTCCCAGACCTCAAGTACACAGGCCGGCTTATAGCTCAGCACACACCTGATCTACCACTTCTCACTTTTTATGCGATCTGTCATTCTCCCCTCTCTGTCTCTCTCCCAATCATGCTCCAGGCACCATCTGGGCTTTCAATAGGTCTCATTAATGCCAGTATTGTCCAGCATGGCTCACTCTCAGGGTATCTGGTCATTAATGACACTTAGTGAAAAATACATCACATACCACAGAACAATGAAACTGCTATTTTGGCCAGGGGGATTGAATTTGAAACAGACCCATGATATGAGTTGCATATTCCCCTGAGGCTGAATGGCGGGCAAAAGTATATTGTAGCAGGGGATTATGTTCAGGAGTGTTGGTCACAGGCAAGCTGGAGAATTAATTCGAAACACTTTCTGAGAGAGGGGCAGAGCGGGCGTGTGTTTTGTACATCATTATGTCTCTGACTGAAGTTTTCCTGTGTGTGTACTGCAGTGCCAATGCGGTGAGCAGTCGCGATGGTCTGGACACAGAGACGGGCACAGAGTCTCTCCTGAGCCACCGCAGAGAGCGAGAGAGAGAGCGCGCTCGGAGGAGAGCGAGAGAAACCGAACGTGAGTATTATCAGCCAGGAACAGATGGATTCTGAAAATGCAATCACCCCGTCATTTCAGTACCTCTCCATTTAATAGTACGCACGAATCACTCACGCAAAAAGTGGACAGACCGCAGACATGCATGAAAATAAGGCCCCTGGGGATCAACTGGTGCATGTTGAACTTCAGCTTTGTCAAATCAAGAAACACACAGACAGAAGGTGCACACGTTTACTGTATGTCAAGATTTCTGGAATTTACCGTCTTTCCCAATAATCGTCCTTCCTCTGCTTTATGTGCTGTATGTGCGTCAGGTTTATGGTCAGAGGGTTTTTTCCACTTAGTGGTCACCCTCCAATCCTGTAGGATGATTATACCCTGTCAAAGGTTTGTGAAATATCAGAGGACAGTCTGTTAAAGCTATTGTTGTACTATAAAGACAGTCTGTCTGGACCTGCATCTTCATTGTAAAAGCCCCTGTTATCAAAGCAAACACATTACTTTTTGACATTTAACCGCGGCTACTATTATTAAATTCACTTCAGTGGGAGAGGGACGCCACTCTCCTTGCCACTTCCGAAAAACTGCTCTCCTTTACAGGATCATTGTTTTTTAAAATGGGTCACTGCCAGGTAAACTCACATGTCGTTTGCGTCCACATGAGGGAGCAGGGTATATTGGGTGCTACAGGAAAAGGGTGTGTTTAATATGAAAATAAGATATTTTGAGACAACAGCTTGCATTCTATTTCTGTCTCACACAGACATTTTAGATTTTAGTTAGTTGATTTTTTGACAGGAGGATCTCTCCCTCTGTCTCTCTTCCTCGTGTCCTCTCTTCACAGCAAGCCTGGCTCTCTGCATCCTGCGCTCCAGGCTTATTAAACAAACACTCATTAATTTATGTGCTACAATTAGTATCGCAGAACAAAGCATCAGGTTGGTGCTGTAGGAAGAGCTGTCTCACATAGCTGGAAACAGATTTCACCGTATCTTAGCAGACTAACTGCATAAGCAGATCCAGGGATTTTATCACACTCGGGTGCATCTTATGATGGAGCTCTTGACTTGGCACACAATATATTGCAGCTGCTGCTAAAAGCAAACTGAACATCTGTTTGTTGTTTTGCGAGTGAGAAGCAGAAATCTTGCCTCCATCCCCTGCTCTGTGTTTACTGACCTTAACACAAATCGCACATTATTTTAGAGACGCCAGGCATTAGAGAATTACTTAGGATCACCTCATGAATCTCTAAATCTCTCATTCTGTCTTCTTGCCTTCCATCTCGGGGCCTGTTGTTTGTTTGCCCTAATTAAGGGAAATGACCATAAATCTGGCAAACAAGTCTCATTGAAATGTAATTCAGTTTGAGTCACATGGCTGGGATGTAGACACATAAGACATATGAAGGAGAAACCCCGCCTCTGCCTAACTGCCTGCAGCATCATCCAGTGCAGGAATTCCCCTGTCACCTTATACCCACGCTTCAAGTGATTCTGTCTCTACGTGAACGCTAGCTGTTTTACAGTAATCAGGTAAAGGGTTCAAATCTGGTAAACATATCCCTTCTTACTTTCTGTCAGCGCTGTAGAATTTGAGGATGAATAATGCAGCAGGTGAGATTTTAGGAGGGTGAACAGATGTAAGACCCAGAGGGCAGCGCAGAGTTATGGGATATGATCTTTTTCAAGACGGCCAGGTGCTCTACATCTCAAAGTCTTGTAAGAAAAGACTGTAATATGAAGTTATAACATTGTAGAAAAGAGCAAATGGTGCCTTTAAAAAGAAAAACAACAACAAATGTTATGCTGTGCAGGGTTGTCAGGATTTCAAGGTTGAGGTCAAAGTAGACGGAGCTAAGCCAAAGCCCTTATGCTTGTATTAACACAGTGCACACACACTCCAAAAAAAAAAAAAAAAAAAAAACAGCTGGTGAGTTTAAACTTTGTAAAAGTGATAAGAACATTTAGGCTTTTAGTGACCTGATGGTGTTTTCACCCAAGCAAGAGAGGGGAGAGGACAGAACATCATCTCAAATCCCACGTTAATTTTCTCTCTCTCGCTCTCCCTCTCTCTGTGTTTTGGAGAATGCTATTATCTGATTGGTCAGAGACAGATTAACAGTCATTCTATAGTTGCTTGCCATGGGAGGGATGAATGGAGGGAGGGAGCAGGCAATACTTTGTCCTCACTGTCAGCTCACTTTCTCTGTGCATCGGATGAAGGCACACTGACGGCTGTGGTGAGAGGGATTTGTTGTGTTGTGTCCCGTGATGGTATTTTGATGTATGATACAGGTATTTTCTTTTAGCTGGTTAGTTTAGTGCAGGTTTGTTGTCTCTCATTCCAATGTTATTGTGGGAATATTATTACAATAGTTTCGCTATGAGGAGACATTTTTATTTGCTTGTTGTGAGCTTTTCTTGTTTCATCAAAGAGGAATATTGACCAGCACAGATAATACTTATTTAAATTGTTGCTTTATCTGATTAGTCTCTAGTTTGCATATCCAGAGTTCATAGTTAACAAAAATTGAACAAGATTGACATTTGTTTTAAAACCAGTTAACCAACTTTTGTAAAGGTCAAGGTTTTTTGTGTTCAACATTTCAAGTGTTCAGCCAGTAAATGACTTTGCTGTTGAGTCATAGCACTCTTGTTTCCTTATGTGCCACTCTTCATTGAGTATCTTTATGCCTCTATTGTAGATAAGCTGTGAAGCCTGTCAGCAGCCAGCCGGTGGGCCGAGACTGTCTGGGGCTCAGGCTGGCTTTTAGAGAGCGGCTAGCACAGACGGAGCAGAGCACAAAGACACAGATTTGCAGTCTGGCTTGGTGAACCTGCGCACTTGTTTTTTTTTGTTTTCTCTGGTGGCGATCCTAAAAGCGTAGGAGGAAATATGTTTGAGTGAATCCTGACAGTGAATGTCAAGTCCCTCTGCTGCCTGAGGGTTCATGTGCAGTAGCTCAGCTTTCATTAGAGCACCTTCTGGGCGGAGCTGGAGATGGGAGCTACTACATTGCTGGAATGTTTTGCTTGCTCTCGGCGAATACAGTGGCTACCACGCCCTCTTCGCCTTATGAAGCCTTTCCAACCAATCCGCTGTTACCCTGAGACAGCACCGCCTCGCTGGCAATGTACGTATGGAGATGGACAGTGTAGTCGCACTCTGTTGGTGAATTTATGCAGAGCTTTGTACTGTAGGGGCACTGTTTTAAAACTGTATTTCCTTTTGATTGAAATCCAACTTCTGATTTTCACTTCATTTTTTTTCATTAATGTCATCCTCTTCCTGAGATATCACATATCAAATCTTCTGTGTTATTATCTCTGCCGCTTTTGCTCAGATAACTATGATATTTTTTTTATTTCTGCCACTCACACTGACTTTCCTGCCCTCCCGGTTGCTCCCTCCCTTTCTGATTTGACTCCACAATAAGCAACATGACCTCGTGTCTGACTCACTGCTGCTCTGCTCTTTCTCTCTGCAGTCCCTCGCATCAACGGTCACTCCAAATCAGAGCGCACTGCAAGGGACTCGGCCATGGGTTACGACAGTGCCTCAGTAATGAGCAGCGAGCTGGAGTCCAGCTCATTTGTTGACAGCGAGGAAGACGAGGATGCTAGCAGGTAACACACTTGCTCACATCAAAATGTATCTACAGTTTGTGCCATCCAGTCACTTCAGTCAGTAGCTTTACAGTTCATAAAAGCCACTAAAACAGAAAACAAAGCCCGTGAAGCTCATAATTAGGGACCTCGGTGGTTCAATCCCTGGCACTTGTACTTGTATACATGGCTAAAGTGCCCTTGAACATGATATGAAGCTTGAGTTGTTCCCAGTGCTTGGCATTGGTGAATGTGTGTGCACTTGTGTGGACACGTGTCATTCTGACTGTAAAGCACTTTTAGCACCAATAGGTAGAAAAGCACTATATAAATATAATGCACTTACCATTTACTCACTCGGACAGGTTAAATGCAGAGAACAATGTATGTGTACATTGCTTGGAAATGTATTTTCATTTCCCGTAGCAGGCCTTGGTGCATTTATATATTGCGACTGGGATGTCTACAAGACTGTGCAGATTTGGTGTTGTGTATATTATTACTGTGCACTTCTTAAATATTGCCCTCGACAAATACCTCACCGTAATAAAATAAAAAATTTAGCTGAACTAAGCTCCAACAAGCTAACCCACTATGTAAGCTTACTGTGCTAACCAGAATTGGAAATAAAGCGCTGAAAGCGAATAAAGAAAATAGATGTAACATAGTAGATAGTAGAGTTTGACAGTACAACTACACATGCACACCTCATATCTCATTCTCATATCCTATTTTTCTCTACTTTTCCTTCCCCTCTGTTGTTTTGTGTTTTAGGCTTAGTAGCTCCACAGAACAGAGTTCTTCTTCACAGCTGATGCGCAGACACAAGCGGCGGAGACGGAGGCACAAAGTGGCCAAAATAGACCGGGTATGCACTTCTAAGAGACATCAATGTCTCTGCCGTAATTGACATTGACACTGGTTGTGAGAAATAGATGAGAGAGCTGATTAATATAGACTTTGTGCCGCTTTTGTTTGCAATGTGCTCAGTGTCTTCCTTCCTTTCCAGTCTTCATCCTTCAGCAGTATCACAGACTCCACTATGAGCCTCAACATCATCACTGTCACTCTCAACATGGGTAACCCTGATACTACGATTTTCTTTTTCGGGATTGAATATAAAATTCATATTATTATATTTATCAGACACTTTTTTTCTTTCTCATTACCCTGCTTTTTCCCTGACAGAGAAGTACAACTTTCTGGGTATCAGTATTGTTGGTCAGAGTAATGACCGGGGAGACGGTGGCATTTACATCGGCTCTATCATGAAGGGAGGAGCTGTAGCTGCTGATGGCAGAATAGAACCAGGAGACATGCTCCTCCAGGTACACTTCCAGTTTTACAAATCGTAATTGGACATTTGACATTTTTGCAGTTACTATCTGTACGTGGTTGAACAATAGCATCTCTGCTGTTGCTGTTTTTTGGCGTCATAGCCGACGCATGAAGAGATTAGTGTATATCTGTCTGAGGTAGCGGCACATTAATAACCACGTAGTTTCGTTACTAGATTGTTGTGTCGACGTTCTGCCTCTCCCTTTCCTTCCTGTAATTGCCATCTTTTGATCTCTCTCTGGTAGAGCTCTGCGCCTACACCCACAATAAAACACACGATGACTGATTGTAATTGGAAGTTGCCTCAACGTTAACAATATAGGCTTCTTTATGGTCGTTAATCCTGTAGATGAAGGAATCTAAAGGACTAAAAGTACTATATAAATGAATGTGTGCATTTTACATGTGTAAACACACATCTGACTACCCTGCAGAGCTTGGAGATAATATTTTAGTCAGTATAACAGTGTACATGTATAGCATATGAAGGCCTAATTACATTGTTTTGTCTGTTAACCAGGTGAATGATGTAAATTTTGAGAACATGAGCAATGACGACGCTGTGAGGATCCTAAGAGAGATTGTTTCCAAAACTGGGTAAGAACATAAAACTAACTCAGACCAGTTACTGAGCATCGTGTTCAGTGCGCTCTTTGCTGTAGAAGATTATCACAATGAGAGCATAACGTAAAAGTTGTGACGAAATGGGAGGTTATATACACCTTCTCATTTCCTGTTCACATAACAGTAGCATATTATGAGTTGTACGACCAGTAAACCTTACATACTATGACTGTGGCTTATTCATAATGACGCTTTTTGGTGATATTGTTGATCTGAGTAGATAATGATCCATAAATAGAGCTCATGAATGGGTTTCATACATTTGAAAGTAACAAAAATAATAAAAATGTAGTCCAAACTCCATGTGTGTGTTTAAAATATAATCATTTGCACTTTTTTTTTTATCTATATTTAACCCCCAGAATATGTTTCTACAGTGTTTTGTTTGCTTATTACATATGTTCTTCTCCAGTCCTATTAGTCTTACTGTTGCCAAATGTTGGGACCCCTCTCCACGAAGCTACTTCACCATCCCTCGCGGTAAGACAGGCACTAGCGCTGTATTCCATTCATGCACCTTAGCTAATTCATGGTTTATCAAATCAATCCTTGCTTTATTATATTAGGCACAGTGTAACTGATGTCATGTCCCTGGGCAAGTTTGAACTAGGATACAATGTTTAAGTTGTATGTTATATAATATGCTGTTTGTTTTATTTGAACAGCTGAGCCAGTGAGACCCATTGACCCTGCAGCTTGGATTTCACACACCACAGCACTGACAGGACCTTACCCACACTATGGTAAATACAACCCTTCAACATCAGCCTTTTAAATATTTCAAGGATTCAAGGATTCAAGGATTCTTTATTGTCATTACGACACATGTTGGTACATGGGAAGGAACGAAATTGGTTACTCTGGTCCCGATTCAAGCCATAAGTAAAGAAACAAAAAAACAAAAGTATAAATATAGAATATAGAATAAACTTAGCTTTCCATGTATTATACAAAATAGCAGGTATAAAAAAATGTATAAATATAGGCGGTAAAAAGTATCAACATAGAATTTAACAGCAATTCAAAAATAACAGTATTTGTACCAACTGTGATACAATGAAATGTTTTTTTTTTTTTTTTTTTAAAGTTTGTCAGTGTTTCATCTCAAACTTTCCATTTCAGAGTTTGATGACTTGCCTCTGTCTGTAAGCAAAACAGACATGGCAACCATCGTCAAGGTGATGCAATTGCCTGACTCGGGCCTAGAGATTCGGGACAGGATGTGGTTGAAGATCACAATTGCCAATGCTGTCATCGGTGAGAAAATCATAGCAAAGCAAAACTTAATGCAGGCATAGATTTGAGTTTTTTTGTAGTTAGTATTACTGTGTGTGAGCAATAATAATACCTCAGTAACTATTTAAAATACAAAGAAAATTCTGGCCTTCACTATGATTTTGTGAGTCATTTGTTTAAGAGCACAGAGTGAAACTACAAGCGTGAAAATGAACTATAATTTCTGAAAATTACACCTAGTAATCACAAAAGCTCTTATCAGTTTCATCCAGTCATTTCTTTGAAGCACTTTGTATACAATCAACTTTTTTACTTTTTTAACACGCAAGCTATGCCTTGGCCTGAAAAAATAGTTTTGAAAAGTAACTACAACATTGTGTGGCACATCTAACTGTAGCCTCTGTGGTCACTGTGTGGTTGTTGCAGTATCAACAGTATTTTTAGCATCTGTTCAACACATCAGAGCTGGCGCCTACACGTCCGTGTGTCTGTTTGTTGCTGTGTCAGGTGCTGACGTGGTGGACTGGCTTTACTCCAGAGTAGAAGGATTCAAGGACCGGCGGGACGCGAGGAAGTATGCGAGCAGTCTGCTGAAACATGGCTACCTGAGACACACTGTCAACAAGATCACCTTCTCTGAACAGTGCTACTATACCTTTGGGGACCTCTGCCAAAGTACAGCCACTTCTTATGGTGCATTAAAAACTCACATATATTCTTGGATAGCCTGTAAATGTTTCCTTCTCTGGTTCTATTTTCTCTCTTCAAGACATGGCATCACTTAATTTAAACGAGGGATCCAGTGGCGGAGGCTCTGAGCAGGACACTTTGGCACCGCTACCTCCCACCAACAATCCCTGGCCTCTGGGCGGGCAGCCATTCCCCTACCCTCCTTTTCCCTCCGCGCCCCCCAGCTTCCCACCAGGATACTCAGACCCATGCCACAGTTTCCACAGTGGGAGTGCAGGCAGCCAGCACAGCGAGGGTAAGCAATGAGGAGGGGCGAGATGGGTCTTTGAGTTTTCCATCAGCCTATCATTAATCAATGCTATAATTTGGCTCAACATGCGACATGACGTTAGCTAAATCCGCTGGCAGATGACATCAGTATTAACAAGTGTCTGACTCATGCTAATGGAAATAAGTTGACATTGGATTGCATTTTCCATAATGAAGTGTGTGTATTCTAAAACGCGTCCTGTATTGTCAAGGTCAATCATGAGCATCTTGAGTCATGCAGCGGACAGCTCTGCAGTACTGGGTGTGTACACTAAAAGAAAATCTGATCAGTCATGTGATCATAAATCACCAGCTTGAAATGATCATTACCAAATCCATCCCTCTTCATCTTTTCTTGAATGATTTTCATTTTGAATCAGAAGTTGATGGTGCTGCATGATTTTTGATATCTGCACCGGAGGAGAGTGGAGAACTAGGGCGAGTTACACATAAATAGGTGGCTGTGATAGTGTCGTTGTAGTATATACAGTATTTTAAATCAGGCAGCCCAGAAGGATATGGGTAAACTACTTCACGTGTTGTCATCTATCAGTGTAATTTTCATTGTTGTGACTGATTCATCGTGACATTGCCATGTCTTGCTTTCAGCCAGTTGTCATTCTTTCAGTTGGTTTATTTGTAACCTTTGGTAGGTCAGAGATAGTAGTCTTTTGGAGCCTAGAACAAGGCTTTATCACAAGGATAATTATGTGTGTGCTTGCTTGTTTCAGTGAGTGCATGTGTGCATTTTTAGGGGCAGTTTTTTCATTACTTTTTTTTTATCTGGATGATAAGAAAAGAAGCAGTAGCAGTGATGCTTTTAATATTAGGGAGCAGAGGCAGCTGAGTACATTAGGTAGTATGGGAAGAGCCTGGGATGGGAGGTGTGTGTAATTCTGTTGTTCCCTCTGTTTCTGCTGGGCAACGGTAGACTGAAGGAGGAGGTAGTCCCAGGACACTGGGGGAACCGGTAAGCCTGCTAACCCCCTCTGCTCCTCTGCTGCTCTCTCTTCGCTCTCTCTATCTTACCATTGTGTCCCTCCTCTTTTTCTCCCGTGCTCAACGTTCTCCACTTATCATGCTGTAGCTTTAAGGTTTTTTTCCCCCCCTCCGCCCGTCCCATGATTTTTCCTTTGTCCGTGTGTATTCTGTGTGTGGCTCTCTTGACAGTTATTTCTCCCTCTCTGCACCTCTGGGCATGCATTTGTACTTTGCTGGGAGGTGCATGATGCAGGATGATCACTCTGAGGCTTGGGCTATCATTCCCACCGACAGGGGGCGGTCATGCACCACTCTACCCAGTACTGTTGGGCTCATTGCGGAAGGAGACGCGTGGAATGTTTGATTTCACAAGTGGTACACCTTCATCAGTGACGCATCAGCTTATAATACAGCATTGACGTGTGACAAAGACCTTCTTTTAATGCAAAACTGATAACATCAACAAAGATACCAACAAAGTGTTGTGTAGCTGTCCTTCTGGTCCAGGTGTATCATGTTTACATTTAAAATCTGTGAATGTTTCGGTGTTTGAATGAATATTAGATGAAGTCTATAATAGTAGATGCTAGAGTGGAACTTGGGAGAGAAACCTTTGAGATAATCATGTTTGCCCTTGACTGTCAACTCCTGCTAGACTGCATAAAAAAATATCCGGTCACACTTTAAACAAAGTGCAGTGATGTATTTAATATCATTAATGTATTATATCTGTATAAAACAAGATATCTCTTGCTCAACAGGCCATCTAAAGTGTCTGTTGCAGTTCATGGAGGCTTTATTTTAAGCTGTTGTTTAATGTGTGACCTAAACTATCTGGTTCTACATCAGTGTAATATATATCTGTAGAAGGCCACACTACAATGTCTGTTTGCGTTTTCCTCACCAGGAAGCCGAAGCAGTGGATCCAACCCCAGCGCAGGCAAAGGTAGACGCTCCTCCCCGCAGGAGAAGGGTCAGAGGTCAACATGCAGTGAATCAGAGCCAGGCATCCGTGGAGGGAGGCGCGGTGATAGATCCGCCAGCCAAATGAGCCATCATAGCCACGCCATCTCCAGTCACAGTCATACCCGATCAAGTCTCAGCCACAGTCATTCGCACAGGGGCCACACTCTCCCACAGAACAACCACCCCTCCTTCACCTACAGCCACACCCCCTTCACGCAACAAGGGCCAGGCTCCTGCGCCCAGAGTGAGCGAAGCCATGCCTCCTCCTACGGACCCCCAGGCTTGCCTCCCCCTTATTGTCTGGCCCGTCTGGCCCCCAAGACCTCAGTCAGCAGTAGCACACCTCCTGGAGCCCCTCCTGGGAGAGAGTTAGCAGCCGTTCCTCCTGAGCTCACCGCCAGTCGCCAATCCTTTCAGCATGCTATGGGCAATCCCTGTGAGTTCTTTGTTGACATCATGTGACAGGACAGTGCCTTTAAAACTCAGTGAGCACAATACAACTCTCCCTGAACCCACTCACCCTTTCTCTTTTTCCTCTCAGTCTGTTGACCATCTTCCAAGTTCAGAATGTAGACACTGTCTGGGCTCCTCGATGGTCTCCTGCTATCTGTCTGTCTCTGATGTCCAAGCAAAGGAATACATGCAGCAAGAGCACAAAAGGAAGGAATCCCCTCACACATGAGCACGATTCCTGTGGCAGAAAACCCACTTTTGTATTGAAGTAACGTGTACAGTTTGTGAAACGTGAGTGGTATTCAGTGTGGTGATTTCTTTAAAGCTGCCACGCAGACATTCTCTGGAGTGTGTAACTCTACCTAGGATATTTTCTGTTTTGCAAGACCTTTAAGCTGGCGGGGCCTGGATCTCAATCCCCCAGACCCAGCCTGACACCTACGCCCTGCACTTTTTCTGGGCCTACAACTTAGACTGGATCTCCTGACTCACATCTGTGTACTGACAAAATTTAGCTAATCACCTCAAACCTCTGGTCCCTTAAGTTGTGGCGTTGCCACTGGTTCATTTAAGCTCTTTTTTGCCAACGACTAAGATACTAATCTTATCAGTTCATGATATGTGGATTTCAGCTTCATGAGGGAGGCCCTGTAGTCAGCCGCTAGTCTAACTAGGCTGCATATTGCATGACTGTCTCAACTGCTTTAAAGAAATGTTATTAATTCATTTTGTTTAAAGTATTACCATTTCTGGAGGGAGGAGGTTAACTCTTGCCAATGTTCTAAAGGAAGAATCCGTACACTGGATGATTTTTGTGATGTTATTTATGTGATCATGTTGCATTGATGTCTACTATGGCTGACTAACAGACAATCAAGACATCACTCATGGTGAATCCGTGGCAAGTTTCCACTGTCATAGCTGTGCTTTGTCGAATGTATCTTTGTTCCTGCCAGTGATTGAACCCTGACATTCATAACACTTCGGTAGAAACGCATTTAAGCAAGCAAATCAACGAGATTGCAAACAGTGGACAGCCACTGCAGCTGAGAAAGTAAACTCTGAGGGTCGACGAGATGAACAAGTTCGCTGAGAGCTTCTTGGCTGACTCCTTTCGCGGCGAGTGCGAGCTTCGTTAAAAGTCAGTGCGATAAAAGCCAAAGCCTCACAATGTGTGGTGGATATTTCTTTATAGTAGTAGAGCTGTCTATGATGGCAGTCTTTGTAAGAGCAGATGCTTCTCATTTTATGAATTCAAAGTGACTTCAAGGGGAATTCTGGCCTTCAGATGTTCTCCCTGCAAAACAATGGCAAACTCATGTTGTAGCTGTAACTAAAACACGACTACAAGAGGGAAGTAACACACACACTAGTTTTTTTGAGCACTTTCCCATTTTGTCTTTCCTTCCCTTTAGTATGAAACACTGTTTGCAATCAAAGCTTTCTCTTTAATTTTGTTTCTTTGCAAAAGAAGAATAAATTGTACATAGAAATTTATTATATATATATGAATAAAAATATATATGTTCAAAAGTGTGTCTGTACTTACAACATTTTTAGCATCATTACATTTTTGTTTTTTGACAGATAAACTGTATTGTGGAAATTAACAGAGGGAATAATTGGCTATTGTAATTAGGCACAAGTATTTCAAACGTGCAAACGACACGTGGCTGGTTATGGCTGGTTATTTTTCAAGACTCATCAAGGGGGCGTCTATCAAAGTATAAACAACTGCAGTTAAATTCAAGGTAAGATATGACCACAACACAAAGTGTGTCATTTACACTTCATTTGCAATTACAGTTCACACCCCTGAGTGGAACTTCCAAGCACCAGCGCTGCTGCTTGTACTTTCCAAGTGGGCTGCTTTACTTTCAAAAGGCTTAACTGCTGTGCACCCATACAGACCCTCTATGTGCTTGACCCATCAACCACAAAACTTAAAAGACATTGGTTGAATGACGACAGCCAGCCAGCCACCTAGCCACCCACACACAAGAGAATGTGTAGAAGTATAGCTTCATCAGGCAGGAAGGAAATGATGTCAGAGTACAGAAGTAGTTTACAAAGTACTCAACGAAAGAAGCAGCGCCCAGAAGAACGTGGCGCGATCTGTAATCACGTTTTACATTCTTAATATGGCTCATTATGTGAAGTGAAAACATATGTCTCAGACTACTTGTGTCACAATTAACATTAGTGGCAGTGTGAATGTGATTAAGGCGTTTGTCAGCCTACATGCAAATACACACATATTTACCAGCAGAATTGTTACACTACTTACCGAACTAGTCAATGTGTATTTCCCAAGTCAGTATGTTAATTGAGATATTGGGGGTTTACTATGTTTCATAGCTGAATTTGTAGAGGGAGGTTGAAGGGTAAATGTGGGAGGTGTTTCTGATCGAAGGGTGCGTTGGCAGATGAGGTGCTGACTTCTGACATCACTCTCATGTTACATGCGTATACTCTTTAAAGGAGGCGAATGCGTCAGAATGTCAAAGGCGACACCAGCCAAATGTCACTTAAGCATTATATGATCATGATCTATGACTCAGCAGACGGAGCTTGTGGCAGTGATACGAGTTTTCGCAGTTTATTATGAAATTGGGAGTGAGAATGAGCTGCATCATTACCTTAAGGTGACTGACTATGATGTAGTAAGAAGTCACCAACCTCCTCATCATTATTCTGCAAATTTCCCCATGTCCCAAAAGCAAAAATCATTTACAGTAAGGAAACACTAGTTCCCCTTTCAAAGGAAATAAATCCAGTTAATTTGTACTGAGAATAAATTACTAAACCACCTTAACAAATCATTATCCTTTGCAAGTTTCACTTTCATTTCAGCACAGTAAGGTACTTATGCAGCACTTTTTATTTCAGTTTTTATGTCCTATCACAGGACAACATGACCTATGATTTATCACTGGACACATCATAGTAATACCAGGTGATTTACAAAGAAGGGACTTTTTTATAAAAAAGAAAAATCAGTGTCCCTTGGCTGAGCATGTGACTCTTAGCATGAGTAATCCACTGTCTTATATGACTCATCAGATTCAAGAGTAGAGTTCATTAAATCATCATGAGTGACCCTTCCTGGATTTTAAATAATATTTCACTTTCTTTCACTACAATAAGCTTTCCCTGCTGTACCTCTGTACAATGCTTTTAAAAGTGTTTACGACTCTGTTTCGTGGTTTCAAGGGCATTGTGTTCAATGTGTCCCCTGTGGGGAGGGTAGTTTAATTTTACACACAAGCAGGAAAGTCCCATGTCACGTTAACATCGCCTCTGGTGTTTGTTGACCTGACTTCATCAAATAAGAATAAATAAAAAGTCTGGGAAGTCCATGATTTAAAATATAGATGCTTTAATCACATTTTGTGGACAATACGCTCTATGCACCAACAAATACCTCGTCAGTTATCTTTGTGGTGAGGAATTATGAGGTGCGAAACATAAACAGCTTGAAAAGAGGAACAAAATATAAAAGTCCCTTCATCTTTGATGTGTAATGACAACATGATGCTCTTGTTGTCTAATGTCCAAATGAGTCCAATGCTTCTATAAGAATCCTTATAATATATACATATTTTAAATGTACAAGTACAAGTTGTGTTTCTATACTGGTATAGTAGCATGGTGGTACTGGTACTGGTATATCATGGCATATTGGTTTTCACACACACACCTCAGAGTTGTGTCTGGAACTATGCGTTTATAGGTTATTGTACAACAATTCTTAAACATAGACCCCGTTAATAATTATATTTCCTTGTTGGCCTGAACTTATTCCAACAATAACAACAATCCCAGCTGATTGAAACGGTGTCCTAACAGTTACAGGAAGCCCTGTTACAGAATGTGAAACACTCTGAGCTCCAGGAAACCCTCATATAAGTGAACAGAGCAAAAACAGATCTGATAAATATTGTCTGAGCCAAGCCTGATCTAAGTAAGTAACCCTGAAAATGAAGGAAGTATATTCATAAAAACATAATACTGCAACCTGATCTTCTTTTTCTTTCTTTCTTTCTTTCTTTCTCTCTTTCTTACCTAACGTTCGGTTGCTGTATATGTATAAAATAATTACTAAAAAGTTGTGAAAGTATTCATTTCAACACAGATGATCATAAATTAATTCATTAATTCATTCATCTTCTGTACCCGCTTATTCCTGTTACGGGACGCGGGGGTCTGCTGGAGTCTATCCCAGCTGTCATCGGGCGAGAGGCGGGGCATGATCATATTTAGATCCGCCCCTTTAGAAAAAACAAAACAAAACCCACTATGAAAAGCAGAGCTCAGCCACCGGTGGAGCTGAGTTGTGTGTTTGAGGTCTAAGAGAGTTGTTGTCAGAACACTGCTGCCTAACTACTCAAAAAAGGAAAGCTTTAATTAATACGGAATTTTCAGATTTTGGCAAACAAACAAAAAGCTTTGTGGACAACAAAGATACCTGGGATATTTCTTGGACTGGACTACCTCACTTTTTTCCTGAAGTGGCTGCATCATCCTTAAGGACGAGGCAGTAGACAAGCATGGCTGTGATCCTGTTGATGATCGGACTCTCTCTGCTCATGCAGGGCTGCTTGTGCATAAATGGACAGGCTGACCAAGGCTGCAAGAAATGGACGCAAAATGGAGACAATGTTTGCTGTGAAGCCTGTCATCCAGGTAAGAATAACCATCACATTAGAAAACAAACTACAGTATGTTTTTTGCACCAGTACCACTCATAAATATAAAATAGTGTGTTGTGTTGTTTTACATTCATGCTGTATGAATGTTATTAATATTGTTCTTAAGAGACACTATATTTACTGTATGTTAATGAAGCCAAGGTGAATTGCCCTCTCTGCTCATTATTTTTAAAACCAGCTGTTACCTGTAGATGTAAAAAAAAAAAAAAAAAACTTCATATTCCAGGCTTCGAGTTCCTCTGTGGTGGCTGCATGTAACCAAATATAGTTTCAGTGGTTTTTCATCTAATCCCACAACAAAGGATGCCACAGCTGATACATCCATTAATTTGGAGGTGTCACGCTACTCTGTACATGTCACAGTTTTCTTGCAGTCCCAAAGCAGTATCAGTTTGAGTACTGCTCCTGTGCTACATTCCAACTTCAGAATCTATGAGGGACGAGACTTTATCTTGTGTCATGAGACCTGCTACATTATGAAATCCATGTCTGCTAATGTGATAAGAGTTTACAGTATACACACACTGGTGTCTATTATGTGTATGTATCACACTCATGTGTATATGTTACTAGGAAACCGCCTGGTCACTAAATGTGGTCCGAACCCAAAAGATCTCTGCAAACCTTGCGAGCCTGGGACATACACAATGGAGCCAAAAGCATTTATGTGTAAGAGATGTACACAGTGCGTAGGTATGTTAGTTAAGTCACAAAATTACATATCCTCACTTGTGTGTTACAAACTTAACTAAATTTGAAATCTGGAAAATGGCTCACTTTTTCATGTCTTTGTACATTTAGGAGCTCAAGTCCACTTGGAATCGTGCACAGCCACAACTGATACAAAGTGTGGTTGCAGAGAAGGTCTCACCTGTGGCAATGAACGCTGTTCCTTCTGTGTGGACGAGTGTGACAAAGGCTTTGAACCTACAACTGATCGTAAGAAACAACTACACATAAGCACATCACCCTGGCGTACATCATATAGTATCTGTTAGACCAAGTCATTCTCTCTGCGCAGGTTCTTGCAGACCATGTCCAAATGGAACCTTCAGTGACAAAGTTCACCAGAAGTGTAAACCATGGAGTACCAAGTAAGATATGCATACCTATAAACAGTCTCTGCCACTGCAGCCATGTTTTGCCGTTGCTGTGCTGACGAATGTAATGAAAACCATTGTTTTACTCCTTCTCACAGGTGTACCGAACCAAATCAATATATTGAGACTGAAGGAAGTGCAGTTAGTGACATTAAGTGTGGTAGTGTTCCAGCTTCCCCAGTGACCAATCCAACAAAACCTGGTAGGACATGATTCTGTTCCTCTGATGTCCTTGTGTTTCAATTCTTATTCCTAATTAAAATCTGTTATGGTTTCTTGTTATTTTGAAACAGGTCAAACAGAAAACTCATGGCCATTGGTGTTAGCTGTGCTTACCAGCATATTCGTGATCTCTGTCTGTGTCACCATCATTATCATTGTGGCTACTAGAATCCTCCATAAAAGGAAGAAGACAAAAAAGACAATTCCAAAAACACCCATAATTAGAACACCTACAGGTAAGATAACCCAGATTACCCTGACTGAAACACCTGAATCATAGCTGACAAAATATTTGTCAAATCACAGATACAGTATTTGATTTATCATATTCTCCCTCTTTTTCCTTCCATAGATGATCCCAGGACCTTAATAGCAATAGAGTGCAGCTTTCACGAGGCTCAGCAGGAACAGGGCAGCAGCTCAGAGTCGCTGAACTCCAAGGACTCCTCAGAGCAGCTCATCGCATGAATGGAAGGGACTGGGGTAGACAAACACACTGAAATACCCGCTGTCTGTGTCTTGAATTATGAAGTCTTGTATTATGAAGTCATCCTGAATCCAGAATAATATGGAATTGTTCTTTCTGAGTCACTATTTGGAAGAATATATTTATTGGCTCCAAATGAAAGAAGCTGAATACTGTATTCAGTCAGCTGTGTTATCTTCTCTCCCCAAAGAATTCCCTCAGTTTGCATAAGGGTAGAATTATACTGATCCTGTGTTAATACAGTGCACATACACATGAAGGGAAGGGGAATTCAGAGAGGGAAAAAACACAATGAGTCAACAGTTGTTTTTTGTTGTTTATATCATGTGAACTTAGACTGTGAACTTAAATGTAACTTAAAGGTAAAACAGGGAGGTTCCATTTTGGCGTCATATCATTTGTTGACCAAGTATTTGGGCTTTTTTAAATAATGCAGAAGCACAAAAGTGTGAATGACTTTCATATTTGCATGGGGGGCTGTTGAGTGTAACTCATTGTGAGAGTACAGTGCAGGTGCATGTTCATCTGGGTGTAAAGATGACTGTCGACATACTGGAAAAATCCTACATTCTCTGTGATTTTAAAACTGTTTTGTCAGTATTTAAATGTTTATCTATAAATGAGGTTTAACTTTTGTTTTAAATCGTGAAAATAATAACTTGTCTAAAAGCTACACTGGAGACAGCAGGGCATAGTCTCTTTCACTCTACATTAACATTAACAGGAACTATATGGACTTTCCTACTATTGCTTAATTGGTTAATGTGGCCGAAAATCCCAGTGAAGGGAGATTCCCTTTTTGTCAAGCCTAACACAAGCTATGTGTTAACAAAGAAGGAAGCCCACTCTATAGTTATCTGCACATATGAAGAATGAAAGAATTCGATTCAGCAATGCTCATTGAGCAAGCCGAAACAAGCCTCTTGCACAACAGTTTGTCAGCAGTTATCACAACTGACTCTTTATTGAGTTGGCTGATAAACGGATTAGTCATACACTAAGATTCTTCTTAAGTGTGTCATGTGGGAAATCCTCTGGACATTTGTGATAAACACATGGCAGACAAATGAGGTGCATAAAGATCAACATGTGGCTCAAGGGTCATGTGGAAAACCCCCATCATACCAGTATTGTGTTTTACTTTTATTTGACTTCGAGCAGTGGAGTGGGCAGCTAGACAGACCTACCTGATTTTTTTTTTCTTTCGCATTTCTTTTCTGAACTGTAGCAGGCGTATGTTTCTATGTAAAATGGAACATTTGAGAAATACGCTGTGTGGGCTTGAGGTGAAAATGTTAACCCACACCTTTAGTAATGTATGTATGAGTCACAAGTCAGCACAGTAAGGTCTGATTAAATGCCTCAAAGTTCACAGGTGTCGTTTTGAAAGAGAGTTAACCACATTCCAATCTAACAGTCATACAGTACAATGTTTTTAAGAATTGTAGCACTTTATCTTATCTGCCAACTGTTACTTGACTACTGTTATCTACTTCTGAATTCTGGTTTAAATGACTCATGAGATGTATTTAAAGCTGAAAATGTACAGTGGATGGAACAATATAATATATGTATTTGTTTAGATAATTTTAAACGGTCAATAAAAAAAGTATATTTTTTATTTGTCGAATTTTTATACAGGACAGCTGCATTCATAGTGTTCAAAGTTTTAAATGTAAGAGTAATAACAAAGTTGTAAGCTCCAGTCTAGTAGAATATGGTAGTGGACTACTTGGTTACATATGCTATACCCAAAAGTCATGAACAAACCTCATCACCACAGTAATTCCAGCAACTACAAAATGGGGTTTCCATTTATTAAAGGTTAAATAAGTTCATCTGATTGTCATTGTTCAGCTGTAAACATGACTCGAACCCTGACAAACTGCTTTGAGGCGTAGCTGGCACAAGCTCCAGAAGCTAATGACTTGAAATATCTTATAACAGGTTCAGGGTTTGTACAAAGTAACTTCTCATTTTCTTTTCTTGGTAAATGTCAAATATGCGGGTGAGATATTGCAACACTCTAAACAGTGCACAGCTGAGGGCAACATCACATTTAGACAACCCTTGAAGTGCAGCCAAGATCAGAATCCAGTCAACTACCTGGCTACTCCCATTTAGTGTATCTGCTGCAGAAATAAAAAGTGATTTGGGGAGGGTTAGGGTCCAGGTGTTCAGATGTTTTGGATGCTGACAGTATACTGCTTCCCTATGGAAATGCAGACAAATAAAAGTAACACATATAAAAAAAAAGGTATACTGTTTAAATTAAGCACTACACTGAATAATTCAAAAAACCTACTTCAATAAATTTCCCTTTGAGAATGATAAAGGCATGCAACCAAAGTGTTGTCATGATTCACTTAATCATGGAGTATTCTAAAATGTCTCTTTGTTCAGCTGGTCTAAAGTGCTAGTTGGGGCAGCTGACTGAACAAAACTCTTGTCATTTTCAGCTTTAAAGTAGTGAGACCTCTAGCTGGACAGATGTTATAAAATATATATACACAATCCAACAGAACACTGCTGGGATTTATTGTTGCTTGCAATTCTCCTTCTTCTCTTTGGGTTTACTGTGTCCTGATTTGTCTGTTAGCCGCTTTGTTGGTGGGATGAAAGTAGGCTCCTCAAGGAAGTCATTGCCAGAATGTGTTACGGGAAGACCTGTAATAGAGGAAAATGATGCACATGACCAGATATTGTTTTTCTTTCTTTCTTTTATCTTACTGTGTCATTTCATGAGTAATTTGTACCTGTTTGTCCCACTCTGAGGCTCTCTGTGTCTTGTCTCCTGGCCTGAAAGGTTGGGTCCAACTCCTCTGCAATGTTTCTGATCTGCTGGGCTTGTCTGTAAATGAAGTGTCTGTCAGTCAGTAGATGAACATATATTTATAATGCAGATACTTGTCAGTTTTATTACGGTATAGTGGAGATTGGGCTGGGTGGCTGGTTCTCTGGGGAGCAGTCCTCAGTGGGGGAAGGAAGGCCCTCTGAGTCAAGCCTCTCTCGCTGGATGTGAGGGAGAGGAAAAAGGAGTTTAACTCATTTCATCAGATTGGTTTAAAAGCTGAGTTGACGACAGTACCAAGGGGATCTTTAAATGTGTACCACACATGTACCTGTCTCTCTCTTGCAGCTCGTCTGTCATGATGAGTGATCATCGCTCTGTGCTCGCGCCACGATGCCGGCCCTTCTAGCTCACGAGATCTGCGCTTTGACTTCATTTCCTGCTTCTGCATAAAACGCGCAATTTCCTAGAGCAAAAAGAAAAAACAGCAAAGTTTCATTGGTCGATGTAGTTGTTCAGCATGAGAAACATACTGACAAGATGCCAGTTCTTCACTGTACCTCATCCTGTGCCACCTGTGCTACTCGGAAATCTCCTTGTGGATAAGAATTACGTGGAGAGGGCTGGGAGTTCTGTGAGAAAAAGACAGTAAAAGCCTCAATGAAGATAAACTGTAAAAAACGATCAAATGGGAAATCACTGTTCTTATAACTTCCTATGTCAGTGTCCTGTAATAAATCATTGGATCCATTACCCTCCTCAACAGCTTTTGCTCTTCCTCCTGCAGCATGCGAGCCAGTTCTTCATCTTCTAGGACCTGCTGCATTTCTCTCAGGTCCAGGCTTGTCTCTCTGGGGTCTGGCTGCAGTGATTCTCCTACAGGTGATGTTTGATAGTATTAAATTCAAAGGAACTGAAGCAACTTTGCAGACCAAGACCACACGTATTGTAAGAAAAGATGAATCACATAAGGGTTTTGAAAGAGCCTGAGAGAAACAAAGTGTAATGACACAGAATTACACGAAAAGATGAGAGGACCAGAATGACACGTTGCTAGATTTGGAAAGGTACTCCATGGAAAACGTCATGACCAAAAGATTCATGAATAAGTGATGATCAATCGTAGATGTGAAACAGGAAAATGTCTCACTTCAGTAACAGAACAAGTCACCACTAAAGCCCACGTCCAGATTAGACCACAACTGAGGGAAGATGAGAGAAGCAGGTGTACACAAGAGGGACAAAGCAGAATGTTGGAAGCTTTCCTTCTGCAGATTAGAGTTGGCTGCGGGACTGGGTGTTACCTGCTGCCATGTGCCTTGACCTATCCCTGGCTGAAGCCCTGCTGCAGCTTCTGAGGCTTTGGCTATGTTGTGGAGCTCTTCGTTGGGGCCGCTGTGCTCTCCTCTCCACCTCCTGCTCCTCCTCTGTTCTTAACCTTTCCTCCGCAGTCTTGTGCCAATGATTGTGTACACTCGTTGTCCTTCTGACTCTGTAATCATGTGCATTCCCCTTTTCCCTCTCGTTAGTGTGCCTGTGCTCTTTCCACCTTCTACTGCCAAGTCTCTCTCTGTTAGCAAGATATGAGTCTCTATTACTAATCTCATAAACCTCTTCATTATCACATTGCCTCTCTCCGTCCTCTCTCTGATCTCTCCCACTGTTCTCTCGGTAGGACAATCTCCTCCTCTCCCTGATATCTCCATGGAAACTGTGCCTGGTGGTGGCAGCTCTCTGGAAGACTCTCTGATGTGGTTGGGAGTCACCGTAGGAGACCTCACTCCCATGAAGCACCTGGCTGTCTCTGCTTTGAGGCCTTATTTGCAGTGGCGCCCCATTGCCTCCAAACTTCACAGGCACACCCCTCTCTCTGAGGACATGGCCCAGCATTTCCCATACTTTACTGCTTTCACTCTGCTGCCTGTGAGAGTTTCTATTGTCATCCCGAAAATGGACACGTTTGTCCGGGTTGTCCTTGTAGCTCCCGGTCCTTTCCAAGTCTCTGTTGCTGTGTCTTCTCCTGTTATGTAGCCTGACCGATTCACTGCGACTGAATCGCCTTTCTCTAGCCTCAGCCAACCTACAGCAGTCTGTATCTAGATTTCTGCTCCTGTGCCAACCATCATACTCCTCTCTGTAGTTCCCCTCCTGAACCTGATTCCTGGGCCGCCTCCTCTGTAAATCACCATTTTCATAATAGTCGTCATCTGACTCCTGTGTCTCCTCCTCCAAGTCGCTGAACTCATCCGGGAAGCTGCTGCGAGGGCCAAGACTTCTGCAGTTTCTCTCTTGTGGGTGATGTAAAGGTGTCCGCTGTCGAGCGGGTGCTGTGTTGAGTCTTTCATATAGTCTCCGGGACCACACAGAAAGCTCTTTAGAAAAAACTGTGTCCGAGTCATCTGAATTTTCACTCAAAGTCTCTCTTAATTCATCTCTGGTTTGCCTAATGGAGTCTGCGCGTCCTTGATTTGACCATGAAGTTATGTTTTTCTGAGCTGCTACCCCCCTGGGGGAGTCAGTCTGAGGCCCAGTTAAATCTGAATGGTTATTAGAAGTGGAACAATGCCACCACCTGGTGGTGGGAGGTGAGGACTGCTCCTCCCCATGGTGACAGCTGCTGAATGTGTGCTGGTGTGGGGATAGCAGTGCAGGGTCGCTGGTGCTGCCTTTAGTAATGCCAAACATGCAAACACAAAAGCAGGGAGGATGGGTGAGTCTGTTAGGGGTTACTATTAGACAAGTGAGGTAACACAGCATTGTCACAGCATGTCACTTGAATATTTGTTACACAATTTACAGAAATGTTTGAGAAACAACTGAGGCATTTCAATATATTTATCAATTGAAATACACTCAGCAAATATGCTGTCATGTATAATAAAAACAATGTGCAATTAACCGATTCAGAACAAAACACAGAATATGAGGATGATGAATACCTAAGTAGGACATTTTTTTTTTTCATGCAATAGAGCAAAGCATGTTAAGAGTGAAGCCAAGCCAGGAATGGATCTGTCCTACTGAAGTGTAATGAATACATTTTTGAAAATCTCTATAAATACATCTTCAAATATAAATATATATTTTTTCCTTGATTTTCAGTATATTAGGATTATTAAATCTGTTGTGAAACTATATACGCAATAAAATTGTTAACATAATGGTAAAACTTAAACCATACCTTCATTATGACCCTCATGCTCTCTGCTCCTCCTCCTGACCCTCTGCTCCTCCTCTTCCTGTATCCGTTTAGCCATTTCCTGTGGGAATGCGGACATACTGATTAATGGTTTGTAATATAAACCACAGAGTGGTTGAGTCACTGAATGTGACTTCCAGTTGAATTGAGAGTGCAGAGAAAATGTCCATTATATATTCACTTTAACCCATATCAATTTCCAATACTATACTAACTCTCTTAAAACACCTAACCTGTATAACTTGCCAATAATGAGTTCTTTCAGATCATTCAGTTCATTTGGCTTTATTAAAAGCAACAACAACAATGGCAAATAGTAACATAATTAATTAAATACCCTGATACCTGAAACAATGAAAATATGTAAAAACTGAGACATTTTCTGCCAACAGATGGCAGCATAGCTATGTGTGACAAGAGAAGTGACTCCAGCTCCAGTTTACCGAAGTATTTTAAAAATCTTTTTATCTTAATTAGTGTGATGAGTTTTCATTTGTCAAGTGGATGAGTCTGATTTTCTATCAACATTTTTCTATAATGTCCAAAACTGCTCATATACTCTAGTTACAGTTTCATCCATTTACGTCACATCTTTTCTTTTTCTTAAACCATTTCACCTTTCGTGATTTGTTCTGATTAAAGAATAAAGAACAAAACAGGCTGTTTTTGTAGATGTTGTTAGTTAGTAGATTAATTTATATACAAAGTAGTATCGATTTACATCTAGCATGTTTACTGAGGAGGCTACACCAAATACAGAGGCATGTTGGGTGATCACTGTAAGGAGACTGTATCAGCCAGGGATGACTTGAAACTATGTGTGGTACAAGAAAACTTTTCACGTCCTTCAAAATGAGCTAGCAGATGCAGGTCAACGGCGTTTCCCTTGAAGTAACACCTTGTCACTGGGGAATGCCCGTTGCCACCAGACCAGATGTACGCCTCTGCTCTCCAACAGCATCTCGTCTCAGTGCTGCTTTTCTTGGAGAAGCACGAACTAATAATGTTCCCAACAAATCAGCAGATTCTATGAAATCTCTCTCTGCAGGCCACATTCGCAGCATAAATCAAAACTAAAAACCAGCACAGCTCATTTTGCCTTGCAATCAGGATGTGTGTGTGTGTGCATAAGCTACTTTGCCAGCATCAGCAGACAATTAGCAGCTTGCCATGGCAGGTTAGGCGTGTAGTGCCACAGGGATCTGGCATTTAAAACTGCACAGCCTGACGCCTTCTGTTCCTTAATTAAAGACACACACTACAGGGAGGCAAATATTTAATCAACACCTCTGATCAGCCAGTCATTAAGGAAGGTAGGCTAACGGCTGTGTTAATAGTTCATTATTTTATCCCAACACTCATAAAGAGAAATTATTGCATACCCAATAGGTAAACACAGGCTTTAACGTTTAACTCCTCAGTGTAGACAACAGAGGTCAAACCCAACCCCTTTAAAATGATGAATGAGCCCCACAGTCACTGACCTCACACCCTTCACACAAGGAGCTTTTATAGGTAGAAAGGAAACTGTGGCGTAAAGAAAAATATTATGCTGGAGTGGCCTTGCGAGACAAACTGCTGGACCAGCTAGGAAGCTGTTCACGGCAAAGCAGGCATTTTCTCCCCCTAGCCCTGTTCTCCTTACAAAGCTCAACTCTTTATTTCTATCGGTGAACTGATGTTGTTGGTTTATAACATTTTTGAGGTGTTGGCGTTCTGTATAAACACGAAATCATCAAGGGAGTGTTGATAGATGGGAACCATCTGGTTGCCCTGTCATGTCTGGCCTGTAAGATGAACTGTTTTCTGTGTTTACAACATTTTGGAGAAATCAACTGTTGCACCGCAAATAAAATAAAAAACAAAATGGAGAACTTGTTGTTTGGTACTAAACTCATGATTGTTCACCGCTAAAACAAGAAGCACAGCAATACTTGTGGCTCTGCCAGCGGTACTTTGAGCTGAAGCACCAACAGTGCTACATATTTAAGTATAGTAGGTTTATTGTTTATCATCATCATCTTAGTTTACCATGTTAATTGTTAGCATTTAAAAATCAAACTACAGCTATGGTTGAGGAGAACGGCAATAGTTTTTTCAAGACATTTCACTGAAAACCACAAATGCCAACCTGATAATGGTGCCAGGGGAAAAGAGAGAGGGTTTTCACATTGTCTGGACTATAAATGTTGTTATAAAATCTTATTGCATTTTTATCCCTGTTGAGGTATTCTGCTATCCCTAAAGCTGTACTGCTAACAAGTCTAAAAGTCTCACATATTTAAGATGTCATGCTGTGATAGACTATTTAGACATGAGAGAATAATTCAATTTAAATACCAGCTACAATATACAGAAACATTTAAGATTAGTGTATAAACATAAGGACTAATCAAACGTTACCATTATTTAACTAGGACAAATATAATTCCAGTGTTTCGAGAAACTATGTCAGTCATTTAATTTAAAGGATAACCAAATAAAAACTGAGTCACACCCCTGATTAAACACCATCTGTGCCTTTCTTGCAAGACTAAATGTGTACATATGTCTGCAATAAACCACCAAATAAAAAGCTTGAGCCATCATCCATATGAGCAGCAGACAGGCTGTGTCTCTGTTTAACAGTTGATTTCGCTTATGCAGCCCTTCAACAGCACAGTGGACACATCGGAGGCCCAGAGCAGCACTTTGCTGCAACCTCCATTCATTACTAACCCAGTTAGTTCTAAGAGAGGGCAAAGTGATCCATATGATCCCCGAGTCCCAGACCTGCTGATAACAGGCAGATAATTAAATGATATACATGCATGTCATGAGTGCCATGCAAGCCTGTGAGTCACCAATTAAGTTTG
The DNA here is from genome assembly GCF_963514085.1 of Chelon labrosus. Classification (NCBI taxonomy): domain Eukaryota; kingdom Metazoa; phylum Chordata; class Actinopteri; order Mugiliformes; family Mugilidae; genus Chelon; species Chelon labrosus. Next base: position 20,058,861 of record NC_140360.1, on the reverse strand, counting down.
TTCTGCTATCGTTATTTTACATTTACAAGCAGCTACATTTTACTTACTGCACTATGTGATAAGCTTACAAAATGATTAGTAAACCGTATAGCAAATGATTCTTTTACTTAATGTTGTGGTACATTTTAGCTTTTGTACTGTCATATTTGTTTTCCTGTCTGAAAGTTGCTGAAACTTTCTTGTTTAAACAGAGGTTGAAAAGATTTGCTCCTTCTTTCCAACATAGACGAAGTGTTGGGTGTCACTTTTGGAATCAATTTGTGCCAAAGTAAAACTTTTATACGGCTTCTTGTTCCGCTCTGGTTACTGCCAGCAACCTGACACCCACAGGAAAGGCTCTGTTCCCAATTTAAGGGCAAAGCCGTCAAAATATTTCATTTTCTAAACCTCGCTGTCAAAGCTGGGTCTTCTCATCAGGTTAGCGGTGCATGCTTAATGTCTTGCAATTTTAAATTATAAATGACTAGCATAGGCACACGGATTCCAACCAGGTTGATATGCACCAGTCATCCGATCGTCCACAATCTTCCACAATATTTACTACTCTTTTTATTTATCTCCTGTAGAATTTCATAGTAAAGATTTGTTTTCTTTCCCTCAAATACACATCAAAAAATCCACTGATAATATGAGCTTACCAGTGATATATGATGGACTACATTAGTGGGAGGAGTATTTGAGTGACTTCGACATGGGCTTATTTATAATGGTTAGACAACCGTGTCAAACAATCTGCAGAACTGCAGATCTAGTGGGGTGTTTCCGGCATGCACTGGTTGGTATTTATCAAAGGTAGTCCAAGGAAGGACAACTGGTGATCTGGTGACCAGGTCATGGGCACCAAAAGCCCACCGATGCATATGAGGAGGGAATCCTGCCTCATAAGGTCACACAGTGTATTGTGGCATGCTGCATATTTGGCTGCATTAGACAGAGAGTCCATGCTGACGCCTCTCCATTACTCAAATTGCCAACTATAGGCATGCGAGTGTCAGAACTGGACCATGGAAGAATGGAAGAAGCTTGGTCTATTGAATCCTGGTTTCCTACTTTCTGTGGGCAGTTGGGTGGGTGTGTGTCTTTTATCTGGCAAACTGAAGAAAACAGGATGCACTATGGGAAGAGGACAAAATGGCAGAAACAGTGCAATGCTTTTGACAATGTTCTGCTGGAAAATGGTTGGTCCTAGCATTCATGTAGATGTTAGTTGACACGTTAAATCTTCCTCAACATTGTTGCAGACTACATACACCCCTCCAAGACAATGGTATTTCCTTGTGGTCATGCTCTCTCTTAGCAGGATAACACATGGAATAAACAGTTCAGAAATGGTTTGAATAACAGATGCAACTGTGCATCCGTGGGAAGTGCACAAAAAACAAGTTCAATCCATAGAGGCCCGTCTGCAAATAACGTGACTTAAAGGTTACGCTGCCAATATCTTGATCTGATAACACAGGACACCTTCACATGTCACACCTCGATGGGTCAGAGGTGTTTTGGTGGCATGAGAGAGACCTGCTTTCAACGGATCATTTAGTGGTAGGTAGATGTTTCAATGTTGCGGCTGATAAGTGTTGATTTAAGCAGCCCTGTAAGGCTGAATGATGAATAATATTTACATAGTTAAATGTCACTAGCAGGAGAGCCAATATTAGAGAGCATAGCTATCATGGGGAATGTTTCATTTCACTTGACCCATCTCATCCATAAGCTAGTAGCTAGTTTGCAGGATTTCTTCAAATATGTTTTGTAGGCAAAAAAAAAAAAAAAAAGTGAGTAAAGGCTCACCTCATCTTCCAGCTCTCTCATCTGGGCCTCCTCGGCACATCGCTGGAGCTCTTCCTGGATCACACGGGCGTACTCAAAGTCCTGCTCCTCTCTACAGAAAAATCAGGGAAGACAATGACTTCTTGTACTTTTGTGTTGATGACTGTCACAGCTATAGGACGTGAGGAATTGCAGTGCAGTATGTGTGGTGCAGCAGAGTGAGCTGTGTTTTGCTGAGCAGGAGTAACTTACAGTTGTTTGGTGGCCTGCCTGAGGAGGGCACCCTGCTGGGCCCGCTGCTCCTCCTCCTCATCCTGCAGCCTCTTGGCTACACGGATGTCATTCTGCACCAGCTGGTTCTTCTGGATATTGGTGGTATAGTACTGCTCGACTATGAGGGTAAAAAAGTAAAAAAGTGTAAGACAGTATTCAACGTGCTGAATTTCTAAATCGCATTTTGGTCTTTAATAATTACTGTATTACATCTAAACTTTAAACTAAGTGTGTTCATTCTTGTCGTATTAAGGACTGCTGTGTTACATAGTTTTAGCCACGCCAGCTCCTCTGTATAATTCAGAGAAATAATAATAACAGTGTTTACTGTGCAAGAATTACCACAACAGTGACAGTTGTGGATTATAGCCAACTAAAAAGGCTGCATTTAAGACTTGTACTTATAAAACACTCACTGAAAACTTAACTTTATGAGGAACACCCATGCAATCTACCAGCACTGCCATAAATTCTACTTTTAATGAGTGCATACATTTTCGAGTAATGCCACAGAGGCAATATTTCTACTTGATTACTGAGAATGAACTGTGTGTTTTTCTGGACTCTATTCTGCTGAAACATGCATTTTGACCACTTCTTGACAAAGCTGTTCTATTAGTCTGCATGGGTGTTACAAATTAAGCGCATAGTGAGAGTATCGTATAATCGCTAATTGAGACCGGAGGGCAGCTCACATAATATAAATCAGTTCATATGAGCAGGGTGTTGTCACATAGTAGTTTGGCTCTGTACTTACTCTCTTGCTCCTGCAAGTTGTGTGCCAGCGCTCCATCCTCCAACACGGCAAAACACTGACACACTGAAACAACAGAAGACAGCAACATGTCATACAAACAGTTTCAAGGTTTTCACAAAAGAATAGAGGAGGGATACCATTGTTTAAAAAAGTGAGGAGTTCCCAGAGCCTGATAATAACTGAAAACAACAGAAAAATGACAGCAGTCTGGAATAACCCTATATGGCGCCATCCAGAACAAAAGCTGCGTATTTGGATGACCCACAAAGTTCTTGGTCCAAAACTTGGTCTAAAGAAAAACAATAGGATATGAGTGCTGCGTTTTATGATGACTGTTTACCCAACACAGACAAAGGGTGATGAGTGACCCTTAAAACGTTGCCATCCACCACTCTGGCTAAAAAAAATAAAAAATAAAAAAATCCCTGTTAAGCACATTAAAAGGGTCATGACAGGGTGTTTCAAAGCAACATGCAACTGTCATTTAAAAAAATGAGCAGTCGTTCTAAAGTCAGCAGAGCAGCGGTCCAACTCCAATGATTTGACATGTTGTATAACAGCAATATACTGTAATCTTTTCTTTTTCGTTGTTCAAAGACTCCTAGATGCACTTTTTCTTTTGATAGTGTGCTCACTGTGACTACCAAATGAACATGCAAACTTTAGGAACCACCACCTGCCAGCATTTACACTGGGCAGTCAGGGCAGATGGCACAAGCGTGCAGTACCAAGAGTGAAATCTGTAAGGCTGTCACAAATCCAAAGTCTTTAACTACCAGCTTTCTGTACCACAGCTCTGTCTAGTTCTCCATATCGAGCCAATCTGGGCAAACTGAGTCTTTCCTCTCCCATGATCTCATAGTTTAGCCACCTGGTGCTAGATATGGTAATAAAACAGATCAGTTTCATGTCAGTCACACGTGATGAGCCTTGTCCTTTTATGCTAGAAAACTGACGAAGACAAGGACTTAAATATTGATACAAAAACTAAGAAATATTTTGGTACTTATGCAAAGAAGTGCTCTCAAACGCCAAAAGATTTGGCCTGAATACAATTTAAAAAGTCAATCATACAGTGGTAAACACTATCAGCTTTGGATTTCTTTGATCTAAACATGAATCTCAATCCCATTAACATTTGTGGACTGTTACTTTAAGTGTTTACAGAAGTCCTTAACAGTCCATGGTAGCCTGTGTGGGCTGCAGCCCATGTGAGTTTAAAGGTCTGTTAAACAAACTCTACGGTAACTCAAGAGAAAATAAACACAGAGACGGCAGCACTATGCCGGAGAGAGTTTCTCCACTTCTTCCATTTTTTGAAGACTCAGAGCAACTAGAAAAACTAACTGATATTCCTCAGGGAATTCAGAAAGGCTCTTTTCCCAGCCTTTGAAAGGCGAAGAGAAGGACAGAAGACAGTGTCCAAAAAGAGATTTAGCTCGCAGAAGAAAAGCCTTCCCGCTGATCCAGAGGCAGGGACAATTAAAAACACCTGTCTTCCTGCTAAGCCTCAGCTGAGCCTATCAGCAGGCTGGGTCACGTCTGTGGAGACGGCGGCCACGTCTACATCTGTAAGCATCAAGTATTACGTTTATGAGCTGGGTTCACCCACATTCTACATGTTGTAAGCTTTGAAGCGACTTCTCAAAATCTAAGTTCAGTTTATACAGATAGACAATAATGTATTAATAGTATCTACAAAATAAACTGACTGAGGATATTTCTGCATTATCAGGAAGCATGGTACTATACACTCAATCATATGTTTATGTAGTGTAGTATTCTGATTCAATTTCTCTGCATGGTTTTTATTGGTGATGTTGTACAGGACTGCATCTATTAGGAGATGCTTTTATTATCCTTTTCCACTCCTGTACGGACAAATAGAAAATAATACACACAAACAGAAAAAAAAAACACCTCACACTATATAACAGTTCAGCACAACTGATCGATATGAGCTTTGTAACAGCACTCGGGTACAAACATGATCCAGGAAGTTTACTTACTAAACGGAGGTGCACTGGGTGTTGCCGTGGATGACGAGAATGAATCAGAGGCTTCAAGACTCATTGTAACAGTGATATACTGAGCTTATAGTCTGCAGTAGAGCTGTGACCCATCTGTGTAGCTAAGCGAAAACAAATAGATAATAAAGCAATTGACGCACCCCAGGCTTGGAGAATGCGCTTTATGTTTGCATTCACAATAAGAGAGTCTTCTTAAAAGCATCCTGGCATGTTTTTAGACTATACATTCATTAGATACGTTTACATGGACAATATTTGTTTGGTCCGAATGAGGACGCCAAATAAAATGATCTGATGACATGCCTCACGACATAAGTAAAAAAGTAAACCTCTAAAGAGTTTTTGCCTGGTATGGAGTATCAAATCTGCTGGTATTATAAGAGAAGCAGGCAGCTTATTTTTTTGCCCCCTTCTGTACCGGCATCACTGAATACGTCAACAGAAGAAGTCGACCAAGGCGAACACATGTTTTCAACACACTGATTCTTGTTCTTTTCAAACAAATTCCTCTTTTTTTTTCTTTTTTTTTTTTGTATCTCTGCGGCCCTGTTCCTCCTGGAAACACGTCACGTCACATGATGTTTACGCCACATGGGGGAATGCGCAGAATGGACTCATTCCAACCAGAGAGAAATGTTTGAATCAAGCGTTTACATTATGATTAGGTGTTAATTTATTTCTTATCAATGTTTACGCCACCTCTCTCCATATGACTGCTGAATTTTTCCAATTGCAACTGGGTCAGATCGTGTCAGTCTGTTCCAAATGAGGTGGTTACATTTTTATTCTGGTTGAGCTCTTATTCTGTTTATTAGTGGAATACTTATGTCCATGTAAACGCACCAATTGCCAACTAAAACATATTTTCACTGTTTTCATGTTCATGCTCCGCTGAATATATAGCCCTCCACACATTACAAGAAGATCTGACAATGTTACTGAGCATGTTCAACATTTACAGAATAGAATATGGGGCATTTTCAAAGCTTAAAATAACCCCTCAAAGAGAGGATGTATCCTCTTTGTCCCAGTCTGTAAATGGAGAAGTGAAAAAAAGGCCCCTGAGACACTGCCATGTGGAAATTTAGTTGAGAAAGTGGGGAGTGGGTTCAGTCCACAGCCGCTCAACTGTCAAAGTTCATGGAAATCACCCAGACAGCACTAAGCCCCAAAAGGCTCTGTTTACACCACAAATGACCCCTATAAGTCCACACTGAGAGTTAACCTACACCAAAGCAGACATGCATTACCACTTACACCTGTTGTGGAGCTTAAGAGACTATCCACTAAAGGGATCTCCAACCTGTCCTTATGGGTCCAGTCTGCCAGTGAGGAGGGATTAAGTCAAAGGCTCGATTCATCCAGCGGGACAATGTGACCGCTCAAAACATTAAATCCAACAAAGAAAGAAGAACGAAAGAGAGTAAGACGGAAGAACTGGAGTGTCTCAGTGGGTGTGTCAGCATTGTGGGTTAACTCGTTTTTCCAAACTTATTTAAAGTATGGTCACATTACCCTTGCAGGGGAGGGACAAGCAGACTGTGTTATTATTACTGCTAAACAGGTTTGGAGCGACAGGGTGTGAGGCGTTCAGGGCCAACAGTAAAAACATATGTTCAGCGCATACAGGCACTCCTTCTGTAAGCTTCTTAATGGGGGAACCTAGGAGGCCTGGGTCTGTTTTCTAAGAGGATAGTAAATCAAAGATCCAACAGAGAACAGAAACTGGCTGCAGCTAAGATCCAGGAGTGCGACTGTCTAAGAACAACTAAAATGCAAGATAAGACTTTAAAATGTAATGTTAGCCAAACTGATTGTAAAGCACAGTGTTGTCCAGCAAGTCGTCTATTCAGCAGTAAGGCTCAGAGAAAGGGATATGACTGAGCAGGAAACAATGACCTGTATGACCCTAAAACCTAAACAGTCGATTTTCCAACAACAAAGCATTTTCCTCATTATTGGTGGTCACACACAATTCTTTTTACTCCTATAACACAGTATCATAAGTGAGTGAGTGTCCCTCCAACCTTTGAAAACTGACAGACAATCATCTGAGACAAAATTATGCAGATTATGTCAAGCATCTGCCACGAGGGAGCAGCCCATCAAACGCAGACAGAGACATATTTCTTTCATCTTCCACAGCTACTTGGATAGCAGCAATGGCGAGGGCCTGCCAAACAAAGAAACTGGCAAAAGGAGAAAATGACAAGAGTTCTATTTTCAGCCAAAATCCCCCACCGGCCGCCCACAGACTCTCTTCCTCTCCCTCTCCCCTCCTCCTCCTCGTTTGGGTGAACTGGATGCTTCTATTTGCCTCTTCTCTGAGTTTTTTTCTTTTGCACAGAATTTCACCATGAAGTTCCTGTCCATCCCACAGCCCTCTACGCTGGGTGATAAACTTGGTGTACTGGGCCAAGCAGCTCATGAACCGGACTAGGTTGTCATGCAGAACAAAGAGAGGTGAGGGGCAATGGGAGTCTGGGTCAGTTGGCGAGAGTGAATTTAGGAACAAGGGGGAGCTGGGGGAATTCCTCAGAGAGCTGCATTCCCTCAGCACATCAGGCTATATCAGGAGCAGCCAGAGGAGGGACAAAACAGGAACTGATAACAGGGGCAGTAAAAACAAAGACCGTCGACTTGGCCAAGACTCTTGGATGACGAGGAAAGTGAAGGTGAAGAGGGACAAGGGGAACTACGGCGGTTAGGGAAATTGAAGCATAAACACCCACAATGGGACGTTAAGTAAACGTCCCCAGTGCCAAGCAGAGGGTCAGCAGTGCAGTTTGATAAATCTGTCCATTAAACTAGAAGACCATGAGTGAAAAAAAAAAATAAAATGATGAGACAGCTTATTTACATGCTGCTATTGTCGCAATGGCAAGTTTTTAGATGCTATTACTGGCTTTGTTTGAGCACTGGCCCCTGCTCAGTAAAGCATGAAAACGCAGAGCAGCACACTGTGCCCTTTGTCTGTGGAAACAAGAGTGGAGTGCTGAATTATCTCCCCTGATAAAAAGACATGCAGACCTATTTCTATCCCATTCATTAGTGTGGACATGCCAAAGACTGAGCCAACGGTCTACATCCAGACCACAGCTTACAAATTCCTGACCGTTTTCATACCCATGTGCAAGCAACTAATTCGCAAGTGGATTTTTTTAATAACAATAAGAGGCTTTATGAAAGATTTCTATAAACACTTTAACAGCTGAATTTTCTTAGATGACGTTTTACAAACATCTCTATTAAATTAGGCTCCACTCTGACTTGCTGCGTTTGCTAGACAGTGAATTCATAACTACAGTTACAGCCCAGAGATAAAACATCCTTTATTTATACTTAAAACTGGCTTTTGAGCTGTATCTTTGGCATAATCAGCTATTTGGATCACAAGTCTAGACAGAATACACTTAGTTGACACCTTCATTAAACTAAAGCACCTTAATACAGCAATATGCCAACTCTACTGAGATTACAATGTTTTGCATAGGTTTACATTTGGAGAATGCTGGCTGTATCTAAAAAGAAGGAAACTAGGCTTGTTTGACTTTTCTTGAAGACATTTCATCAGTCACCCAATTGGCTCTGATACCTGAATGTCTGAGGATTTTCACAGACTTTATACTGACTGTTGTAATCCTTTGGGTGAACTCTATTTTACCCACTTGAGTTATGTCAATTAAGGTAGACTAAATAAAAGAAAACACACATCGGAGGCATTCATCTGCAGTGATATCTGCAGGATATATCACAAGCAGCTATCTCATTCCTCACTCAGTCGTGATCCCGATTAGATCCATGTCTGTACCGTTATATGACTGAACCCCTGCTAAGATACCAGTCCTAGAATCCGTTTAAGTTTGCTATTTCTCTTGTTGTTGAAATAATGCATTTCTATTTTTAACAGTTTTGGGACTTCTTACTGTAAAAAATAAATTTAAACTATAACTGCTCTGAAATGAATATTGTGTGTTAAACTTTTCAGCCTCTGCTTATCTTCCCTCAGTCATGGAGCTGATCTGCATTCCCGGAGCCGTCCTTGGGATAACTTAGATCTACACTGTCTGCAGCACGTAGTCAAAACACACAGCATATCAAGCAACCTTTTATCAGATACGGATGCAGAGCACTGATGCTAAAAGAATCCGTCCGTCCTTATCAGCCACTCTGCAGCAGTGTCCATGAAAACACTTGAGCCCTGCTGGCTCCATGTCTGCAGTTCAGTGGCTGACCCTGATCTGTGACCTTCCTGTGGAGAGGCTGAGCAAAAACAGCTTTTCCTCGCCATAAACCCGTAGCACTCTCTGCACGCACTCGGCCTTGTGATTTTTGCGTCCGATAGATGCAGGACTGTGTCTTGTGTGTGTGCTCGTTACCTTCTTGGACACGTGGGAGGTTGGACTGGTCAATCTCCAGCTCTGCCATCATTGTCCCTGTGTGGTCACTGTCTCATGGTGATGCAGAAGATCCTGAAAATAAAATGATTATTGAAAGTTATGACATAGTTCATTGTGACACATAGAAGCAGTTAGGATGGAATTTTATTATAAAATTATAAAAACTCTCAAGAAGCGTTTATCCAACAAGGTTACAAAAAGGGGGCAACTGGACTTGTGTTTTTTGAGTTTTTTGAGAAGACGTTTCACCACTCATCCGAATAGCTTCTTCAGTAAACAAATTCAGTCAAACAGAGACACAGAAGAGCACTGATCACTAGCTGAACCCTGTGTTGTTCCTGGTTGGCAGCAGGCTCCATTTACAGTGCTGCTATTATCATTAACTCGAGGCTACAGTAAAAACTGTAACGTTATCTGAGATACACAAGGCCACACAGTAACAACCAGCCTACCTGTTCCCTGCTCGCTGCTCATAAACGCTGCAGTGTTGTGTTTACGAACACAGCCTCCTCAACAAGTACCAAACATGACAGCCGAGTGCCAACTTTGGAGCCGACGGCTCAGTCACACTTTCCCTCCCTCTCTCCCTCCCTCCGTCGCTCTTCCTTTACAATTTATCCAAAAACGGCACGGGCGCTCTTGACCGTCTCTAACGCCTCCACTTTCGGTGTGAAACTGAAGCGAAAGCGCCGAAGCGCGTTCATCACAGAAACAAAGACCCGTGGACTGGTGGAAGGAAGCCAGGGCGGACAAACTTAGCCCACAGTCTGTCGCTTCTTCACGGCTCCTGTTCAGCAGCGGCGGAGGCGGTTCACGACTGCTGCTGCCTTCAGGTGCGCCTTCGAGCTCGGACGCGTCTCCACCAAAGTTTAATCACCAGCCACAATGAGCAGCAATAAAAGTATTTTTATGTTCTAATTGTACTAGGGCTGTTATCATTATCAGTGGAGACAAACAGAAATGTCGCCCACCTCGGTGACAAGGCACGAGATTAGCGTAGATAGTGAAGGCGGCAATAAATGTAAAAGATCAGCTGAGGGCAAAGGTTGGTTAAGGAGAGAAACGTGACGATGAGACGTTAGGTATTACAGCTGTAAAGTTAGTCTTCTGGTGACACCCAGTCAACAATGTATTACAGCTCCATTATCACACTGTTACAGGCCTAATATCTCGTTTCATTAGAGCTTGATTATTTAAATTCCCAACAGTTATTGAATGCAGCACTGAAGCACCCAAATGTTTCAGTCACTCAAATTTCAAGAATAAAATAAAGTCTACAGCTGACTATTTGTTTTATTTATTTTATTCATTTTATTATTGTAGTCACGCATTTAATTCTAATGCATAAAGATGAGAAGGACTGAAACTTTCATTTTGGAGCTTAGACCTGTTCAATTGTTAATAACTAGCAAATCTTTCACATTTTTTGAACTGTTAATGGGGTAAAATATTTCACGGAAACAACTTGATTTGTGCAAAATTACAGTTGTTACCATCATTCTGTGCAGTTTTCAGCTAACAGACCTGCATTAAACTGGAAGAGTTTATGTATTATATCACAATAGAAGGTTATTCTTGCTTATATGACTAAAAACAACACATTTCTAAGCTTGGTAATATGGATATAATTATTTAAAACATTTAAAACAAATGTCAATAATGACAGCTGTACAAACTACAGCATCTTGTGCTTTGTGATAGATTTAGTTTTAAGACTGATAAAATAAAGGAGGCGCAAACAAATCAGTCTTAAAAATCATGTATTTTTAAGACAGACTGAGGCTCACTGGAGAATTTAAACCGAAGCCAATTTGGTGAAACTGAAATAGTTCACTGTTCTTGGGATTTTTTTTAAAACGTAATGTTGCCCTCTGCTGGCTGTGTTTATGTCAGTGAAACAAGTACGAGACGAGACAGATCATTGTCAACAAGTCACCAAAACCAGCCTGGTCACATAGCAGAGAATACCAGTGAATGTTTGCTTCCTGTGCTTAGACAGTTACAGATGACTGGCTCTGAGTCATTTACAGGTTCATGACAGGTTAAGGTAAAATCAAATGTTGGTGAATGAGAGGAAGTTACTTCCAAATTGTGTCTTTTGTTACTGCACAATTTCTGTAAGATACAGATGATTCCACAGATACAGATGTATCAGACGTTCTTCAGTTAAAGGACAGGTTCATATATATGGTTCATATATATTTTTTAATCTATCTAAAAGAAACACACCTACTACTGTGTGCTCTGATGTCCCTGTAAACAAACATCCTCTACATAATGGCCAAGGTGCGATCCCATTGTAAAGTTATTTGAATGAAAAACACCTCATAGGTGATGCTTTTTAAAAAAAACACAATGTCAAGTGAATTTCTCTCTGTCCCTGTTCATTAAAACCACCTATGCCTTGAAAAAGAATCTCGACTCCTCATACATTTGTAAATAGCACTCCAAAAGAAAAAACCTCAAGCCCGCAAGAAGAAACAACATGTATTTTGGATATTGAAATAACCTGGACTTTGCAGGGGGCCTTGACTAGTGCAGAATGGAAATCTTAATAGCTTTTCATGATATACAGCAACACTAATAGAGCGTCTGGTCTATCAACCATAAAATAAAATGTCACAGCCGCTTCAGTGGCACTCATTACCATAGAACACAGAGACTGAACACTGACGTCATACTTCTAATAAATATACAAATTATACAGCAAGGTGCAAAATGGAACTTTGTGAATAGCTGCCTCCACCTGCCTCCACGCTCCACTGACCAATAAGAAAGCTTTGCTGACCAGTCGCGCTGGAGGTTCTCATAAAGTCTAGTTTTATTGCATGACTAAGAAGAAGTGAAAGCACAAACAGAACATCGTACACTAACCAGGCTTCTAAATTATGTGCATCGATCAAACTGATTCAGTGACTTGTGGAAAATGTTCTGCTGTCTTAAATTGACTTCAAATGTCAGATGGCTCATAGACTGCACGGCTGTCGACGTCTCTAGCATGTTCACTGAACCTTTAAGTAAGTAATTATACAGCTTTTATTGGGAATGTTTCCTGCTTTGTATACTGTGGGTTTTAAGTCAAAAGGATTCAAGAGGGAGTTTAATGAACTGGTGACATTAAAATATTGGCCATTTGTCTGCGCAGTTTCTCCACCTGCTCCCCCGTGAGACGTTGTTAACATGACATCTGAAACTCCTGCTCCGATGCCGTTTACACGATCAGTAAAAACAGTCAATCAAGCTGAAGAGCTGGTAAAACATGACTGTGCCCTTGAAGCATGGGTCGCGGCATTTGTCTTTTTATTGAGTCTATAATTCACCTTTGACTGCCTGTTGATTTATCGCAGTTAGAAGGGATGGGACTGGATATTGATCATGGCCGCTGTGTGTGTGTGTCTGATGTGTGACATGTGGGAGGGGGGGACAGGCCACAACTTGAAGTATATAACCAAGTTGGGACCAGCAGAGCATGTAGACATCTTCTTTTCACCTGAGGAGTCAAATCATAGCCACTTCCAACAACAGCCTCCTACAGTCATGAAGTGCAACCACCTCCTCTCCTGGGCCTTCATTCTCGTGGCCTCTGGCCGACTGCTGGCCCACCCCATCACAGAATCTGCTGAGATGCCCTATGCAGGACCTGGTGAGTGGAAAGTAATATCTCTATCATAGCTGTTATGCACAGTAATTCAACAGTTCAGTTCCTTGATTAGCATTTTCAGTGCTAGAACGTAATTTGTGAAGATTAATGGCAGGCAAGTCATGTCCCGGGGCCTTGGAGTAATTACTTCAGCGGTGCAGTGGTGAACACTGATTGTTCTGCCAAAGTTCTGAGAACAGATGCACTTTTTAGTTCAATTAATTCAAATGCTTTCCTAGTTCTGGTGATTACGAGTGAGAATTAGATTAGAAAATGTCCACAGCATGAATTTGTACCTGTCGGAGGCGTTTTTTGCCGACTGTGTGGGGTTGCTTGGTTGTCCTCAGTTTCTGTGGAGGACCGAGGAATCGGCGCCCTGGATGATCTGTCTCTGACCGAGCAAAGCTTCCCTCCGCAGGACGGGGCCGGTCTCAGATATTCCACTCTGATATCTGGGGAGATTAACAGGGACGGTAAGAAACACATGCACACAAAAACAGGAGCAACAGTGTGCTACAAACTTGAATGCAATGCAGGATTCAAAGAAGTGTAATCTTTTCTTTTCTTGCCAGCTGAAGCAGCACCATCGGTGTTGGCCTCTCCTTTTTAAAGTTAACTGTTCTGAAGCATGCTTAAAATAAATATAACACTTATTTCCTGTTTTATTTTGTCTCAGGTGTCAGAACAACAGGCCTACTTCCCAGAGGGATGAAAAGAGAGGTGGGTAGTCGAGAAATGTTATCCCTAAAACAGCAAAAGAAAGTGTAAGCTGCACACTGTATCCACCTCTGTCTTGTCTTTCAGGTCCTATTGGAGAAACAAGGTCTCCTTAATCCTTTCAGCCACATTCTGGGCATCCGGAAACAGTTCAGGAAGAGAGCAGGGAATTCCGAGTGTTTCTGGAAGTACTGCGTCTAAAACGGTGGCATCCAAGCTACACACAAGAGGCTGGGCTTGCACTACAGGAAAAAAGTTTAAATCCCCATCTTGCACTCCATAAAAAACTCCATGCAAGTACACATCTATGTCCAGGTGTATGTACTCACACATACACATTCACATACATGAGTATTGGTACATGTACTGAAAGAAAAATGCTACAGGTATGATTGAAACATGTTGCTTGGAGAATTTCAAATGATTTACTGGGATTAAATTTTATGTCGTGTGAAATTATTTTCACGATTCCTAAAAGTTGGCTGACTAATGTTTGACCAAATGTCCTTGTGAAAGTGAAAGGTAACACAACTGTAAGCTGAACAGAAATAAATACTGTACTATAATGAAAAAGTGTCCCTGCTAATTTTGTTTTCTTCATAAAAGGTGTTGGTGAGAGACCCGTAGGCAGAAAAAAAATAACTTTCTTAAAAGTAAAAGAGGAAACAAAAAGACGTTGCAAAGTTGATTCTCGAGTTTTCTTCATTTTTTCCTTTTTTTATTATTTTACAGCAGAAAGAATATAAAGCATTCAGAAAACATCTTCCATATTTTAAGGGCAATTCAAAACGTTTTGCATGGCTTCAGCAGCTGAAATCTCTTTTTTTTTTTAAACATATCCATCGAGTCAGTGACGCTTGTACATGCACAATTACAAAAATAAAACTTACAAACAAGAGAAGGGAAGAAAAAGGAGGAAAGCAAAACACATTAGGAGAACCGAGAGGAGATGAAACTTTCAACGGTAGGGGTCGGGAGCGGAGAAAAACTGGGTCACATAACAGGGAAAGACAGAGAGAAAGACAGCTATAGAGGAGAGGAAAATAGATCTAACACTAGTTCACATGCAAAGTGTCGAGGACCCGTGACTTTCTATCAAAGCAGGGCCTTTTTTTTCTTCTCAGTTTGGAATTCATGAAAACGTGCAGTTCGGTAAAGGGTGCCATATAATTGCTGTCCATAAACTACTGAATGCTTGTCTTGCAATACTGGCATTTGCATAAGAGTAAGTCGACTACATGTGTCCAATCATTTTAAACTTTGCTAGGTCTATAGGTCTCCACAAAATAGTTCTTTATTGCTCTGTGTCAACAAGTGGAATATATTGTAAAACTGCTTGGGTTCTGTTGTCCTGATGCGCCTACCTTTCTCTGGTTTGGGTGCTTCGGAAAAAGAAGAGGAGGAAAGGCAGATTCTCAGGTCAATTCACAGAACATCTTGAAAATCGATAATACTGTATGTTAATGAAGAGCGCCCCTCAGTTAACCTGTCATCCCATTCACAAGTGGCAGTAAAAACAAGATTTGCAGGTGAACTTTTTCATATGCCTACACTCTTAATCTACGCTTAGTCACTTAGATAAATTAAAGGCCTAAAGAACTGGCCAGAGTCATACAGTGATTTGACAGGTTTCTAGGAAAGAACGTCAAATCATTTCTCTTAATATAGCTATATATAAACAGACTTTATCCCAGGGCTCTGCTAGTGTCTGCAATGTTCAAGGTTACCGAGAAGAAATGGATTATACATTATATTCAGTCATTTTAAAGATTTCGCAGTGTGTCCCAGATTTTTATTTTTTTTTTTAACCAGAAAGCACCGCTGAAAGATTTCAATTTTATCTTCTCCTGCTGTGAATCACATCACTCTGTTTCCTCCTCCCCGTTTTGGCACCCTGAGTAAAATACAGAAGGGAGGTGAACCAGTCCCTCAGCCTGGGAAAGAGCAACGCTGCCTTCACCACTCAGTGTACAAGTGAAACTGACAACTCGACATGTCTGCATGTGTGCTGTGCGCTGTCTTGTGCGTGCGTCTGTGTGTAGCGTGTGTCACTTATAGTTAATTTGACGTACATATACTGTCACAATGTCTCCAACCTTGTCCGTTTTGTCCTAATCCGAAAGTTGGGAGTACACCGATCTAAAAATGAATCAATAAGAAAATAATAGACAACTGAAAAACTAAAAGTTAGAGCTTGCTCTAGAAACAATCCTGTCCTCATGCTTAGCCATGAAAACGTCGAGTGTTGATCGTCGGCTCATTTTGTAGGTTTTGCCCTCCAGTCACGCACCCTCTGTCTTTCTGAGTTCTGTGACACGCCAAACCAATGTTCATTGTTTTACAGAACAGTAACTCTTTTAACAAGTCTATCTGACTACCGATTCTAGGAAAAATAAGCATGCTTTAGGTGCAGTTCTGTCACCCAGTTAACTATTTTACCCATGCAAGCATAATAAATCCTTCTCCGTTTTGCCACAATATTGCATTGGCTATGCATTCTAACCACAGACTAGAGGATGAACGCAAGGCAACAAACCCCAGTAGTGGCATTTCTAAATGTCATTGAAACAAGCTGTCCCAGTAGAAGATAAAAATAATAATAAAAAAAGGCATAAAAATCAAACTAAAGCTAGCATGGCGACAAGCTGGAGTGCTGATACTGGTGTGTGTACGGGGAATATCACTGTGGCTTTGCAGGGTGTGATGGCATAATGGTGGTGATCACGTGGGCTCGTGTGGAGGATGCAGCACCGTCTGCGGGTGACCATGTTCTCTGACATTTCCTCAACCTCAGGTACATCGTATGCGTTCAGAAACTGGTGGTATCAGGATATAAATAGGCACTTTCTACACAAACACTCTGGAAATGAAGTTTACATATCAGGTGAGTGGAAAACAACAGCTATATAGAACAACCAGTCAATCAAGTAAGTTAACCAGAGAAATACTTGAATTAGCCTAATAATAATTGAACAAACATGGCAACACTTCAATGAACAAAACTTTTTTTTAAGTGGCACTTGGCTGAATAGTCACATGTCATTACTTGGATACAGAACACTCTCTGGTAGGATTATAATATATGAATTAGGCAGCAGCCAACAGGCACCTTTAAACCAGCAGCTCATGGGTTATTCTCTCTCAGATTGTTCCTACAGCCCCATTAATATGTTATTGTGTTGTGCTGTTTAATACCCAATGTACAAGATACAGGTTATTCTTCATAGTTACAAATGGCACACGTGCACTGTTTTACACTGCAGTCATTTTGGCTCATTCACCCGGCGTCGAGGCGGGTGACAACTTTTATTTACTTTCTATTGTTTCAGCACGTCTGAATGTCAGAGCGGTTCATTTTGCAAACGTGTTTTCAGCTGCTCGACACAGAAACGCAGTCATGTACAGAATGCTACACATCGAGTAGAAATGAATTTCTCTTTGACATGGAATACGAGGTCTATTTAGACCCTGGCAGCCATGACCCGATTAAGGACGATTTCATTTTTTTTAAATTATAAAACATTGCATTGGGAAGATCCCGTCACCAGGACGTAGGGTTTAAAATGGAATTCAACCCTTTAAAGAGTTGAATTCCATTTTTTTTTTTTTAATGACACGTCATAACATGGATTGCTTCATGGGCACACCGTGGGCAAGGCTGCCATTTACAATCTTTAAGATGAGACAAGATACCTCAGTAATCGTATCACATTCTATTTGCGATGACAGCACAAATTCAACTTTGATATAAAGTATTCACTGATGGAAAAAATGCAGTAATCTGTGAGGATGGTGGAGACATGATAGACTTAAATGCTTTCTGCTTAAATATGACTTTGTCTGCAAACTGTGTACCTTAATGTTCTCGCGACCCTCGGCCAGCTGTGGTGTGTGTGTTTCACTGTATGATTATCTGTTCTGCAAAAGTTAACTTAATTCTCTTCTTAAGCTATATAGCATTCACATACCTTGGCACCATTGGCAAAAGGTTCTTGGTAGCCCAAAATAAAAACAAAAAAAAAAAAAAAAAAAAAGAAACAAAAATAAAAACAAAAATGAAACAAATTAACCGTACTTGTTTTAAGATAATTTTGAAGACTTCTCCTAACACTAAATACAGTATTTTTTTACTTTTTCATATTGCAATAATATCATGCTTTAGCAAATTGTTCTTCTCAAGAACAATCAAAATAAAATAAAATACTCTAATAGTGAAATAGTTTTAATTTTACAGAGCATAGCCACTACTGCTTTTGTTGTTGTTGTTGTATTTTTTCCTTTTGACTCTGTTCATACTTTTCATGCACATAGCTCATTTTTATCCCAGGTATTTACACTATATACAAACATACAACCATACTTCTTAGGCATTCAAACAAAACTATACAAATATTCTGTTTTTGTCTCGTACCTGTTTTTGACCCATTTTTAATGAATAAAATAATATATTTCTAAAATACAATCCCCGATTGGGTACATGTTTTTTCCTACGTACTTTCAGCCTTCTTTATATACAGAAATCGCTCAATTGTCAAAAATATGGATTTGTCAAACCCCTATTTTGGGACAAGCTTAGGGACCCCCTAAAAGAATCTCTAAGACGTCAAGGCAATGTATGTGATCTTCCCCTCAAAAGCCTTCGCAGGCTCTGAAGTTCATTTAAAAAGAACAGTAATAACCTGCATGACCATAAACAAAGCAAAATAGGCAAGTTCTTTTCTCTTGTTCGGTTTCAGAGGAGCAATAAACCAAAATAAAATAAACAGAAACCAGACAATACGGGAATAGCTTCATTACTGAAATGGTAGAACTCATGGAGAAGAATATGGATATGTGGACCACTTACGTAGAAACAAAAAGAAAATCAGAGGACAGGCTGAAAGACTAGACCATAAGCACACAAGCAAAGACTTTTTCTTGCCAAGAAGTCATGCATTTTTTCTTGGTAGGGTTTAACAACATATAGCCTGAAGATACAGATCACCAGTACATTGGACATGATGGAAGAAGTACATTGGACAGTGTGGAATAAATTCAAGTAATAAAGTGACAATATATACGATAAAGCATAGTTGTTGTTGTTTTTTTTTTTTTTTTAAGAAATGTTAAAACAGAAAGATTTCATCCCCCGTCTGCTTCTGCATGGTTAAACCCCGACTACATTCATTTGTAGCTCCACCCGTGTGGGCAGACTGGTGGGGTAGAGCACAGTGGACCAGGAAGAATTGTTGAGCTAAAATGAATGATGTATACTCTACAGCAGTGGATAGAAGTGGGTGTGTGGGTCATCGATATATTTGGTTTAAAAAAAAAAAAAAAAAAGAAAATCCTTTTTTTTTGAATGAATTGATTGGTCACTTAAAAAATTATGAAATACAATTAGAGCCCAGAGTGTTTCTGCTTGGTCTCTCTGTCCTCGAGATCGTATGCAGCAGCCATAATTTACGCCTCCTCAGGTCCTCACGTGTGACAGACCACCTCAGACATGTCCCGCGTCCGCTTCCTTCACTGTCCAAAGCCTCTTCATATCCAAAAAAAGACAAAGCAATCCATGAAAAAGTGCAAAAAATGCCAAGAAGCAAATGTTCTGCACCCCCCACCCCTACCCTTGTAGTTTATAATCCTGTAGAAGATGCGACTCTCCAACCAAAATCAAGTCAGTGGAAAGAATAGATATGTGAAAAAAATGCTGTCGTACATGTAGTTGAACCAGGAACACTGCAGTAGTAGTAATAATTGCAGCGCTTGCATTGACGGTTTTTTTCTTTTCTCTGTTTCTCTTGTAAAATGTCTCGGGTACAAACAAAAATGAAAAGAGGAGTCAGGAGAGTGATGTCACACCGCAAGGGGGCTCTTCTGAGGGGTCTCATGTTCCCTGGCCCTTTTCAATTCTTTCACCCTGGAAACACAGAGAGAGAGAGACGAGGGTCCGTGAATACATCACCCGTGATTTGAGTAACAAGTTCATCAACGCACACGCACGCACACAGGCCTGACAGTATCAGGCTGTTCAGACAGAACTACCCAAAGCGTATCGAGTCGGCCCAGATCATCAGGAACTTCAGCAGGTCTGTGAAAGGAAATGTTGGTCAGGATTGGACTGAGCCCGCACTCTCCAGTGAATAAAGGAAAATAATTATAGCACAATAATTACAAAATCAGTACACTTGGGATTGGATGTCCATCTGTGATAAAAACAATTTGGATGCGATATTAGAGCTATTTTAATTACAGTTATTCTAGACTGATACACTGACTCCTACCACCCCTTAATGCAGAGTTTGACCCAAATGTGACCAAGTGGAAGATTTAGTCATTTAGTCCGTAACATAAAGCATGAATAACTGAATGACATGCTCTGGTCAAGGTCTTCATATAAAGACACACTTGATAGCTTGTGAAAAAAAGCAACTAAAATCCTCCTATTTATACAAATGTACTAACTGGTAGTTCACGAAAGAATGCCACCAGATGATGCGTGTGGGTTCATATAAGAGGAGCATTATTTCTGGAGTGTAAAAGCAAAAGACTGCAAATATCACTATCCTGTGTCGTCTGCTCCTGTTATTCTTGGGCAAACACTGCAACATGTATGTACAGAAGAAAAGCAGCCGTGGTTAGACGCAGCGTTTGTACACGCAAACCATGGGTGTGTGCGCTGCATCCTCTCATGCTGAGCTGGTGGACTCCCTGGAGGTATGAATCCATTAATGCTCTGTGTCGTAGTCCCGGTGGGTGGAGGAAACTATTGTTTGTTTTCTCTGCCGTGACCTATATGCTATCACAGCTTCCTAACCTATATCACATTATAGCAGACAAGCGTGCCATTAAGAGGAGGTAACACCGACAACCTCACCTGCCCTAAATGCATGGTGACATGTTTTAGGACAGCTAATGCAATAAAGAGTAGCAACATGTAACCTGAATGTCATAGAAAGAAACAACAAGGAGGTTAAAGGTTTATGAAGCAAATATTCAAACGTCTATGTGTGATGCATACGATATCCTGGCCTCGTTCCCATATAATTGAATCTGATACTACTGTATTGTTTTATTTTTATTTTTTTGTTGGTTTGGGTGAACCAGATGGCACATCACATTTAAAGTTTTCACACAGTTTTAACAAATGGAAATAAGAGGGCTTAAGTCTCCCTTGCAGTCTGTCGAGTGGCTAGAAACAGAGCACACAGCCAGCGAGACAGACACACAGCTACTTGAGAAACAGCAGGCCCATAGCATGCCTAAAGGTAGAAGAGCAAGGCCCATAGTTGTCACCACTTGACATGCAGCAGAATAAAACATGGTTGAGAAAAAAGCTTCCCGTTCTCTCAAACTGGCAGTCGGCATAACCACACAAAGCTGAAACAAAATACATACACGGAAAGTCATTTCCAAGGAGAGAAAGACAGAGATAAAGAGAGTCAGAGAAGTGTCTGTTAAGTGTTGCAGTGATATTGTCATTCATAAGCGTTTTGTTAGTTCGGTTCTGCTCTAAATCTGAGCCTCTCAGTCCACCTGTGGCTCCAGTCAGCAGCCTTCATGCAAGCAGGCATCAAGCAACAGTGATGGGGGAGATGAAGAAGGGTGGGTGGGATCGCGGGAGAGAAAGAGCAAAGGAGAAAATGAGAGCGAGGAAAGGAGGGAAAGAATGTGAAGGCCGAGACCTCAGGAGAAGATAACTGTATTATTAAAGAGTGAGAGTGAGACATAAGAGGAACTAAGGGAGAAAGAAGGCATCCAGAATAAACAGGTAGAGAGGAAGGAAGAGAGAGAGATAGAGAGGCACGAACTGAGTTGCTGAGGCTGCACTCACCCGCTTGAACAGTCTATGGTCCATCAAGGGGCTTGGCATAAACAGCAAAACAATACCAGACAGCTATTAGCACACAGTAGGCACTGTGAAGGAGGGGACGAGGACAAGTGGGGGCCAAGTACAGTGAAGGGGAGGGAGGTGGAGGTTAGGTGTTAAGGGTATTTGTAACCACCCACTTTTTTAACAAAAATAAATCAAACACATCACATAAGAAAAATAACAAAATGTGCCTTACTGATGTAGTCAGTCTGACATTATTCTTTTAGACCTATCCTTGCAGTAAATCTGACAGTGAGTGTAGTGCATGTAAACTACTATGTGTGCATATGGTTAGATGAGTATGTGTGAGTCAGTGTTGGGGCCTACCTGTGGCGGCAGCGTCGTAGGAACCTCATAATCTTCCTGGCAGCCTGATCCTGCCTCTTTGTGAGAAGACTACCTCTATAAAACAGCACATAGAAAAGAGCGTCTTACTGTTGCTATTACCCAGGTCATGGTGTATCCGGGGGCAACGCTAAAATAAAGGCAACTGGACTGGTTGAGTTTTCTTGAAGATGTTGGTCCACTCATCCAAGCAGCTTCTTCAATTCTAAACGACTGGTGGAGTTTAGGTTTTATTTTAGGAACATCAGGGGATGGTTCCTATTGCCCGTCAGTAGGTTATTAGAGTACCATTCATCAAGCTACTTGCAGGAGTGGCTGAACATCTTCAAAAAACAAAAACAAAAAAACAACCAGCCCAGTTGCCTTTGTCTTAGTATTGTCCTTGGATATTGTAATATGAAGTGCAACACCGTGTAAAATATTGTCTGTAGCAGCAATAGAATATTCAAGCCTTTGACCTTAATTGAGTATGTGCTTACCTCAGTTTGTGCTGAACCAGGGCAGCAGCAGCCCCACGGTGGTGGGGCTTCAGCCTGCCAAACTCCTTGTAGCTGCGGTAGTATTGCTGGATGAGTACAGCAGCCCTCTTGCTTTGCTGGAACTTCTTCTGTTCGTGGTAGCTGCGGAATTTACTCTGGATAAGGATGGCGGCCTGCGTCATCTTCTTATAAAGTGCATACTGCGGGCGAGAACAAAACAACATGTCAAGGTTTGTTGTGTGCGAGTATTAGAATAGAATAGAATAGAATAGAAGAACGAGATGTTTGGAAGTAAACTGAGCCAGTGTTAGTGGTTTTTTTTTTTACCTTCAAGGCTATCCATGTTAGCTTGTAAACGGGAAAAGGGAGAGATTATGAATGTGGACTAAAGAGTACTGAAGTATAGACTCACATGTAGACTTGACCACGTCTGAAACACCTTGTGCATTGTGATGCCTACCTGTTTGTATTTCTTGTAACAACGTTGTATGACAGCAGCAGCTACTTCCTGTTGCTCTCTGAGCGGCCGCCCCTGTTGGAGAGTAGAGTGGGATAGGTCAGAGGTCACAGCAGAACCTGTATTTCGCCACAAAGGATATTAGTGGCTCTGTCTCCCTGAGGTCTCCTGGTGGCTAGCATGTGAATGCTACCCGGGAATTTGTTCACGTCTGGTGGACCAGACCCCTGTGAAAATTGGGGAGGCGGAGGTAAGCTGTTGTGCGGCCGAGAGCCAAAAGTCCACCTCAGCATCAGCTGGCAGACGAGCACAACAACTGTGAACGACAGCGAACAGTTCGTCATAGGAACACTTGTTATAAGTAGCTGAGGGGTGGATAGGGGGTTGAGGAATGGGATCGGGCAGGGGGTAAAGACTGGTGTGTGGAGAGCTAATTAAAAACAGGCAGTAGCAGGCTTCATACCCCTAACTCAGAAAGAGACAGACAGAGACAGAGCAGAAGAACATGAGCTTAATTGTATCTAAGAGCAGCAGGAATACAGGGGACAGTGCAGTCGTTTCTCTAAGCAAGGCCATGCTCTGCTCAAGCCACCTTTCCCATGCTGAAACCACAGGGGTATATTTGTATATTTCTGTTTATGTTGCAATGTGTATGTGAGCAGAGGAACAAAGAATCAGACAAAGATGGACAACTTTGATAAATATTAACCTGATTGGAGACATCTCAAGACAAAAGATGTTAATAAAACATATCACAATTCTGAACCTTACTGCAAAAATCTGAGCTCCAAAGCTTGGAACCAAATAAAAGTGAACCCTTCAACATCTCCACTGAAGCTAAAAACAAGTCCATCTAATTACAACAGTCCTAAGCCTGCAGCCCTGTCAGTGTGGGCAACAGTTCACACAGCTTATGGCACCTGAGCACCGGGCCTGTACCTTGTACTTGCGGAAGGCAGTTTGGACTAGGCGAGCAGCCTCATATAGCTCTCTCTGCTCTGGATCTGACAGAGTCAGCTGGGCCAGGTCTCGCTCCACCTTGCTGTTAGAGGCATTGATGAACTCACTCCAGTCAGCTGGGGAGGGGAGAGTTGACCTTTCAATGGGCCCCTCTCTCAGTGGAGACCCCCCAGGACTCAGGCTGGGGTTGGATGATGGCGTCAGGGGTTCATTATACAGAGATCTGAGGAGAGAAGATGACAGAAACCTTATTTATTCATGATGAGCGTACGAATTCTGCACCTAGTCAATATTCATAATGACATTCGCAGCATAGTGGATGAAGGAATCAAATTGAAAGTATTAACCTTTGCAAATAATGGGCCATGTCCCCAAGCAGTTTAATAACTGATTTTATCTTCAGTTTACATTGACTTCCTTTAATCTTTGCAGCACTTCCCACTGCAGCACTCAAAAACAGGACTTGTTTACGGTTTAAATCTACACTTTTAATCCATCGTGGCATTACATTTAAAACACATGTATCAAAACTAAAAAGAAACTTACTCTACAACGCGTGCCTAAATGTGTAAATGTGTAAAAGCAAACACAGAGGAAAGGACAGGCATGTAGGGAGGATTTGCTGCACACCCACACGCATACAACACAAACTGGCTGTCAAATAAAATATTCTCTGGCGCTCACATGGCGCTCCTTACCGTAGATGTATTATGCTCGGCAGCTGTTCAACATCTCCCAGGTAGTTGGCCAGCCAGTTCATGGTGTTGCTGACCCCTGATGTGTCTAAGGGCACAGAGTCTGTAGCGGTGAAGTTTTCCCTTTTGATTCTCTCTGGCGTTGCTTCAATGATGTGCTCTGCCAGTGTCATCATGTTTACCTGTTTTGTTGAGGCAAACAAAGATGAAGATGGAGGTGAGTACTCATCTAGTAGATCTTTATTCGATTCGTCAAGCCTGAGAGACTACTTGTTTTGGTATCTGTTCATGGCCTAATTATACGGACTGATCTGTCTGGCCACGTGACAAAAATGTCAGCTTTAATGGCAATGGGGAAGGGTATTAATGATGACAGCCATATTGCTGGGGGCTAAAATTCCTAATCAAGCACTTCATCTGTTGGACGAGTAGTTAGACTGATATTGATGCCTTAGCTTTTGAAGTAGATCAATAGAGAGAGCTTATTATGCAGTGATGGTCATCAACAGAGTGCCAGGACTGCCTGGTGTCTACCGCCTACCCAGTGCAGAATGCCCACATAAAAGAAGTGGCATGGTACAGTGATGTCCAAGGATCATTTTGCAGTATTTGGTTTGCTGATAATCGTGTAGCTGTAATGCATATTGCTTGAATAAGTGGTGCCACTAAAAGAATTAGATATATTTTTGATACACTGTAGATATTCCCATTAGTTAGATGTCAATCTGCAATTTGCAGTTGAGCCAGATGTTTTATTTCTCTTTTCTCATATGCACCATGTTGTTTCTCCTGCCATATTGTATACAAATTAATACTGCTGCGCTTTTTTTTTTTCTCCATTCTCACCTGCAGGTCATCCATCTGTGTGAGGCAGTTCTGGTTCTCCAGATCCTCCCGATATGATAGCAGTTCTGAATCTGCCATTTCTCTGTCTGCCATTACCAGCATGCCTAGCTGTTCCCGCTGACGTAACCGATTGACCAGTTTCTCTTTCCCCAGGCTGCTGCCTGCACTGATCCCCAGCGCCTTCCTCCCCAAGCTGCTGCTGGAGGTCCATCTGGCTGTTCCTGTGCTGCCTCCTGTAGTCAGGCCTTTGTCTGAGCTCAAGCCTTCTGTGGACAGGCTCTTAGTGCTTGAGGACAGCTTGTGGAGCTGTTGCTGCTCCAGGCTTAGAGGAACAGACATGGCCTTATCAGGCCGAGTTTGAAACAGTTCTGGATTGGGTTTATGTTTTTTAGCAAGTGGAAGGTCTCTTTGGCCCTCGCTGCTGTAGTAGTTGGAAGGCTCTGACCTGGGCCTTCTCAAGTCTGCAATAAAGATTACACATGAGAATTAGCAACATAATACAAAGACAAACATCTTCTTTGACAATGACTATTAGAAATAATTAGATCTCACAATCAATGACTTTTACTGACCCGGATTGAGGCTGGTGGTACTGGATGTTGTTGTTGTGGTGGCAGGACCTCCTTTCTTACCACTGGGTGCTACTACACTGTCGTTTGCCCAGCTGACCATCCAGCTGTCTGTAGTGGGGGCATCAGGGGCTGGGGAGAAAGACATGCGAGTTGTGGGAGGTAGAGGGGCTGGTGGCTGCTGCTCTTCTCTCTGTAGCTGCTCCAGACATTCAGCCAATTTGGTGTGGCCACGAGAGCGGGCAATTGACAGGGGTAAGCGGCCCAGAGAATCTGGGATAGCTAGGGCACGTCTGTCCCATTTATACAGGACCACTGCAGCCTCCAGGTGACCAAGTGCACATGCCCACATCTGGAAGGAAAACAAATAAGAAAACGTAGAAAGTGTGAAATAGATCTAATCGATTACAAAAACCAGAGTTTTCTTCATTATTGTTCACACTGTTTGATGTTAACTTCAGCTCTCTCACCAGAGGTGTGCAGGAGAAATGATCCACATTGAGAGGGTCCACTTCCAACTCCAAATCAATACTATCAGCATGCTTGGTACTGAGTAGGAGAGAGAAAACACTGTTTAGTGTGTTGTACACCAATTAAAACCCATAGCTCCATTATACAGTATGTATGTAGAGAATTTAATTCTCACCGCCACTTGATGAGTGTCTGAATGAGGGTAGCATAGCCCTGGCCTGCAGCCAGGTGAAGGAGCGTCATGCCTCTGAAGGTCTTGGAGTGGATTAAATGTTTGGACTTGGCCCAGCAAGCTCTGCTCATCATCTTCTCACAGACCACCACAACACGGCTCTCAAAGGAGCTGCTGGCCTGCGTCTGGCCAGATACACACTCAAATAGAAAAGAAGCGAACCTCTATTAGTTGCTGTATATGGCTCTTTGACAAAAAAAATAAAAAATTGAATCACTCTATTGTTATGTGTGTAGTTATAAAGTACATTTGTCAGTCTACATTGTGCTTTTTGTACACCATTACGTGCACTAAATGACTTTAAGCACAACATGCTGTGAAAGCAGCATGAGGTGGCTTTTTACCTGTGACTGACTGTTGTTGCCTCCCCCTCCACCTCCTCCACCACCGCCTCCGCCTCCTCCGCCCCCTGTTCCTCCCCCAGCTCCGCCACTCCCTGCACTGCTCGACTGCTGGTGGCTGGCCATCTCTGCCATCCTCCTCTCCATCTGCTCCAAGCGCTCCAGGATAGACATTCTGAACTGGTTATCTGGGCAAACAGTTGGACACAGAAGAAGAGCACGTCAGCACACAACCAGCGTCCAGTGTGAGATAAAAAATGTCTGTGTTTGCTGGTTCCACCACAAACAACCCTGTGTCCTGACAAGATAAATGATCACACATTATGCACCACAAGCTGCACCAATATGTTAGTCTGAGATGCATTAAGATTGTTGCAGTGACTTAACATCACAAGGTGCACAATTAACTATTTAAGAACAAAAGTGTATTTTTGGGATAGTGAAAAGCTGAGGGGTCTATCCATCACCAGCTAATGCCTACAATCCCTAAACTCTTGCCACCATCGTTCTTACATCACTCAAACACAGCTTCAGCAGACTAATGCAGGTTGAAAGACTGGCCAAAGAGCAGGGGCATCTTAAGTGTACCCAGCCTTTTACGGATGGCTTCAGACAAACTTTAGAGGGAGTGTAGCTGAAGGCCTTCTCCAACTGATTAAGTACAGTCTATTGTAGTCCATCCCTGTTTTAATGTGCCTGCATGATGGGAAGGATGACCAGGAAGTTGACAGAACACAATCAGTCATGTCCTGCAGCTATTCAGGGTCCTTGAAAACCCAGTCTTTCTATACATAAGGATGAATGATGGATGCGCATTAGACTTGAGTGTTTACATGTTGTTAAAGAGGCAACTACTGCCTTGTACCCTGTGTCAGTGAGAGTAGTGAGAGCAGTTTTAGTGATTGTCTCCATCTCTCAGGTTTTCAGCCTTAAAACAAGAAAGGCTATTTCCCATGTCAGAAATATGGAATATACTGCATAATTCAAGATGTAGTAGAGGAAAGGGCAGAACAAATGTCTTCTGAAGAGTACTTTAGAGTATTTTAAAAACAAGCAGACTGTAATGTTGCCAGACAGGTTTTGATCTCTGTACAAAATCCATTTGAGTAACTACAGTAACTCGTTACTCAAATGCTGTTGTGACACTTCTAAACACTAAAATAAAACCTAGTGTAATACGTTAATGTAAGATTATGAGACACAAGGCATACTGAACTTTAAGGAAACCCCCTCCACAGACACTCACCTACACATCAACAAAAAACATGCACTTGCGAATATGAATGTGCGTGCACGTGCACACACACTGTAAGCTGTGTACAGACAGCGGATTGGGATGGGCACAGAGAGCCCACTGCAGCAGGGAGTATAGAAGACTGCATTAGCATTCCCCATTTAGCCACTATGAGGCCGTTTCTGTGGCAACCTGCTGCTGAGCGGTAACTAGGCGACAGGAACATGGCTGTGTGTGTATGGTCTGCCTGTGTGCTATTGGCTTATTGATGAAGGGGAGGAGGAGGACTCAGTACACCAGCAAAAAATGGAGAAAGACAAACAATGAAAAAAAAAAAAGAGTCTATAAAGCTGGCTGTGTACCTGGGCTACTCTCTTTTATCATTGTTGATGTTTTAGGTAGGGACCTAATGAGTCAAAGTGGGGAGCCCTCACAGCATGACCTGATGACATTTGCGCTTTCTCTGCAGTCACGGCTTAAGGTCCTGTAGAGAGCTAATGTCACAGTGAGACCTCGTATAAGCTAGTATAAAAGAGGTCAAGTAACTTCAATCACTGTGTAGAACAGTATAATGTCACTGACTGATAAATTACTGTTCTCTGTGACAATATGCTGCACTGTGAATAATGGACTCAAAGGACAACAATGAGGTCCGTGCCTTCGACTCCTGTGTGTGCTTTAGACTATCCAAGTGAATGCGCCGTCAGATGAGCAGATCACGCTCATATCGCTATGAGGGATCCACCTTCACCTATTCACAGGGTGGACTGTGGAAACTACTGAGGTGAAGAGTTGCGAGCCAGTTCTAGACTGAGTCCTTGTGTCAGGAGGGGAGTCAGAAGGTTGATATAAGTCACAGTGTAAGGCTTCAAGGTACAAGGCTATGCTCTTCCTCTCCCTCTGAGTGACATGTAGGGAGAGACATGGACAGAAATGGAGAAAGAGAGGGGGGATAGTTAGCAGTAGGCTGACATGTCTTTGTTCAGACCCAGTGCTGCAGTGTGCTGCAGTGCAGATGATGTCATCTCCACCTGCTGCCTGCTGCTCCAAATGCGATGCACGTCCACTGCAGAGGGAGGATGGGGGTAGAGACGAGTGGGAGGGGAAAGGGAGGAGACAGGGAAGGTGAGCAACCAAACAGCACTGTAACAACACAGTGACGTTGTAAACGTCCACCCTCTCTCTGGTTTACTCCCTTGTGACGGTGTGTGGCAGCAGACGTGGTCACTCTCACACATTTAGGGTAAACTGTGACATGTTATGTTGGAACTGGATGTGGAAATGAGGCAGACCACTCATTGTACTAGAAAACATGAATGAATGATGACAACTATAGATATCAGGATGCATATTAACCTTCAAAAGCTTGGCCAGGTTTCTGTGGGTGAGTCCCATTACCTCTGTTATGGAGTCATATAAATCGTTCCTGTGTGTCTAGTATTTCCCTACTGGAACTGGGCCTGTGCAAACTTTCCCATACAAATTGAAAAATACAAAAGCAGAGAGACCTCTTAACTTTCCTGAATAAGAAAACCCACACTGATTTTCATGCTCGGTCTCACACTTTCCCATTTCTAGTGTGGGCTATCCTGTGAAGTATATTTTTTGTGAGAGTTATTTTACTGGAAACAGCTAACAGAGCTAAAAGAGAGATTTTATTTATTTATTTACTGTAAAGTCGTTACATAAGACAAGACTGTGCGTTTTTAAGTTACAGAGAGAACGGTGCTAAATGATGACCTGACTGAGGTCAGAGGAAAACCTCTTGCATTTGGGACAAAAGCCCGGAGAGGATGGAAAAATACCCAAAATATGTCTTTTAATAGAGTGACAGCTACCTAAGCTAAAACGGGAACACTTTAATATGCACCAAGAATGTAAAACAAACCCTGGTCTTGAACTTTTCTGACCCAAATAACCCAAATTAATCATGTGCCACTGATAGCTTAAGGTCGACACTTAGCAGACCCACAGAATAAATAATAAATGTTGTCATTCGTAAGAGCCATCGCAGGAGTACTGTAACATACTTTCAGCGTGTTGTTACTACTCCCTGATCTCTGCAGAGTCAGTAATGTTCCTGAGCTTGTTATGACTGTGGTGTGTCACAGTGTCTCTGCTGCTGCCTCTTATTAGCTCTTTGCTTCTCTCGGAGGACACTCATGTCCTCTGAGAGAAGCAAAGAGCTGAGGACCTGTAAAATGTGCACTGGGTTTCAATCCACACAACGTCAAAGGCCAGCCCCATGTGCTCTATCTCATCTCTGGGATGTGGCAGCAGCTCCTCGTGAGACAGGTTGATATATACAGGGATAAAGGAAGGAAGGACAGGGCTGCTTATTGAGACACAGTGCAGCACAGTGGGAGTGAGAGCAGGCTGAGGGGAGGAAGAAAACAGGAGGAGAGATAACAGTCAGGACAGGACAAGGCTGAAGTCAGATGAGAGGACAGAAGACGGGTGATGGAGAGGGGTAGACATTAAAGAGGGGAGGAAAAGGTCAGGACTCGAGGACATGCCAATTCAGAGATTGTCAATAAGACAAGCTAGAAAATTCGTTTGCTGGGTCAAGTTAGAGGACGGGGAGGTGCAGTTTGTCCGTCCCAATTCAAAAATGTCAAGGATGAGGGCAAAGAACTGCCACTGTAGCTTGAGTGTCTTAGATGTGCACAACGCATGTGCACACACTCATATCATCCTCCAAGTAAAATGCTGACTGCAACCTGTTGAACTTGTTAACACACAGACAGGCTCGTGGACAAACATACTACACTGAAAGTCACACAGGGTTTGTTTGTCTAATTTAGGATCACACTTTTAATCTGGATTTTAACTGTTAACATTGCATTTGCTCCTAAAAAGGCATATCTTTTATCCTTAAAGGGCTTTTGGGGGTAATCATACTGAGAACTTCTGATAGATTGTAATAGACTAAAAGAGGACATCTTTAATCTTCACTTCTTAAACTCTGGTGCTGTCCGTGCCAATCAAGTTAAGGGCTGAACTTCATTATCTTTTTGCAGCCAGCCAAATTCTCACATGTATCCCAGTGGAAAGACCAGAGGCCTGCCTCCCTCTGGGTCTCTGTGTGAGCTGACTGACAGGGGCTGGTATTTGTGGCCAGGCAGAGGAAGAGGGCAGGCCATCTGGCAGCAGACCTCGCAGCTGGAACACATGGCCGTGTGCTGATCAAAGGCAGACTATACTTTGACACAGTCTAATGACAGGTTGTGTGTCTTCCTCTCTAATTTTTCCTCGCTTTTGTTAAAAGAGTGATAAGAAAATCTCTTAGCTGCTCAAGGAATAAGACTGAAAGAGACAGAGATGTCTTTCCTTACTAGAATATGTTATTTTAAATCTACTGAGGATGTTATCTATTCATCTATCCATCTATCTATCTATCCATCTATCTATCTATCCATCTACTATACTGCTCATCCTGTTCAGGGTCAAAAGGCGGAGCGAGAGACAGGTACATCCTTGACAGGTCATCAATCCATCACAAGGCTAACACACACAAACAGACATTCACATTCAGTTGAATTCACTTAACCTCTAAGTCTTGACTGTTGTGACAAGCTGTATCATCTAAAGGAAACCTCTCAGACAGGTAAACAACATCTACACAGAAACAAATACAACAACCAGATCAAAACAGTTTTGGTGTTTCCCATTACAACGCTCTAAAACAGGTCTGTGGTTTGTCCTCTGTCAGGTAACTACCAAGTATTGTATGCCCTCTTCCTAAGTCCAGAATAATTTGATCAGAAACCGTACTGGTCTTGCTGACATTCAAAACAGACAACAACAAACATGATCACAGTGTCAGGACACTGAAATAATTTACTCTCAACCATATACTGTAACTTAATAACCACAAACAAAGGTCACCCTGCTTCAATGCAGCTCTTAACCCACTGGCATTTATCCAGCTATATAGGTCAATATGAGTACAGTCTGCACGCGGAAAAGATACGTTGTGTCACATTGAAGGTAAAATGCCAAGAGTGCACACCGTGGGGATTTACTGTCATCCGCTATCACACTAATAGAGTGATTCAGTATTGGCTTCTTATCTTGGGAAGTAGGCTAGTTTGATTTTTCATCGGTGTACTGTTGATGCAGTAACAAGTGCATTTCATTAGCTTCGCATTTGCATAAACAACTACATAGTGCTTGACACTTCAGCTGCAGGCACAAGCACAAATGAGAGATGAGAGGAGAAATAATTTCAAAGATGAATCAATTTGATATAAAACACTACAGCCCAAGGGACAAGACTTCTGCAAAGCTATCCATTAGTAAGACAGGACAGTTAGGCTAAATTCATTTACAAAGATTCTGTACAGAGAGCCTGTCCTGCCATTTCGCTCATGTTTTTTTAACATCATACTTAGGTCATAGTTCTTAGTTCAGTTTTGTCACATGCAGAAATTCCACATATGGCAGAGTATTATGAAGCAACAATTGTCACATCTGTCATAACTACTGACAGACACAGAGATCGAGACATGAGATTTACAGCCATATCATTCTGAATGATTTATAGTTTGAGACTTTTTTTTTTAAACGCCTGACAACTTACTGGCACATACCTGCACTTAATCAGGGACTAAACCCACAAATAAAAACGTAATTAACGGAGAAAACAAAAAGACCAAACAGATATTTTTTTTTTTAAAAACAGCACTCTAACATGCATAACTAAACTAACTACAACAGTACTGCTTTAAAATTGATTTAAGACTAAAAACACTTGGACAGTATCATTGAAAACTATACACCGTTCACTTTTCAAAAGTAGAATTCATAGCATAACTATGACACCAGCTTGCATCAGCTTGCACAGGTGTTACTTTTACCACATTTCCCTACCTCATCTTAAATGGACATTCAATTAGGCTACATAAATAAAGAGATCATCTTACTATTACTCAAATTATTATAAGGAGTTCAGTCACAATTGAGGTTTGGACTGAACTCCTGATTATTTGGGAAGCTTCAATGGAGGCACATACACATCTAGGAATTACTGTATGTGTACTGTATCTGTATCAGTGACTGTTTCTCTTTAAATGCTCCTATCTCTTTTCTGCAGTGATCTATCACCTCCAGGTGTAAGCATTCCCACATCACTGCTGCTGTTACTAGAAATACAACTGCCATTGCTCCTTTTATTGGCACAAGTAAAAGAGCTACAATAATATAGTTTGTCTTAAAAATGAACTATAATGCGGTTTAAGTCATGACATTAGACACTGTGAAACCAACATTTCCACTGTTTATGAGCAAAAAGCCTGCCAATGTGATATTATCAATACTAATATTACTACTATTGCTACAACCACAATGTAGATTATATTTCCAACACTACTACTACTATTGCTAGAGCCTACATATTCAAATGTCTTTTGCAGGTAAGACACAAGCTGTTTCTACTAGTGCCTGTTTTCTTTTCATTAAAGTGGAAACAAAATGGTGTCAGTGTCAATTGTGCAGTGATCTTGTGTAACACATGAAAAACACTGTGTTGATTCATGCAAAGACTTGACAACTTGGGATCTTTCAAAGCAAGGAAAACGTTACACTTCACAGAGGAGCAACAGGTAAATAAACGTGTACGTGGGATTATCGTGCTTTAAATGTTGTGGAAACCTCTGCAAAGTTTGAACAGCTAACAGAGTATGAAGGAAGTCATTGTTTGTAGATCTGTAGAGCTGAAGCTGCTGTTACTATTACTGCTGTCAACGGACTGATTTTTATGTGTCCATGCCGGTGAAAAGGTCAGCCCTGAATGCAGTGTGAGCTGTAACACAGCAGCATTAGTAGTTCTCACAGTCCATACGGTGGCCCTAATAACCTCAGCAGCACTCAGGGATGCGACAACCCTCCAGTGCGCTAGACTGGAGCAACTACCGTACATTCAACAACACGTGAAACAGCACTTGGACTATAGGCTGGGACAAACTCACCCTATAGTAATCATCAACAAAAATAAAAAAATAAATAAAGCTGTCAACAAGAAGTGTAATCTGAAGGCACGGCTTGGTGTAAAGCAAACATGGAAAATAGGCGTGCTACATGTTAACTTTCTTTGCTATTCAAATTTCCAGTGTTTTTGCTGGATGTTTTTCTCCTGAGGAGTCTCTAAAACATGTCCAAGCACAAATCGTGAGTCAGGAGTTGGCTACTATCAGCATCAACTCTCCAGTGCTCTGCAATGAGGCAGAGTCACATGAAACATTTGGAAAGCATGTGGCCGAAAACAGACAGCATCTGTAAAACTCCACTACAGCTCTGAGGACTAAATTAAGACACTCAGCATGCGGGGTACTCAAAGAAACGTGGAACTTCTTCTTCTTCTGGCAAACACAAGAAAACGCACAGAATACAAAAAAAAAAAAAAAAAGCAGCCCAAAGAAAAACACAACACAACCACAACACAGCACAGCACTACAGCCATATGTTGAGCTTAACACTTCTAACCTTCTATTTTATTTTCCATTGGTAGAGTCCACCTCAAAGTCAAAAAATAGAGCCCCTTTGTCTTTTAGGAAATGCAGGTGTCATTCACTGGCATCCTGACCCAAAGAAGTCCAACTAAAGCTGCATTTCACTCAAATCGCAGTTTTTGCCGGCCAGGCTACTGCACGCTGTTACACGGAGAGGAGGAAAAATATATTAAAAAAAGATAAATCCTTGGTGAAGACTGAATCTCAATCTCAACAGAGCACTCGTCAACAATAGAACAAAGTGAGGGAAGAGAGCGACGTGAGGGGAGAGAGAGAGAGAAGAGAAGGAGAGAGAGGAAGACCGCTCACTACTCTTCCTCCTCTAATAGCCCCCTCCTCCTCTTCACTTGTTTCACCTCACACACATGCACTCTTTCCTGGTGTTTCTAGTAGTCGCTGCTATCCCAGCCTGCAGTAAAACGACCAAAAAAAAAAGAAAGAAAAAAAACGCCGCTAGGAAACGTTGTGCGCACGTGCCCCCGGTAAACAGTCGCCCTAATTCCCGTTTGTCGCCTCCTTCACGAGCCCTGCTCCTAAAAACCCGCACCTTGAATGATTCCCGCCATCACTGCTGTTTATTGGGCTATCATTATCTTTATCATCTAAGTATTCGGACGGATCAAGCCGACTCTTCTCGACGCGTGTTGCTCTCAGCGTGCGCCTTCGCGCAATCTCTCCCACACCGGAGAAAGTCGGCTCAAGCGTTCAAAACACGCCTTCTCCCAGCTTAGCAGCCGTCTGAAAGTAAATCGTGTTCTGTTTGCGGTAGTTTACCATGTTTACCCTAACACGCCCACTCCTCGGCTCCTGCATTGTGTGTACACGGTCTGCCGTTTGTCATGCGGGTGTAGTTAGGCTCACAGTCAGTACTGTCAATGCGCTCCCCTGGACACTAACGGGCACTATGCCGCTATGCGGGGCTGGAATTTGGCAGCTCGCGGAGAAGCCCTCCCGGCTCGGGTCGTGAGATCTGAGCTCAGGGACTAAAAGGGGACGACGAGCGTTCTGCAGCTCCGACAGCTTTTCTGTCCTGCCCATGGCTCCCTACCTGCAGTGCTGCAGAGAAAAGCGCCCCTTCCCCCACTCTGCATTATGACAAATCAAGGCAGGCAGGCAGCTGTGCCATTAGCACATCACAGCACAGTTAGTCTTCCACGGGAGAACAAACTCACAAAGCTGTACCACACCGCTGCGGACTCAGACAAAAATATTGCACGTATCGCACGTAATGGCAGCAGCCTGTAGCTAGTCTAGTTAATCAGGCGACTGAGCAGAAGCCTGACACGGTAACAGGAATCTTGTCACAGTAGTGTTTTGGACGTGGGGATCCAAAGGGCTGGGTGTCATTGTTCCGTTAAATGTGCAGCGCTTCTTGCTCGCTCTGTTGTGCTTCAAGACTCTGGACATTATCGATGTGATTAGTACACATAATTACTTCCTGCCCTACTTCTGAAATAAGTCACATGGTCAAGTTATCGCAGTGGTGGAAATCGATTTTCTCCGTGATTACAAACAATTCCACACAGCTCCGCACATTTACGGGAAAATAAAACACAAACAAAGCACATGGATTCGTGCGCTCTGCGCCAGAGTCGCTGTCCACAGCACGGTGGTCCTGAATCTGTGCTTCACACAGGCTTTCGAACAAACCTGGACCGGACCATGTAGCAACATTCATCTTGCAGTAACAATCCAACATGTGTTTGACTTAAACTTCAGGATTCAAACATAACGATCCTTTTCCTTTGGCACAGCTCAAGGTGTTTTCTCTCTGAAACTCACTTGGTGTCACACCAGGTTGACATGCCTTTCCTTAATTTTTATGGAGCAAAGAACACACACGTACAACATGTATATTGTATCGTGTTAAAGTGACACTGTTTTGTATTTTTTATTGATTTATTTTGACAATGCTGCAAAAGTCTCGTATTACCCATCTTTCTCCCACAATTGTACGGACAAATGGTCCAGTATCAGTTGCTGTATAGCTGGATGAAATGAGCTGAAATCCTGCCAAACTGTACAAGTGGAAATCCCAGTGCAATCAATGATCTTTGTTGATCACTCCACGGCTTTGCCTTGCTCAAATAGAGAGAGACCGCAGACTACCACAGAACAAACAATGAGGGGTGGAAGGCAAGGAGTTAATGTAAGTAAGGTGGTAGGGTGGGCTGTGTTTTCCCTGAGACAGTCGGCTCCTCCTTAACTGGTTCTGTGAATGGGCCAGAGAGGCAGTAGGGTATGAATGGCGGAGGGATCCACTGGTACTGTATGGAAGCTGCCAGCTCTTGATTACTCACTCCCACTCCCTCAAGAGCCGTCTGCAATGCAGCTGTCCTGTGAGTCTGTGTTTCACCGTGCCCTACTTTATCCTGTCAATGCTTGAACACTGCAGCAATACTTCTCCCAGTTGCACGTGTACATGCAAACATACGGTGACTTACATGCTCATTGCATTCTGCAGAATATGCTTACAGTAGGTCACCTGACTCATAGACTTGACTTTAAACAGAATGGATTTGCCAGCCCTGCAGCATCTATTGTTATATATAGAATAACTCAACAATACTGCTCAACAAAAGCCCTTTTACTGTAAGAGGCTCACACATATCAAACATGATTTATCATCATTTGAAAATACCCCTTAAAGCCAGTGCCCAAATGTATCATTGGATTTGCACTGCTGTTTACACAAGTAGCCTTCCTAGGGGCTAACTGTAATAATGCATTTACAGTTAATGCATTTTAACTCACTCACTAAACAGGCCTTAAAATAGAACGCATGCATACGTGTTGCAGTGTTTAAAGTGCTGCACAATAGAACAATACAATGCAAAGAGAAACACGCTTCAGCACATTTCACCTTAACTCAACTCAGCTCAACTCACCTCAACTCAACTCAAATTGATTCAATTCAATTTATCAGTTTTAATAAGTTCAGTTGCTCAAGTTACTGGATTGAGTCAGTTAGGGGGACAAAACAATTTTGTAAAACATTGGCAAAATTGATGAATCAAAATACTGAATGATTGCAGAGCTTTATCCATAAAGAGGCACCTCAAAATGAGGTAAAAGGTCAGCAACTTACTGACCTTCACACTGAGCGGCCAGCCCAGTGACTGTACAGCAATATTTACCTTCAAGCATCAAAGAACCAGCGCGTCATTATGAAACACAAGCTGTGACAGTTCTCATCTCAGCCAGATTTCAGTCCAACATTTAACAGCAAAACATGAAAGAATGGCAAACAACACACGTTAAAGTTCTCCTTCCACTGTAGAAAATACAGTATATAACATTATTACTACATGTGTGCATACTCGATGGTGTAAAATCATATAATCTTTGGCAGTTACAATATTCTGAAGGCTTTACTTTGTGCCAGTAGCAAATGAATTTGTAGGTTGTGGAGAAAAAGCAAAGCGAGAGAGGATTTCACCTACACGACTATCCAGAAAGCCATTAATAAAAGTTTACAAAACCAAGAAAGAAAGAAACCACAGCAGAAATAGAGAGCCAGATGGCAGATTTGGAAGTGCAAAGTGAGCATACACAATAGCAAGGATTACATAAAAGAAGGAAGAGGAAAATAATAGAGACATCAGATACAGTTGGAAGAGCCTGAGCAAATACAAGGCCAAGAGGACACCTACCATCCAGAGAGAGCCAGTCGTGCTGAGATGATGGCAGTGAAGGAAGAGCGCGGGCTTTGTACTCGAACACCACTGAATTAGAGATGATCTGGTTACTGACAGCCACCTGTAGTGTCACCAGACCTGTATCATGAGCTGCAGAGGGAGAAGATAATGAGAATTCAGTGCATATAAAGAATAATCTGTAATGACCAGTTCAATTTTCCATGCATGTCTTTGCTCGGTGTAAGAAAAAACAAAATACAGAGCCTGTGTTGCTTCATTATATCCCAATTTAAATGTTACACATGATGAAATGATAGCAGCAAAGAGCACATTGCATACACAGCATATTGGCTAAGATAAACATTGTTTGCACTTACTGTTACAAAACTGAGTTGGATATCCAGCATTTTAATATTTGAATGTCAAATTAATTTGAAAATGCAAATTCATGGAAAAACATTTCCTGGCTAGATCATCTAATATCAGCCTACGGATTATTACTTCAAATAAGTAAACGAAATGTAAATTTATACATATTATTCTTTTAATAAACACAAAACCCAGTATCACAGCCCCCACAGAAAAAGATGAAAAATGTAACGGATCGTAAAGAATAATGTAATAGCTACTGCTCAGTTCACTGATGGTTCATGTGAGAGTGAAACATCCCCTGTGTACCTGGGCAGTAGCACCGCAGCACCCCTGGTTGGATGAGAGAGGCTGGGACTGAGATCTGGTCAAACAAACAGCTGTAGTTCGAGTTGGCCTCTTGCCAAGGCCCAGTGATCAGCACCTTAACACCACCCTGACAAACAGAACATCGATTGAACATACTCAAAACACATCTACCAGTTCAAGTGTTAAGGACTCCTGGTTACAGAATGTATTGTTATCCTGCCACCTAGAGTGAGAAGATAAAAATGACACCAAGGTAGAGTGAACTTCTGCCTTAATGCCTTACACGGATCTCTGCTGCCATCTTGTGGATGAACAACATTACTTCACTAAAGCCATCACTATAAAAAGACAACACAGACTTTAAATGTAGTGCTGCCCCCCACTGGCTGAAGGGGGGCATTACGGTTAACATGATATTACAAAGCCAAGGAGTGAAAAGGGGAAATTCTCTCATCTGAATTTCAAACATTTATCCGATACGAGATGTTTTTCTCTCCCAGACCTATTTATTGAAAGCCATAACAACACTAATGCATAGTAGACCAGTGTAATGGTCAATCCTGAGCACTAACACAGTGTTCATTTGTAAACACTTTGTCTTGCTTATCTGACTGCTGACTCTGCAACAATAGAAAAATTATCCTTTCATATCTGAAGTTTTTATTTAATTAATACCTACAAACTATACATGAATAATATTTTACATCAATAAAATATTCACTCATTTACTGCTTTAGATTTTTGGGATGCGTGGATTTAAGTTAAGATAATCCTTCATTTATCCCACAGTGGGGAAATTTGCAGTGTTGCAGCAGTAGTAGAAACACATATATTTAATATCAAACTTTCACACCGTTTCAGTAGTGGCTGTTTAAATCTAAACATACCTCCAGTAAATAATCGAAGGTATAATTCCAATGAGGACAATTTCATGATTAAAAAAAAAATGAAATTGACATCAAATCACTCTCTAAAATGCTCTACTTAAACTCTACTTAATAAAAGCATTTCTGAAATGGATCTAAATCTATCTGTATGAAGATATCTCTTATCAGTCTCTCTTATTCCCTGTTCAGAAAAGATCAGAAGTCTCAGTGCAGGGTTTTGATACTTTTACTCATGCAGTGCACAGGCAGTAATGATTTCAGAAGTGGACGGACACGTTAAAGTCAAAAGTTCTATGGGAAAGCTACGGCCTGCATTTTATGCACATTTATATAACTGGTTTTGAATGATGATGGAATTGATTATATATAATAATTAAATATAATAATTAGTTACACTGATAGGGGCATACTCCACTTTATAATAATGTCCTAGTGGTCTTTACTAAAAAGAACACTGGTCTTATGACAGCATAATCACAGCATATTTTTCAGGCCCATACAAATGTGTCCAGCTCCAGAAAGCTCTAGTGATAGAATTAGTTAAATGGTATTTCAGCCTATATGTATGTAGCTTGAGAAGGGAAACCAGGGGTAAAAAGCGAAAGAAGAGCTTGCTTGTAAAGCTTATTGCTGTGAGCAGAAAGTAATAACTGACAGAAACCAGGATGAGTTATCCACATTTTTCTTGAGTCAGAGCTTCTGTCATCTGGATTAAGGCAGCTAAAAAGTAAGAAGGCAGCCAGGAGGTTTCAGTGAGTCAATGAAACTGTAAACGGTAAAGGGACAAATTCGGATTTTTAAAAACTGGGTGGAACATGTCTGACCCCTCCACATAAATGAGATCTGACCACAGCTGCGATTATGGACTAGATACAACTGATTTAAAGCATGTTGGACTGCTCTCAATTGAAATGAGGAAGTGACTCTTGTCCTTGTGACCAACACCTCGGCAATTACTGCATAAAATGTTGTGAACAAACAAATGGTGGCCCCAAACCCCAAAACACTATGAAAAAAAAGAGAGACCCTGACACTCACCTCAGGATAGGACCACTCAGGGGAGTAGTCCGTGACCATGAAGAGCCGGCCTGTGGCCTGAAGCATCCCCAGAGCCCCCTGGGCCACAGCTGCAGAAACCACCTCTGCTACATTCATGTAGGACAATGAGCCTGCCTCTCCAGCGTTTCCTCCTGCTCCGGCCCCTCCACTTAGAGACTGGGGGCTGCAGCAGGGTTGAAGGCAGAGCTCTGAGGGGCTGTAGCCGGAGCCCCTGGCCCCTCCATCTTCCTGGCCCTGCTGTGGGGCCCCACCAGCTGTGTTCTGATTATCAGAATTGTGAGATGTAACTAGCTGGTGTGCATATAGGCCCCCTCCAGCTGACATGGCAGCCCCACTGCCGTCCACTGAGATGAAGTCATTAATGAGGTCAGAGAATTGGTTTCCAAAAGAGATGTCAAAGTGATCCAGGTTGATCTCCATGCCTGTCCCTCCTGCTCCACCATTGCTAGCACCTCCGCTCAGGCCTTGGTGGGCTCCAACAGCGTTATACAGTCCCTGGACCATGCTTGTGCCTTGAAGGAGAGGCTGCAGCTGCTGTTGCTGCTGGGTGCGGTTGCTGCCATCACTACTGTTGTTTCCATTATGAATTGCTACCCCTTCACCTGCACCTCCTGCTCCTCCTCCGCCACCATCTGAGGCCTGTTGCAGGTAGTGCTCTGCTCCTCCTCCCTCACCATTTCCTGCCCCACAGGCTTGAATGTGATCTCCTGGCTTAAGCATATTCTCAGCTCCATTTTCCGTGGCTCCAGTCTGACCTGAACTCACGCTGCCTGACTGCTCTAGACCAACTACCTCCTCATGTTCAGTCCCCAACCCAGGGAAGGTTCCCTGGTACTGTAGCAGTTGAAGAGAGCTCGCTTGGGCAGGCCCTTCTGAGGGTGAGCCTCCATTACAGTTGGCCCTGTGCTGGGTTTGATGGGCCTGATGGTGGTGATGAAGGTGGCCATTGCTGCCAGGTGAGTCTGTTTTCACCACCTGTAGCCCCATGTAAGCTCCAGAGTCATGGGAATTGTGCTCCATCATATGTGTTTTCTGGCCCATGCTGGGCCTCCCCTGCTGAGTCTGGCCGTTCTGTGATGCATCTTGGAGAAAAAAGCTGGGTGAACGATTCTGGTGTTGCATGTGTGGGCTGGACATGGTCTGGCCATAGCTCACTGCTGTAGCACTGGAAGTATAGTCTTGCTTGGCATCAATGGCACTAAAATCCATCTGCTCCAAGGTAGTGCTGGGACTCAGACCCCCACCAGAAGGGAGAAGGGAGCCGGCTGCTGTCAGACTAAGGTTGCCTTGGCTTGAACCAGCACCAGATGACACAGAAACCCCACTGGCACAATTTACTACTGCCCCCACCTGGTAGCCACTCTCCTTGGCCAGCTGCTGCTCAAAGGATGTGTCTTCAGTCTTGATGTTCTTCACCAGAGCTGAGCTGAAGGTATAGCCATTGTCTGACATAGGAGGGGAGCGCTGTAGATTGCCATTGGTGCTACTGCTGCCACCAGAAGAGGAGGAAGAGGAAGAGTTGCCCTCTGTTTTCATTGCACTCCCTCCATAGGTCTGGCCCTGTTTGGGGTTGTTCAGGAAGCAGTCGGGATCAAAGTTCATGTTGGTTTCTGGTATCTTGATGGTTCCAGAGTCCAGACTGCTGGAAAGCACCAGTTCCTCGGACACCCCAGCTGAAGACAGCATGGACAGACTGTCTCCTGCAGTGGTAGTCCCAGGTTCCCCCACTCCTCCACTGGGGAAGGCAAATTTGTGACGATCAGAGGTCACGGACAACACCAAGCCCTGTGAAGTGGCATCTGCACCCATCAGGTGAGTGTTGGGTCCCCCAGTAGGAGACATGCTGTAGACAGGGTCTCCGGTGACCTCAGACATAAAGACACTCTGGGACAGGCCAGACATGACAGAGGCCACATGGCTCATCCCCGTCACCACTGGGCTATCAGCCATGTCCGGGTCGCTGTTGAGGCCGCTGCTGATGGAGACTGGGGAGTTCTGTGTGGTGTCGGGGACCTCGACTTGGTTGGTGGATGACACCTCTGTGCTGTTTTGGTGCAACAGGACAGGCTTGTGGACTTTGCCATTGCGTTTCTCCCTGGTGCTGCCCCCTCCACCACCTCCCCCGGAGCTTTTGCCTCCACCATGGGCACTGTGCTCGGTCTTCCCCTCCGACACATCGTTGTTCTGCACCTCAGAGTGGGCACTGCTGTAGCCGCCTGAGCGGGGGTCCACTTTAGGGGAGATGATGCGGTGTTTGGCGCTGTTGCATTTATGGTGCACACTGCTCCCCGCACCTATATGAGGGCAAACAGAATAAAAGAGGTTGTGGATTTGGTTGGGCAAGTGGAACACAGAAGAGCAAAACGATTTTATTGATTTCCATGTTCTTTTCAGTTTGTTATTATCTGTTTGTTTATGTGTTCAAATGTTTGTGAAGGACAAATTTCTCCTCACTGTTATAGAACTAGACCTTCTGTAGCTATACAACATACAAGTGAGTATGTATGAATATGTTTGCATGGCTTGTTAGTAAGACATAAGATGGGTGTTATTTAGATTTAATTATTCAATATACCATAATTAGTAAAACTTTTCTCTCTACATTCTCTTTCTGAGGACAAGCCTGGTGAAAAAAAATATTAGCATAATGTTTTCCTGACATAGATTTCAGTAAAAAAAACAAAAAAACAAAAAAACAAACACTTGACATAATTATGAATCACCTGCCGGTAAAATACCTCCATCACCATGTGTGATCCACCATACTGAGCAGTATCTTTATAGCCTTTTCACTTCTCTTTGTGAATTTTCCAGTACTCTCTTGAGAACAGACACCTTCCCACCCACTAGCCCTTACCCAGGGTGCCTGTGCAGAGGCAGTTGTGAGTCCGGGGAGGTGGCTTAGTTTGGTGGCTGTCCAGAATCTGTTGCACTAGCTGCTCCACTGAGAAGCCAGAGCTGCTGTTCCCATTGCTGCAAGTCCACTTGATGCCATGAACTGCCGGGAGAGAGGAGGAGACAGAGATGTCAGCCAGCCCAACAGACCACCAGCCACGCCAGCCCCCCGCCCCACCCTCTGCATTCCCTATCTACCTACCAGAATCCCTCATCCAGCTCACTGGACACCTCTCTAAAATGTCCATGGCAAAGCAGAAAAAAAAAAATCTTATGTCCGGTTTTCTTAGAAGGGAAATAAACAATCCACTCAATCCTTCAGTATTGTATTTTCATTAGCAGAATATAAGTGCCATTACTTTTATTTTTATACTTGCACTGATGACGCTTGGTCCCCAGACACTGTATTACGTCTTTTCCCTTACACTGAAATAGGTGTGAACATTTTTCCTTTGTGCCTGGTTTCCTTCCATAGTCCAGTATCCCTTCACTGCAATGCCAGGCCTTCTGAACTGAACTACTCATCTCTGTTGTGCCCCTTTCCCTCCCATGTGTCAGTGTTTGTTTCTGCTCTGTGGCGTCGCCTCGGCGAATGCTGATGAAGGTGACAGCAAGCTCAATCTTTCCACCCTCCACCCTCACCCCGACCTATGACTCTGTTCTGACAGGAAAAGCCTCTGGGGAGGAACATCACCTCATCAGCC
The DNA here is from genome assembly GCF_963514085.1 of Chelon labrosus. Taxonomy (NCBI): domain Eukaryota; kingdom Metazoa; phylum Chordata; class Actinopteri; order Mugiliformes; family Mugilidae; genus Chelon; species Chelon labrosus. Next base: position 20,014,423 of record NC_140360.1, on the reverse strand, counting down.
GCTGCTGCTGAATCTGCTGCTGCACCGAGGGAAAGAGAGAGAGAGAGCCTTTCTCCTGTAAAGCTCCACTCCCTGCCTCAGTCACACCTCGCTAGCACCCCCTAATACTTTTCATCGCGCCACTTGTCAAGCAGCCACCACTTCTGATGAGACAGATAGTGGTTTTAGTGGCTGTAAGGTGGTAGGAGACACCACTGAGTGCTGCAGCGCTCAGGCTCTCAACCAGGAAAAAAGGCAATATTTCAGAAGTAAAGCATATTTAGACTATCAAACAAAATCAAGCCAGCTTCAATTCAAGTTCCCTACACTTCAGTACCTCCTTTGGTTAAATATGCAAGAGAGAGATATATTAAGAGCGTGAGGCGTAGAGCACATATGAAAAACAGCAAGAATTTGATCAGTGCACGTCTCTTTGCACTTGAAATAAAAGGAGATGGAAGCACTATACGAGGGTGAGGGTAATGCAGATTAAAGACTGAGCTAGTTACACCAAAGAGAAAAAAGCTGGGAAACATGACCGGATGACTGTGATGAGAATCTAACTTGAAAGCTTTAAGATCCTTTGGCAGATAACAGGTTTGTCACCAGCAGATGTCAGTAGAGCCGCTGTGATCGAGCGAAGATCATACGCTCCACAGACAAGCCATTGCGGCAGGTAATAGAAACATAAACAGGAATCACTTTCACGTATTATTATAAAGTCAGATTTATTCAGCCATTAATCTACAATGAGTGAGAGGGGGAAAAAAAAGATTGGACACCAAATGTGACAGGGCAGTTTCATCTAATGTCATTATAATTACTGCACAAATAATTGTGTCTGTCTGGGGATTCCATTAACCAGGCTTGAGTCACCATTAACCTCCCGACAGTGTGTACTGCAAACAGTACAAATGAGATGATGCTATTATTACTAACAAAGAGATAATGGGGCCATCGGCATACTAAAAATGCTGTCATGAATCCCCCTTCGTGACAGAGCCAGCAGGAAGGCTGCAGGCCTGAATAAAGTCCGTTCTTCTGATCTGACTCAGAGAGGTTGACAGAGCAAGAGTGAAAGGCTAATGCAACGACTTACATCCACCATGCAGTGCCATGCCTATTTGTCCAAACAATCTTGTCTCCACTCTGCCCTGATCCCTCATGCCAGATTGCCACAGCCCTCTTCATCTAGACGAGTGTCACCCCTGGAGGCTCTGGGTTGTTGACGTACAGTTACCACCGTGTCTGCCTGTCTGCTCTTATCACTGAGGGTTATATTCTAAAGCAGACATGACAGGAGCAGTGCTACTAGGTTTAATCCCGGTGGCAGCAACAGTGGAGGCACCAAACAGCAACCTCGTCATAAGATCATTCTAATGATTGCATTCTTCTGCAGCATCACGCAGTCCTAATGACAAACACAGCTGGTCTGTAGGGCACATCCAACCTGGTCGCCTCTGCACCACTGGACACTATAAGGGACAGTGGAGTACAGTACTGTACATGATGGCCAAGCCTGTCTGTCTTGCCCTGGCATGCTCTTCTCTGTCCCTGTCTGCTAAGCCTGGAGACAAGCCTTCTGTCTGTCTGAGTGTTTGTTAAAGCTGCTCATGCACTATCTGTCAGCAGGCTAGGGGCATAGCTGTGGAGCTCTGCGTGTTTATTGCATTAGACCAAAAGAGTGAATCAAGCTGGCTGCCTTGTCTATGGAACTGTAGCGTGACTGAGTGGTGATGCCACTCTCTTAGCCCCTTGCTTCTTCTCTTTCTCATCAAACACCGCAGGGCGTTAAGGATGACGAGGTCAGACAAGGCCATGTTTTGCAGGGCTCGTGTTTGAACTACTGTGTGTAAGCATCCGTGCATGTGTGAATTTTTGACTGAGAGGACGAGGGTGTGTGGATTTATGAGACAGAAAAAGCTCAGCTAATCCATAAAATCCACATTTTTCCTTTCCTTGTTTTTTTTTTCTGTATCATTAGAGGTGTCAAATGGTTTGTGCAGCGAAATATTGTGAAAGGAATAACAACAAGGAAGAACGAGACAAAAGAGGGCAATTATATAACGCAAAAGCTGACAGTGCTTTGAAAAACAACAATCTGACATTAAACTAATGGTGTGCTGATAAGAATCATCTCATGAAATACGAAACCTTGTCATTATATGGTGACACATACAGCCACACATGACCATACATGTGTCTCAAACATACTGCACAATACTGTACACTCACGCGTTCTGCTTTCAGATCTCAAACTAGTTGGAAAGAAGTTTGGTTTGTCATAGTCCTGATAAAGAGAGAACTATTTTTTTCCCTGCTATTTTATCTATACAACATCAGAGGAATGTTGAAAGTTCTGCTATGTACAAAAAAGAATCCATAGCACTTCACACATATTCAATGTAAAAATCTTCCATTAGATGCACATATCATTTTCCATGAATACAGGTCAGTCTGGCAAAATGCACTCCATGTTCAGAGCTAATATATAATTTAAGTAAAGCATGGTTAATACAGCACGACTTCACAGCCAGTCTTTCCCTACACTGAGATGAGGGTTGCAATCTCACACAACCACTAGATGGCAATGTTGCTCTTTCATAGAGGCCATGTGGACATGCCAGATGCTCCAGGAGAAAGAGAGAGTGATAGAGAGGAGAAGACAGAAAGCACAGACAGAAAGCAGGAGAGGGATTTTTTTTTTTTTTTTTTTCTCTTTATGTAGCCCCCTCATGTAGTCTGGCAGCTAGAAGGCATCTCACATTCACCCTCTTTGTCCCAACAACTCCCAAAGTTAATGACTTTACGCATTACTGGAAATGGTGCTTGATTTTTACATTAAGCCACAGATGTAATGAATACAGTAGGCAGTTGTTGCTCCGTGGCTGTCCTGAGGTAAGGCTTTATGTTAAAATGTCCTAAAACTAATGCAGTGAGGAGGGTAACAATATAGCCTAGTCCTCAATGATGATGGCTTGGACTGCCAATTTAGTATGCAGCCGGCATGTGTGTATGTGTGTGTGTGTGTGCGCTTGTGAAGCTGCTGACATCTTCCTCTTTACCTGGCCACAACACCAATAATTGGCGGTCGGAATATCAGTCACAGCTCTGCCGGCCTCTGCCAGACACACCTGAATCACAGTCTGGTTGTTAAGGGTATCTTAACAGCTCTGAAAGTTTTTCAATGACCCTTTCAAAGGTCCCACTTTGGCCATTATCATCATCAGACAAAAAAATATTTTTTTTTTTATTTCCTAGAACATAACCTCAATCAAACACGTAGTGCAACGCGCGGAGCATTAGCAAAGCTGATAACAACAGGGATCAATCCATTGAAGGGGAGGAGACAGATAGAGCCGGAGGAGGGGTGGAAGGGGATTTCTGGTGAGTCAGACATTCTTTCTCCCACGCACTAACATGAATCAATAACCAGCTTGCTGCCCTCCTCTGCCTTGACGGCCTCCATGGGCCAAAGGGGAGGCAGATTCTCAGTCTGGCCAGAGTGGTGCCAGAGGTCTAGGGGAAGAGACGAACTTTGACCTGGAAGTACCAGACGGCTCCAGGTTGAACACACACTCATAGACCATGATTCTCTGAGTGATGTGCTGAGGGCACTTAGTGTACCAGCTATGAGCAAATAGGAATGGGCAATAAACCCTCAGACAACAACAACCGACAGTATGATTAGTCTCTCCATGCATCTAAGTATGTATGTATGCATGTACAGTATGAATGTATGTATGTATGTATGAATGTATGCATGTATGTAGACTATATTAAGGCCTTGCTAGCGGTGACAGCCGTTGCTCATACTAAAGATTATGAATAAAGGCTGAGACTGGAGTGACAAGAAGTGATGAATGCATAATTCTGAATAAGATTATTCAAATACTCACACATGGGCTTGAGTTGACCAATCAGCTCCTCCTTGGTCCACTTGGCCCACTCTTTCTTGTCCGTATTGATGGAGCACAGGATCGGTCCACATGGTTTGCCACAATCCTCAATGGCTGGAACATTCAAATAGTGGACGAGCACAATATCAGGGTTCTGTAGGGAAAACAGAGAGCGAGTGTGTGTGTGAGGTTAGACGAGATGTCATTACGGCTAGCCTGTAGCGTAGTTTCTTGACGATATAACAGCACAGAGTGGTAGTAACAAGTACATTGGCTCGGATGTGCGAGTTGGGAAGGGAATATGGCTGAATTAGAAACACTGGTAACGCTCACACAGACAACAGAGCCCAAGAACAGAAGAGGAAATGCACAACCCAAAACACAGCCAGACAGAAGAACAAATCTGGGATCAGAAATCGGCAATAATCTCACTCATTATGTGTCTGTATCTCTGTATCTCCAAATGTGTGCGTGATTGGATGTGTACCCTGGAGTGTGTGCTCATTTATGTGTGTATTTATATGTGCATATGTGTGCTAATTACAATGTGTGCTCATGTAACACACTTATGGCATTTTGTCAAGTCCTCCCACATGGTGCGATGATGCCCTCAATTAACTCTGCCTGTATTTACCAAGTCAAAACTCAATAATTTTCCGCCTGCAAAATTGTTACAGGGTTACCTCTGCAAATTCTCCAAATTGACAGTTTATGAAAAATAGGTAGCGTTTAAAGGAACGCTGTGCAGGTGTGAATAACATCAATTCACTTCTGTGCTGATGAAAAGCTTTGATTACTAGGCACTCACACAACGCATGTTCCTGTTTTAGTCCTTATCACTTCCAATTTACTATAAACATCTGACTGCCACTAAGCTAACAGATTGAACGCACAAATACAGCACGATGTTGCTACACTGACACACGGGATGCAAATAAACGGCACTCTGACTAAAAGTGACACACACACACAGCCGAATATAAGGATGTATACAGGACGTGGTCTAAGATTTTTCTTGGAAATCTGGAAATTAATACTTCAGCTGTGTTGCTGAAAACAAAAGGAAATTACATTTCTTATGTATGACACAAAAAAACCACACCTACACGTGTGCGCGCGCAGATAAACAAGATGAGAGAATGAACAAACCAAGACTTTGATAGAGAAAAATGCTGTGACAACATGTACGTGTGACTGCAGTTTGAAGCTTCATCAGTACTAAGTGGCAAATAAATCAAAGTGCCGCTACTGTAAGGTCTGTGCTCCCTCTCAGTGTGTACCATTAATCTGCACCCCCCCACCCCCACTCCCCACTACATCAGACAGGGGTGTGGTTGGGGGGCACAGAGATACACAGAAAGAATTACTTTCGTAAAAGCATCACAAACATCCAAACAGCTACGGCCATCTCTGATGTGTCTGGGCAGTCATAGCGCTGTAGTACGTAAAAAACAATCGCAGGAAGACAGATGACCTTCCCCTCGCCATGTGTACCAGAAGCTGGAGCTGGACATTGCAGCGTGTTATCTCTCTGCTTTCCTTGTCCCCTGTCATCACTACGGACACTGGGTGACGACGGCAGGCCTGCTCTGATGGAGATGGTACAGGCTGTGTGTGATGCCCCCAGATGGCATCACCAGCTGTGTCAATAGCTAAGAGATGCCCTCCATCTTTACTTGGAATGAGCGCACAGAATGCAGACAGCTTCATTCACTTATGAGCGCACATAAATGAATGTGGATGTATGGGTGCAGATGAGAGTGAATATGCAAAGACACACAGCGCACGCAAAAGTGTGGCCAAACACATAGGCACAGCCACACACGTACAGGATGAGCATAGTGTAACAGACACACACGCACACACACTCAAAGGACGCACAAGGGTTAGATGAAAATAACCATACACGTGAATACGCACAGTCTCCTCCTTGCAACACCCACACTCCCACCTGTTTCCTACTTTTTCACACAAAGCTGCATAAATACGCACGTACACAGCAAAAGCTGCAAAAGGGATACCATGTGGCATCGTACATCTGATCCAAAAACAAGTAATCCTCGTGTTGCTGTGCTTCGCTATTAAGAAACTGCTATCTGAAACTATGGGGAGAGCCAGAGGCGGAGAAGGTCTGGAACTTTCACTCTCTTTCTCCACTCTTGTTTTGCTCCCTTCTCTCCTCTTACTTTACAACATGTTTAACTCTCCCAACTCAGACCTACCTCCACTTTCGGACGAAAACAACACAATGAAAATGTACAGCGTCACATAAATCTATCAGGATGGTAATTTAATTTAATTTCCTGCTGGCTGCTTTCTTTTCCACAGTGTAATATCAGGAGTTGGTTCTCCAGGAGTAAAGGGAAAAGGCTGAGGGGGAACTTTTTGCCTGGATAGTCTTTTCTAGAGAAAATTAGATCTCATTAAGTTATTGATTAATTGTGTAATGTAGTCTTTTGGTTGTTTTTTCTCTCATTTCCCATGCGGGTCTCAGGGCAGCTATCCAGCCTCGCTTCCGCAGTGGAAGGGACGACTGGGATACAGTTGCAGGAACCTGTGGTGTGCATATGGTCGTGAAAAGATTTTCGGCCCTTTGGATTCTTATCCATCACACAGTGCCATCATGGAGTGTGTACCAAATTAATTCCGCAGCAGGAGACAACAAGCTCAAACATTTATGCATGGTTCTGCATATGTGTTTATATGATATTATTTTGTATGCGATCATGTCATTGCTTGCCAGCATGTGTGCCAGCAATTCACATGTGTTAAAAGCGTGACTGCATCATGTATGCAGAAAATGTAGCGTGTCTCCAGCCAGCATTTGGATGTTGCTGTGTTGTGTTAATGTTTACTGCGCCTCCCTAGAACAGATGGATAGATGTTGAGATAATTACTAGCAGAGTCTTGGGGAGTCAGCCATGGGGGCGGAAGGCCTGCTGAGTGGGTGGTGGAGCGCCTTCCTGCTCCTCCTTCCACCAGTCTCTCTCACAAATACACAGAAATACGCTAAGACACAAAACTATGCATTCACATGAAATATCAACAGTCATACACACGCACATGTTCGTTAATACATAACGCACGAGACACATGAAAAAGGTGGTGTGCAAACACTCAAACGCACACGCATTAGCACACATGTGCATATGCAATATGCAAGACATCGCCATCGCAACCGAAGGATAAAGGTGCTGTTGTAGCCAGGCAACAGGTTTATCTGGCACCCACGCACTTTGAGGCAGCCAGTGCTCCTACGATCTCTCAGTGACTGCCTACCTCGTCCTGAAGTCATACACCCTGTTCTACTCCAAAAGACAAGAAGGAAGAGAAAGAGAGGGAGATTCGCTAATGGACCCAAGGGCACAGACAGAGTTAGATGTCGGTGGAGACGGATACAATGACCTTCTACTCTGCGCTGAATGTGTGATGGTGAATGTGCGTGTTGAACTGCAGCTGAGATATAACGAACTGAGACTTTGGTACAAAGCACATCTATTGGTGAAATCTGGTGTGAGTGTTCAAGTAAAGTGTCCACTCTCTCGTTATGTCTCTGTGAACCGGCCACAAATCTGCCACTCTCTTGAAACTCCTCCGTGTAGCTGCTACTCCGACAATCCAGCATAGCTCATTAAGAGCCAGAAAAGGCAGGGGGAAGAGGCAGATTTTGAAATAAAATACATGGAACGACAGCGAGACTGAAAGAAGGACATCTCTTATATTGTTATTCAGGCAGCTCTGCTCCGTGATTGTTCTTTACCGTAGTAGGCCTCGCTTTCATAACTCGTGCACAGGAGCGATAAGAACACCATTAGCATGAAAGGATCTTAATTGAGAGGGGATGCTTCGTGGAACGTGGATGAGGCAGGGAGTAATGGGGGAAACCCTGCTCCACTCTGATAAAATAACCCCAACTGGGGAGTGGGGGGCTTCAAAGCCTGTCACACCGGAGGAGACTACACAGCAGACAGCGGCTCAGGTATGGGGGCTTTTCCCATTTCCCCTTCCACTTTCACTCTGTGGAAGGAATGGAGAAAATAAGCAAAGGAGGAAAGAAATGAGACAGTTCTTCATGGGAGAACTGAACTAGTAGGCTTCAGGGATCTCCATTTCAATGCAAAATATCTTGAAAGCAGGAGCAGCCAATTGTTTTGTCACAAACATTCAGCATCAAGGCATAAATAGAGAGGGGAGGGCGTACATTGGTGTTTTTTTTTTTTTTTTCATGAATTTATCTTAGCCTTTTGTATTTTAGTCAGCCTACATTAAATTATAAATAGTATGTGAATGAGTGTCTAGAGGCAGATTTCTGTATGTTAGTTGGTGTATATACATCAGTATGCATGCAGAATGAGCGCAATGAGCTGTGAGTGTGAGTCTGAGGGCACTGGCTGCATATTCATGACGTCTGTGTGTGCAGTGCATACTGGAATCTTTGTGTGCATTTTCACACGTGGCTGTGCAGTTTCCTATGCAACTTTAAACTCTACATATGTGTTTTGCACCGTGTGCTTATGGTCTATTCAATAGGTACGAGGGGTGATTGAGGTCCTGCTTATTTGGCTATGCGGGGGTAGTTGCCCTGGCAGTGGCATGGTGATGGATAGCATGAGGTGCCAGTCATTAGGCAGCCTCCTGGCCTCTGGCACTGAGGTTGCAGTCTTAAACATTGCCCTCCCCTGTATGTCCCCAAACACCACTGCTCATTTCAAGGTCAACTGCCTCTGTGGTGCTGCACGTTCACCTCCATAAGTTGTAAGACTTCTTCCTTTTGTTTTGAACCTTTAACGCTCACTGCTAAAGGGTGTGTTTTGAAATGTGGGGGTGGCTGACTGGTGCCTTGCACACAGAAGCACAGACATGCACATGCTGTACATGAGCCCACACACACGCGCGCGCGCACACACTGCGAGGTAAACAAAACACCACGTCAAACCCTCCCAAAAAGGCAGCAAACAGCCTGAAGCTCCTGTCGAGATAGCGGAGCAGACCCCTATCTGAACCCGCTCCTCTCTGGGTCGTCTATGACAAACTCTTTGTTTAAATGTTCCCAGTTTAGAATACAGACAACCTAATTGGGGTGTCTGGAGTAAACGCTCAACTTAACTGCAACAGTTCACCCTCCACTGCATCAAGCTCTCCACCAACACTGCCTGAGCGCCAAGCTAAAGTGACGCCTGGGGTGGGTATCAATCCCGGGGTAAGAGCCAGTTTACAGGAGGTTTCTTAATGTGCTGCCTCAGTTGCCTCTGTCCAAGGTTTGTCAGAGGAACTGCAAAGCAGGGGGCACAGCAGGAGACCCTGATTTAGAGAAGATCCATACTCCACCTCTTTACCTCCACTACCTAGTGTACTGGCTGGAAGATATGAAAGGCAGCACTTGGAACTTTTGAGGAACAGGAAGAGGCCAGCATGTTTGAGCGTGTTTCAGAGGAAGCCAGGGGCTGAGGCCTGTGATGTTTAATTCAGTAGCACATAATCACTCCGATGGAGTTGAGAGCGGGGCTTTAAATAACTCAGCTTAGAGGGGCAGAACTGCTTCACTCTGGGTGGGGGAATGCGAGTCTGTGTGTGTGTGGGTGGGTGGGTGCGTGTGTGCACTTTTGTGTGTAATTGTGCAGATATGTGAGTGCATTTTGCAATCCTACGTGTCTGTGAGTGAGTCTGCAAGAAAGTGCTCCACTATTTTTGTGTGTGTGGCTCCTCCCCGCTTTGAAATATTTTATTTGTGCAGTGCACCAGAGTAAAAGGTGGAGTGTGTTTGTTGCTGTGCCAAGCGTCTGCATGCATTACAATAAAAGTGCAAAAGGCCAGCATTCAGAGGCTGAATATGGAGGAGCCTTCCAGATGCCAAGCAGGCAGGCAGTAAGTCAGGCGGTAAGCCGGGCAGTGAGGCACTGAAGCCCCTTTAGCTGCCACAACTCAACTCAGAGTTTACAGCCTACTTATTCTTCCTAAGGCCCTTACAGCACACACTACCCTCTCCATTAGTTGTGGTGGTCCCAAGTGAAAAAGCCTTGCTGCCCAAGGGAAAGCAGAGAAAGGGCCATCAGGAGCCCATCCGGCTGTCTTGGCAGAGCCCGTGGCTCTGATCCTGATATTCAGTGGCCATCCAGGTGACACAAAGTCACACCGGAGTAAAAGGATTGAAAGGAAGTCACTGAGCCCTCTCAAACACAGGGAGGACTTAACTATGTGCTCTCTCTTCATGATCCTTTTCTTTTCCCTTTGCCTCACAATAACCTCTGAACCTCTGAATTCTTCCTCTGAGTCTTTTCCAGTTACTTGCTCTCTTATTTTCATCTGTTCCTCTTAGGGCATAGTGCAATTCATTTGGAGAGGGAAACACTGCTAATGCCATCCCTCTCCGTCTCTCTCTCTCTCTCTCCTGCTCTCTCTCTCGTCTGCTCTCGCTGCCTTTCATATCAGGGCTGAGTCTGATTTGTTTGTGTGTGTTGTCTTTTTCCCTGTGCCAGTCGACAAGACGTACTATTTATGTGCCTCTGCCCGTGTCTGTGAGCGAATCAGGACTTCACAGGAGCAGCCGGGGGAGCAGGGTGTGCTGGTGCATTTCTAAACAGGGAGTCACAGGGAGGACTGATGTGTGTCCAGCTGCAAGACAGTCCAACCTGGCCACTATCTGCCTCCGCAATAGCTCACTGAACAACAATAGATAACCCTGGTTGTCAGCAACAACAACTGTTGAGGTTGTAACAGAAAACTGACCCAGCCAAGCACGAACTCTTAGAGCATAAATGCACACGTATTGTATGTAGATACGTACTCACAGCACAAACGCATCACACAATGACAGCAGCAATGGTCACAGGACTGCTGAGCCTGTGTGCTCTGTCAAACATGGTGAGGGGCTCATTATTATTACTGGGCTGAATACTGGAGCAGCCCCTGAGCTCGGCTTGGCAAGACCTCTCTCTGGAGACACACACACTGGCCTCTACGCGCACACATACACACCATACAAATGGGTAATCAAACGTCTGCCCCTGGGAAAAAAAATGCTCAAATGGTTTCCTAGCAACCAATGGTGTGTATTGGATCCACATGAAAAATGAAAAATAAAGACAGTGTGTGAGCGTGTGGTTGCGTGTGAGACAGAATGAAAGAATGAGGTTGAGATAAACAGTGCGTATTAGAAAGGGATAGAGGGGTTTATGGGGTGAAGTGCGAAGTGGTCAGATATGAAGTTGTGAATGGGATATGAAAAGGTAATGAAGAGACAAAGAGAAAAGGCACAATCAGAGGTCTGCCAATCTGATCGACAAAACGCACACGCACTTCCCCAGCCTCTCTACAGGGGCAGTGTTGTCTGCGAGTTGATCCAAGGAGCAAGTCCACAGATTTCTAAAGTCATGGGAATATGCTGTCAAATCCCAGCTCAGAGAGCGATCATCATGGGAATAAATCAGGAGCTTACACACTGTTACAAATATGTAACACTACAGGGGAGGGGCTTATGCATGAACCGAGGCTTTAAGCCTAAAACGCATTGCCATGTATCACACCGGGTTCAAATGCAAAACACAGGGGGTCGTGCTTTACCAAAGTCACATAAACAGGTGAGAGTACTGGTTTGTAACATCGCTACAAAACATTCACCAGCTGAAGCTCTGAGGCTATAAAGAGCTCTTTGATCATCGCTGAACACTGCAACAAAAACACAAAAAGTTCCCTTTAAAAATGATTCAACAAAATGACAGAGTTACATTATATTTGTTTATCTATGTGCAAGCGTGTGAAATGTGAGGAGCAAAGCAGCGTGTAATAGTGTGTGTGTGTGTGTGTGTGTATTTCCATAAGATACTCGTGTGTGCGACTGTCTATGTGCATGTTTGGTACATCTGTCTGTAAAACTGTGTGTGTGCGAGCTGGTGAGAAGCATACTATCTCCATCCAGCAGCTGCCACAAAGAGGCTTCCCAAAACAAGTGCAGGGCCGTGACAGAGACAGAGCGACCGCAGCCTTCTGGTGGTGTAATAGGAAATTAATTGAGACCATCAATATGGTATTAATCATTAAAACACAGGTGCTGAGGTGGCACTTTGCTGACTGCTCTACTGTTGGCAGCGCTCACATACACACACACAGTAAAAGTTTGACCTGCTGCTTTGCAAAAATGTAGGTGGGGAAAAAAGAGCGGCCGAGACAGAGGGGAAATGAGAAAAAGGAAAGTGTATCTTCCCATTAAACCGCACACAGACAGTGGGGCACTTGTGGGCACGGCAATCCAAGGTCATTCTTGTTTTTGCCATGGAAATGGTTAGCGTTCACCTCTTTTAATCTTCACGTGATACTGACTGAAGAGTGGGACGGAAATTGAACAGTATAGCGGGTTTTCTGAAAGGCTTTCAAATCAGAAAGTGTCAGGTGAATTTGGAGTAATATTTATCAACTCCCTTGGAAGCCATGTTTCTTATAACACCTAATCCGTCGTGAGGCAAAGCACAGTGAGGACTGGAGTGCCAGTGTTAATCAGCCAGAGGAGAGCCAAATTGCAGGTACTACATTAAGCCGTTAAGCACACCACGTCTCCAAATTGTTGAAGGTGTCTCACTGAGATGAATGCTTCTTCTTATGAATAATACATTACACACATATACACATACAAACCAGACATGTACTGTATATACGTGCCCATGGGAGTGCACCGTCACACCCATACACGTGCAACGCGGCGAATGTAGCGTAGTGAGACCCTGTGACAGCTGTGCAGGGCGGAGGTTTGTAGTGTCTGGCAGAGTTCAGCGCTTTCTTCGGACTGACTGAAGTCCAACATCAACTGGCCTCCTCAGACGCCTCACTCCAAACCCTCACCGTTGCATGTCTGTCAGTGTCAAGGTTGAGCCTATGAAATGTTTATGATTCAGGAGCGGTAGATAAGATGAAGATTGATCTGGATCGAAAGGCAAATAAGATTGCCAAAGCCCAGAGTCAGCTGAAAAGCAGGCAGAGGGAGAAGAGGCGGAGAGAAAAAGAGACTAAGAGGAGAAAATGCATTAACACAGGTCTGGCCCTGAGAGAGCACAGAGTAATGAATACTTCCTCCACACACACTGAATACTGGGGGGAGAATATGGACAGACCATCATGACCAGCTGATTGATACCGTGTGGTGAGTGTGTCTGTGTTTGATCTGTTGCCTGATTGCTGGCACGCTCAAAACATTCAATTCTTGACTGACTCTATCCTCGCTCTGTGATGCGTTTGAAAGTGGTGGACATGAAATGATAACTTTCAAAAAACAGCAGGTTCAATCATGCTTTTAAAACTTAAAGGTATGACTACAATCATTAATTGGACAGGTCCATGTCAGGGAAAGACAAGGGAAAGAATGATTGCCAGTGATTAGCACTGCACAAAACAATTGCACTTAGAAGAATGGGAAGCTCTGACTCTTCTCAGTAGCCTGACGATAACGTATCAGCTTTAATTTACGACGTCTAACAACGGAACAAAAAGGGAAATGATGTCATCAAATAGAGCATTTTTCAAAGGCCAGAGGAACCTGTCTACATGCTTTAATGCACATGAATTTGTGTGAGTGCAAATGGAACAGATAGAAGGATAAGGCCCTTTGATGAATCTCCCAATGGCCCTGGCCAGCTTGCAGGAGCGGAACAGAGCAGAGGCCACCAGAGAGTTGGGGTCCGAGCCCTGGGGCCTGTTCTCTCCCTCCCCCTCTCAGCCTGCCTTCCCATTACCTCCTCTGATCAATACTGGGTCCTAATCACTGAGGACAGTATGCTAGTTCTCTCTTTCTCTCATCTCCTTCTCTCAGTTTTTCTTCTCATGCTTTTACAACCTCTGCCTCTACATTACCAGCAAGCATAAATTAGTTGCACTTGCTTTTTTCTGCATGTGCCTATGTGTGTCCATATGTGTCCCCTCTTCGCTTGTCTTAGCCACACACATTCTGCCAGTGCTTCTATGCATATTTGTGAACGGGACTCAGTTTGAGACTCTGTAAATACGTGAACAGGCTTATACAAGGCTGTTAAAATGTGTGCATGTGTCTGGGTACAACAAGATAAGAGAATATCCTTGAAAAAGCAACCCCAACATAAACCCCAGTGAATTATGAGCAGCATGCATAAACTTGAATAATAATAACACATCCCCTCATTTTGGTGGCTTTATCCCAGTTATCTAATTGCCCATGTCTTTTTGCTTTAATAAACTAATGAATGTGGCTGGGTTGAGGCCTGGAATCATATAGGCAGCAATAAGAGGCGCTGCTTTAAACCCCAAACTGCATCAGAACAGCTGAATAATTTGTAAGAGAAATAATTACGGGGCAGAAGAGCAGGCATCAATCCTGGAACACCGACAGTGCCCTCGCTGGAAACTACCTCACCCATAAGCCAAGGCTCCATTAGGTATTGTCTGGGGCCTACAGGCTAATTTGTTTGCATCAATAATACATTCAAAGGATTTATCTAACTTGCAAATGAGCGTTCATTTACTGGTCCAAGAGGCAAGGAGGAGAGCAGGCAGCAGGAGAGAAGGTGTGAAAGGCTGAAGCAGCTGGTTAGGGCTTTCTGGGACACAGTTAACTCTTTGCTGTGCAGCAGGATGGCGGTCCGTATCTACCGGTTAGTTGGCACTATTCGGAAAAGCTTGCTTCTGACATGTTTGGATAACAGCCAGGGTTTATGGAGGGCAGAGATGGGTCAAGGTGCTACTGACCAAGCGTCGGAAAGGAATTAAAAATAAACCCATTAGAGTCCCATTAGAGCCATAACGTATTACCTGCAGCACCAAAGACTCTTTGATCATACGCCAGGTGATCAAATTACAAAGCGGAGTGTATGTCTGCGTCTCTGCGAGAAGAAAGGGCTGTGGCATTAGTGAGACATGGTGGGTTGTCCTTGGGGGACACTGGGATCCCCGGTGTCCTTTGATCTCTGTTCTATGCCGCCTCCCACAGGTGATACCAGGATGCTCAAAGCCAAAAGAAGTGGAGGAGGGGTCACGGAGGAGGGAGACAAGAGAGAGAGAGAGAGAAAGAGAAAAGGATGGGAGAGGAGGAAGGAAGCTGGCCATGAACATATGCTGCCTCTCTGTGCCAAGCCCCACTGGCTCAGGCAACCCACGCATACGCTGCGCTGCTGCTGCTGCTGTTACCACTCCAGTCCTCTCCAACACCAACACCATGGCACTACTTAGTCAAACAAAGCTGGAGAGATGAATCTGGAAAGAGACCGGGTCTCCCCAGTCTCAGCACTGCCAGGGTAGGGCTGCTTGGCTTGGATAACACAGTCTGATTATACACACACACACACACACACACACATACATGTACAGAGTAGTGGCTTTCAACAGATTGGCTAGCCGGCCCCGAAATGTGGGCTTCTTCTGTTGTGGGCCATCATACGGCTAAGTCTTAATGGGCAAGTCTCTCGTACTTCGATTCAGTTTGATTCGTGATTGGTAGAAGCTGCAAAATATTAATTTGTTCGTATCATACCAAACTTGAAACTGAACAATACTGTGGGGGATATTAAAAAATAATATTTTTTAGGAATTGTTTTTACACACTTTTGTAACACAGCTGACTAATAATGTTGGATTTCAACAACAATGACCATCTGTTGTTAAAGCCACATAAAGCGTGAGACGTTAGCTGCACCTTTATACTATAAATTAAGATGTACAGCATAGGTTTTAACAGACATGAGAATATTAATTCCGCTTTAGTTGAAACAATCTTGGGCAGGAAAAGTGAAAAAGAAGTTAAAGGAGTTTTTCATTTCTCTGTTGAAGATTTAGCGCAGTTAATGGTAGCTCTGTGTGTGTGTGTGACAATGTGTGTCAGATAAGGACAAGAGTACCGTAGTTGCCAATACTTTGAGGTCTGATGTATTTAACACCTAAAGGCATCATTAACACTTGCAGACTAAAAGGTTCAATTCCATTTTCACTGCTTAAACATTCCACAGGCTTCAAATTCACAGAAAGGTCACACACTAATATTTTTATACAATCCTTAATAGGATTTCTAAAAAGTTGTGTCATTTATCTTTGAAATATTTAGTGTAATGAGGCGCTTACATTACTTAAACCGCAACAGTGTGGCTAGGGGGGATTCCACAAAAAATGTTTCAAATAATGACCGACCGTGTTTTTGATTTCACTGTGTTGTTAAAGGAATAGAGGACAGGAGGGAAGGCAGGGAGTGGAGGGAGGGCGGGATCTGAACGGCTTTGGAACAGTGCTGAACATGGCTCCCCACAGGGATTCAAAGCAAGGGCGAAAAAACATCAACTGCACAGATTCAAATTGCTTGCCACTGCACATGTGCGCACACAAACACACGGCCGTTCACAAATCCACACAAACCCTCCACACAAAGAATGCAGACACACAAACAGCCTCAGATGCTATATAATAACTAATGCTCGTATAACACAGAAATCAAATTCAGGGTTCGTCTTGCAATCTGAGCCTCACAAACTCAATTCCCCTCTGCCGTCTAGCCACCTCACGATCCGCGGCCTTTTCCGTGTGAACGAATGGGGTCAGTATCGTCACATAAACACCATCCTCTGCTCTCTCCCCCTCTTTCCCTTTTCTCAGTGAATGGATGCTGAGCACTGGTGCATATCTACACAGGGATGGCAAGGGCACCGAGGAGAGAAAATCAATACTATATCTCACCACTAAGCACAATCCCAACCAAAAGCAGCTGGAGTTTGCAGGTTGCTCCATAAACTGGACGGCTTCATCTGGCTGGCCACTGTGTCGGAGGATTGCTACAGTAATGCACTACAGCACAATGGCCTAGGCCAGAGCCTGCCAGACACGGAGGCACGCGCACTCACAGACACACACAAAAAAAACCCACACATACACAGAGACAAACAGCGTGCTCCCAGGGGCTGTGGAACAGCAACAGCAATGAGAAAAACTCTCATGAGGCGGGAGCAGGGTTGACAAACACACCATCCTCTATCACAAGCAAGGAATAGCACCACTGGACCATTTAGCCCACCCTTGCAGAGTGCGTGTGCACCCACGCAACCGCATACATGTGCGCTCACACACTCATATGCACATATACAGACACAAGGCCTTAAAATACCTGTTCTAAAAATAGCACATGGGAAACGGGACTGAGGCTATTATTATTGCACACACGTCCTGCCTGGTCCCACCAAGGAAAGGGAAGAGACTAATGATTTTCCTGGTGCAAGCAATTAAAAAACTATTTGTCACCTGCCAGGCTGCATATGACGTTAGGGGCCTTGGCAGAGGACCACAGAGTAACTCTGCATATACACACTCACACACACACACACACAAAGTGGGTTGCGCCATAGCAGGCGTACCAGAGGCAGAAATGGTGCATGAGAAACAGGTGAAGCTGGAGGGTTGGAGAAAAGAGAGAAGCAGAAAGAGAATGAGGTAAGAAGGGAGGAAAGAGTTCTCCGGATAGAGGAACAGAGTTGTGTAAACGGCTGATTTATCCGGACAGGTTAATACCAGGCCAGACATCGTCTCAGACAGCACGCTGCCATCAGGAAGTCATGTAATATTTAGAATCCAGCCAATGAAAGTCATTCTCTCGCTGCTAGGCTCCTGGCTAAAATAGAAATGTATATCTCCCTCCTCCACCCCACCCAGCCTCACCCCCTAAGAGCACAAGAAGAGAGGATGTCCAATTCTCTGCCATTCACATCCCTGCTCTGCCTCTCTCCCACTTTCTTTTTGGACTGCCTCCTCATCCTGCACGTTTTATGCGCATCTCTGTTTCACCTGAACTGCTGCAATCTCTGTCGGATTCGTGCATCTGGTGTAAGGAATTTCAGGAAAGAAAATATGAACCAATATATCTCTGAAAATCTACATTTTAATATAATATAATGACTCCCAATGGATGCTTTGCCACAGTCTTAGAATTGAGGAGTAAACACAGTAAATAACATGTAGTGTTTACAATGAAGTCCACATGGAGATAAGGAACTGTCAAAGCTGAGTTTTCCGAGAAGGTCACTGGAGAAGTTAAGAGTTTTTTTCTTTCTTTTTGTTGTTAAGCTCTGTTGGTGTATGCCAGGACCGCAGTTTATCACTTCGAGATTGTATGGGGGTTACGGATGCCACACAAGGGGCACCCTGACTGACTGAAACGTCCCGTATTCATAAGGAAACGTCCTCCGATGCAGCCGCAGGAGGCCAATATTCGGCTCTGGGGCAACGGGAAAAAACCCTATATAAATTTGGAAGGGGTAGTAAATAATGTTAAGACAAGCGTTATGCCTCCTTTGCACTACACGGCCCTACCAGGATCCAGCTTCTAGCACACACTCGGCTGCAGTAATTTACGAGGCAGCTCGTTAACGTCAGGTGATTTGCGCTGCTCGTTTGCTCCCGCTCATCTCCACCAAATGATATCATCTTCTACCTCTAATCTTCTAACTCTAATCCCCATTCTCAAAGCACCCCCACACCCCTCCCTCCTCTTGTTTCCTCCCCTCCTGACACAGTCCTCCACCCCCCACCTTTCCACATTTTGCTTTCTCTCTCCTCCTCTTCCTCCTTCCTCCTCCTCCTCCTCCTCCTCTCAATCCCTGTGTCTTCTCGATTTCGCGTGGGTGTGTTTTGAGATGGAGGAGCAGACAGCGATAGGAGCAGAGCCATTCCACTGAAGGGTGTGTGTGTGTGCGTGCGCGCGTGTGCGTTCAATATGACATCTACTCAGATCAAAAAAGACTAAAAGAAGTCTGGTTTGACTCTGAAGGCTTTATGTGCCCTTGTAGTTACTTTTCCACTGCCCCCTGCTGAGAGAGAATGAGTGCAGGCCAAAAAAAGAGAGATTTTTCTCAAAACTCGCAGAGGGGAGATAGCTCAGCAATCCTGGGGAGACACAGTGGTAGGGAGAAATAAAGACAGATAGAAAGGTGAGATGGAGTGGGGGGTCATAGACCAGAACAGTGTGCGGGAGAGAAACGAGAAGGAAAAATATTTAAGAGAGAATGACAATCTTTATAAGAGAGATTATACTGACAATGAAGGAATTAAATAGTTCTTAGCCATAATAAAATACAGCTGACGCTCCTACAGTTATTCATTTCAGGTAGTGGAATGATTCAGTCACATTGGCCGAATGCTTATCTTTTCCACAAACAGGACTTAGTCTCAACCCGTTAAAGATCCGATGCAGATAACGTCCTCAGACAGACAGATATTCACAATGAAAATTGCCAATTATAGAAATTGCAATCAGAGCCGTTGGTTTGTATGTTGATGAGTAGTAGCCGGTTAAAGGGGAACTGAGATCAATATCTGACTGAATACAAAGTGAATCCCTCTGCTTCGACAGCGCTTTCATACCAACTCGTCTTTGCTCTGTGCGGTCTTCACATGTCCCCCTGTCTTCCTCCCCTTACCTCTACCCCTTTCTATCCCCGGCTCATCTCTCCCTCTATGACACGTCCAAGTGATTGTGTCGGGATGTCAACCCTCATCCACGGCTAATTGGGGCTCAGAGGAGTAATCAGGGCAGGACAAATCAGACAGTTCTGGTCATTAGCTGTGACCAGTGTTCTCTGGGAAGCTGGGAGACGCGTGCGCGCTTCTGCCATCAAGCCTGAGCCTGCGAAATGACATGGCTTGATGTAAGATTGGCACAGCACACATCAGACTTGCTGCAGATTCCTCTGCTTTCTAGCACACACGGGCAGGGAGTAAACACAAATAAGCCTGGCTGGTGACACAATGCCCAGGGACCTCTTATTATCTAATATGGGAGAGGCTTCAAAGGGTTGCTGACAAGAAAGCTCATCAAGTACAACAATCGTGGTTTGTCCTCAACGAGCTTGAAGTGATGTATATGTTGCATACTTCTCTGGTCAGTGAACTAGTTCTCTGTGCTCATTTGCGATTGCCATGGAAAGAGAGCGAAGCAGAATAACATGTAAAATATTGGCGTCAATAACAATCTTGAAGTCACAAAATGTAAACATGTCGATGGCTACTGCTTCTGAAAGAGGGTGCATGACTCTTGGGCTAGAAGAATGTCAATTCGTCTTACTGGCAGAGCCTTAACCTTTCAGGATAACTGAATTATTTAAGCACCACATACCTGTTGTGGGCCTCTGTTTCTCCGTCTGGGCTCAGGCTGGTTAGGAGGCTGCATGAGTCTATGGCCACGCACGCCTCTTTGGCTGCAGAGTGAAAATGGCAAGACAAATGCGGCAGGGGATTTGTGATAATTGGCCGTGCTGGTGGGCTAGGCGACGGGCCTAGAGAAAAGGTCGCAGGCACTGAGGAACAGATCAGTCTGCCAGGAGGAGAGGAGGCTCGAGGTGCCTCTGGGGTTTAACTCAACTTCTCTCTCTTTCATCGTATGGGGAGAGAGCACTCCAGCAGGGGCCATTAATTAAGCACCAGAGTAACCTTCAATTTGTTTAGAGGTCAGAAGTCCCAGTGTCACTGTTTTGGGCAGAAACCAACTTAGAACTAACTCCATGTTTTTCTCTCTGAGCGGAAACAGAGGGTAGCAGATGTGCTCAGAAGAAGAAAAGTTGATAGCAGGGAGAGAGACTTATATGAATGTTTATGAGCATAGGGGTTGGAGGGGGTTAATGTCAGATGCACGGTGTCTGTGTGACTGCAGACAAGGAGGAGGAGAAGTGAAGGAGACGAGGGGAACCACAGGGACATGGCTCACACCCCGACATGCTTGTGAAGCAGCTGTTCTCCTCATGGCGGAAAGAGTGGGGGCCTGCCAGCAGCAGCATGCTGCCGAAAGCGCAGTAGTCTCCCACCATAGTGCAGTAACAGAGCGGCAACGTCTGATCCACACACACACACAAAGACAAACATGTGGAGACGCTGACAGATATACAGACACACTCTCCCCGCTGCATATACTGCCACCTGTTCTCTTGCCAGTCCGGAGCTGAAGTTTTGAATTTAACAGTAATGTCAGACGGTGAAGTCAAATTCATATGCTATAAATCTGAGCTCATACTGTAGAGGTGCATTTCCATTTGATACAAACAACAGCCTGCATAGCTAAAGGCAATTATATTTCTACTGCCTCCGTTTGCCCCGAGGTTGTAGACAGCCAGTCAAAACCTCACCAGGTTTTCCTGACTCTCTACCCTCTCAGTGAAATCAACAGAAAGGTGCCCAGGCTCATCCATGATTTATCTCAGTGAAATATTCATTATGTAGCCTTGCATAGTGTGGACGTATCTGATGTGAATCTGGACCTGACAGCTCTGCTCCGTCATCACACATCACCCGAGCCACTCTGAATCCGGCACCTGTCTCCCAGCTGCTCAACACAGAGGCAACTAAACTGATTTGAATGAATAGAGGACTCTCGTAGATATAAAGAATCCATCTGTCTGTCTTTAGCCTGGAGGCATGTCCGCTCTGGAGCTACTGAATCCTGCTAGCTCACGGACCAATGGATCAGCACAGCAAAGGAGCTACTCAACATTTCCCATTCAATTAACCAGGGCAAGAGAGGCCTCTCTCTGTCTTGTCTTGTGTCGAGGCATGATGTGTACATGCGTTGGTTCCTGCACATGATCTGCTGACAGCCTCGGTCAGATGTATTGATCTGTAGAGATTGGTGAGCTTGTTATGAGAAGAGCATAGCATGGGAGATCAAAAGCGCCGGGTGGGTTTTGATAAACGAGCAAAACCAAAAAGGAAAATGAAAATAGCTTTCAAAGGCGCCGTTGTGGTGAAGAGCTAAAAAAAAAAAAAAGGTTAAGTTTCAGCACCATGGACAGCACCTCCGAGCCGCCAAGGGTTCTCTTTAATCACAAAGTTATCACTCTGGCTGTCCAATTAAGTGACCTTTGAGTTATTCTATAAATTAAAATTGCCGAAATACTGTCTAACAGTGGTAGAATGATCACAGGGACAACAGTGACGACTCATTTTCCCGCATAACACTAATTCAAGTGGTTCCAAAGTCATTATACTCTGAAGGACTAATGTAATAAGAAAAATGTAACTGCAGTGAATGATGGTATTAATAATGTATTCATGTGAGACAGAGACTAGAGCACAGTGGCCTAAGCTGAGGAAGGTAAGAGGGAGAAAGTGATAGCTGTGAAGAAACAAGGTCGTCAGCATTCCCTCCTGCCTTACTAGTCATTTCATTATCTCATCCCTCTCTCTTCCTCTTTAAAGTAGGAAAAGCAGGAGAGGCTATTGACCCCTCTCTGTGTTCGTGGCAGGCAGCAGGACAAATGAAGTTTCCCCTCAGACCCCCTCCGTATTAATATCATAATTATCCCCACCTCTGTGCCCCCGCCGGCCAGCACAAACTCCACTGTCTGATTTGATGGAGAGGCACAAGCAGGGAATTACATTCGATTCGCGCTAAACAAGAGAAGGGGACAAGGAGCAATAGAATCAATCAGTGCCACCAGGACGGGCGAGATCCTTTGTGTCGACGGGCGTGTGCTTTTCTGTGTGTGTGTGTGTGTGTGTCTTGACAGCATGTACCTGGAAGAGTGTGAATAAGTAGTAGATATGCTTTTAAGTATCTGATTATGCACACTCCAGCTGTAACTGACAGCATTTCAAGAGTGGATACATAATGTTACAATGTTTTTAAGGCTTGTGGACTTTTAGTGTGTTTTTGCTGGAAGTGTAGAAAACTGTACTTGGTATTACACAGAGCTCTGTTTTTTACCAAATCCACTGAAACAGGAACTTTTTTTTATTCTTTTTTTTCCCTTTTTTTTTTCTCAGTAGAAACCCACACAGTCCGCCCTGGGCAACTCTCTGTCTCAGCAGCAATTTGGATTCATTGTTTGCAACCCCAGATAACTGTGGTGGTACTTTTCTTCAGTCTCAGCCATTTGCGGAGATGGGCCAGACATTCTGAAGTGGTCTAATGCCATAGAGAGGTGGAGGTAGCGTGGCGGGGATGAGCAGAGTGAGAGTGAGAGGTGAAAAGAACAAAAGAAAATGAATGGAGGGAGAGAAGACCCCCCTCGCAGGTCTTTATTCCTGTCCCCTGTCTCATTACCCAGGCTTTAACTCAATAAAGAGTGGATAAAGAGTGGATAAAGAGGCACACACCCACTGGTTGAACCCCCCTCGCTAAAACACCTTTTACCAACCTCACTGTCTTTCTTGCTTCTCGCTTTCTGGCTTTCTTGCTTTCTTGCTTTCTTGCTCTTTCACACACATATCTGAAAATACCCACGTACACACACTGTCCCCCTTCTCCCTATTCTACTGGGTTTTTTATTTTGCCTCAAATCTTTATCTTCTTCTCCAACTCTCCTTTCAGTGTGTTTTTAGCCTAACTTTTTAAAAGTTGTGTCCGTCTCACTCTCTCATTCACAGTCTGTCTGTACCCTCTCTGTCCTCTGTGCTCCCTCCCTGTCGGTGCTGTGTAATAGGAGTTATTTTCATCCCTGTCTCTCCGTGACTGTGGCTGCTGGATGGCTGAATATTTACATTTTTCACTCACTGGTGACCTTTCCCTGTTGCCGCTCTGGGAGCTCCAGTCTCCTTGCTGCTCTGCTGTTGACAGACTACTGCCTGCAAATCTCATATGGACACAGCAAATGGTACACAGGGAGTCAGGGACAGAGGGTTCAGAGACTGGAGGGAGGTGGAGAGAGAGAGATTAAGAAAGAGACTGACTGACTAAAAGTGGCTTGAAGAGACAAAGGTACTGAAGGTCTATTTGCATCTGCAGATATGGACTGAGGTGTAATTCTTTACCTCTGGTATCACTGTGACTGTGGTTTCTTGTCAGCACAGATGGTCTGCGATAAACTGCCTGGAAATAGATGGAAATCTGGGATTCCAGAAGTGCCAAAGAAAATACAAGTAAATAAATGATTTTTTTGTTTAGCAGCAGAAGGTACTTTTTTATTTTGATGGGTGAATGTGTTAGCTGCACACATCCAGCGCTCAGAGCTCTGGGAGACATGTAAGCAGATCTGCTGAGCAGTGTGAGAGGTGAGGGCCAAGGATTCATTTTACCAGTTGTTCTTAGCTGACGCTCTACAGCAACAGGAAAGAAAAGTTTAGTCAGTGAACTCCACGAAGTTTGATGAGTGCTTATGTGCATGTATCTTGCAACTGGCAGAGAGAGTGGAAGTGGTAGTTTAGAAGTGAGTGAACCAGCGTGACCCCAGAATGAATGTCTGCATGTGCCCTTGTGTGTATGTGTCAAGCATAACGTTGGCCTGACCCTTCATGGAACAGTGGCTTTCAGCCATGCTGCCTTTGGCCTGGACTTGACCTAAAAAGAATGACAGGCTCGCATTTTTAAGCCTGTACCAACATGTTTGTATGAGATCATACATATGAGCATGTCATCACCATCGGAAAAAATATTCTTCCTTTCTATACTTGCTCTAAGGTTCCTTACCATTGCAATTCCACGTTAGTAATGGGATACAAAATCCCATTACTTCGTTCTGTGCAGTTGTCAGAATAAAATTCTTGCTATGTACTATATTACTTGCTACGGTCCACCAATAAAGGAAACTGAGGAATCCAACAAAAGTTATTTCAAGTGAATGCTAAGGACTGGATTGTGTGCCTAATTGTTGTCTGTAATGCATTTTTGTGCATTTTGTCCTCTATCTTCAACACTGAAATGGTTTTGCGAGGGGATATGAGCCAGTTTGGACGGAAAGAATGGTTACAAAAGACTCTAACTCCCATCAAAGTAATGCATTACCACAGAAAACAAGAAAACATTTTCTTAAAAATAACCCCTGATACAAGTATTCAGTGTCTCAAATTACTTGGCACCAGATCACTAGATTTTTTTTAGTAACACACAGTAACTCTAATCATTTGGATAATAGATTTAAGTGAAAACAACCCAAGTGGTTTTGCTGACTAACTCAGAAGAGGCAGACAGAGCCATGCTTTTTGTCTGCTAGGGTTGTTATTACTGCCTGTCACACATGGTGCCAACACGGAGCAAGAGAGAAAAATAAACTGTTGTTGTCTGAAAGCTTTTGTTTGCCGCGGGAACACTCTAATTATTTTGATTAGTATTTAGGCATTGTTAAGGCCAGTTTTTCTCTTTTGTCTTTTCCCTGCCAATCTGCTCCCCTGTTTTACTAGCAGCCATTGTAGCATGGATGGGAGGGGGTTTGTTGGATGGCAAATTGATATGTCTTCTGGGGATATTCAGTGCAACAGGGATGTTGAGACTCAACAATTCTCGGCAGTAAATGCAACTTAGAAAACCTGAAACAGAGGCACTGCAGCAGCACAGTAGAATATTAAAGCCAAACACTAACCCCATCCAAAAGATGGGTTTCTTTTTATTAATCAGAATCACTGTATTAATTATAATTACTGTATGCAAGACACAGCGATTTAGAGATCCAGATAGATAGATAGATAGATAGATAGATAGACAGTAACAGAGGAACCACAAATCTTTATTCTCTGAGCATGTGCTTTATGCTCCCTTAAAACTGTGTGTGTGTGTGAATGGCTGTATCAGGCACCTTCCAACAATAATGGCTGCCATGCTAAACGAGAATGATGAGATGTATTGGGTAGGTGATCAAAGGACTACTATTTACAACCACTCTCAGTCTGCAGACTTGATGACCCAGAGTAAGCACACTACACTGTACAGGGAACCTCTTCCATCATGCTTTTACTGCCCATCACTGCAGCTGTTAGACAGGGGAGATGGCAAAGCTTTTAGCAGACTGAGATACCGGCCTCGTGCTGGACTGTGTGTATGGGCAATGCCATCAGAAAAGTGAATGACTGGGAAAGATAAGGGAAATGGAGGCTGGGGAGAGAAAAGAGAGGAGAGAGAGGGGGATAGGAGAGAGGGAGAGAGAGAGAGAGAAAGAGAGAGAGAGAGAGAGAGAGAGGCAGAGGAGGGGTAGGTTGATGTCTGCCTGCCGGCTGTCAAAGGAAAATGCTTCGGTTTAATGGAAACTGATATCATGCAACTCATTCAAGTTCTTGTGGAAAGGCAGGCAGAGTCTGCTAGTGAACTAAAGGAGGAGAAAAGGATTTCTTACCTGGAGCAGCCAGTAGCACCTGCGGTGGAAGGTGGGGATGATGGAGGAGTGGACGTAGCAGCCATACAGACACTGGAGGCGAGATAGTAGAGAGGGAGACAAAGAGGGACAGAAAGAGGACATTACACTACAGTAGTAGCGCCGTGCAGGAAATAGGTTGACCTCTCAGCTGACCGTGACAGCTGTGACCTTTTCACCCCTGACCTTGTCCCTGTATACGATAACTCCCAAATGGACCTGCTGGCAGATGGTCAAGCTATTGTTCTTGAAAACAAAGACAGTGACCTGGAGGGAGAAAGTGGATGGGGGTTAACCATCCTCAGCACCGTCCCAGCATCACCATATGACTCCTTCCTTTTTTTTCCCCTCTCCGCCTCTTCCACTTACATCCTGTCCTGCTTGGAAAGAACCCTTGACAGAATGATTCAGGTGCTCCTTACACCAACCCCCCCCCCTCCCTCAACCCACAGGGCGCGCCAGCACATAACTAAAGCACAGTGTTATTAATATCCTTATCGTAAACAGATAATACTGTGCCTGGGGGCTCGTTACCGTAGAGAGAGCTAGGCCGGGCTGATAACACCTAGTGGTATCTGGCAGAGAGGCCAGGAGACATTTTTCACCAGTCGGCAGCAGAGGCAAACCCAGTGAAGCCCCGTGCACTGTGGAGCAGTGTGTGATGGCAGCTCTTACCCTCCTTCCATCCTCTCCCCTCCTCAATCCTTCTCCAGGAGACTCGTGGCCCGGGCTCACAGGTGAACGAGAGGGATGGCTAAGGTTTTGCTTGTTTACAGCAGCAACAAAAATCTACAGCACTGTACTCTTGCTCAGCCCTCACCAGCTGGGACATGGGGCTATGACTTTGTACGATAAATATTTGTGGAAAAGTTTGATTGTTCTAAAGACGGAAATCCCGGCTCATACAAGAATTAAAGGGAGAAGCAAGTGGACAATGCTTCGGTATGAATATTGAAATTCATACATTAAAGGTGGCGTGATACACACACACATATACACGTGTGCTCACACCTCGTCGAACACTCACAGACACGCACATGCACACACTGGACTGACACAGCTTCATTATTCAGCAGTTGTATATTTCCAGTGGGTTAAGGCGGGTTAGCTGGAGCGCTGTGAACGGGGAGGCAGTGGTGAAGGGGGAAGGGAAAAGGGAGAGTGAGAGGGAGTGTGGACACTGGGCTACATGGCTTGGAGGCTCCTTGAAGTGCGCTATGTGCTGGGCTTGTTTAACTAAAACCTAGTTAGGAGAGGCAGTTAAGGTCAGTCTGTATAAACAGTCATCAGTCATCAAACCGATTCTCTATAGTGCTGCACAACTCCACCGACACATTACACAGCTAAAAAAACAAACACGTCACGAGGGCGTACAAACACATGCATCCCACACATTCACACGCACAGTTTCTACAACCAATTCATGAACAAGAGTTGCCTCGGCCCTGACTCCAGGTGTTCCATTCTTCCATTCACATCTTTTGTCAACTGATTTCAATACTACCAAACTCAGCGGGTGAGAGTTTGAGAGAGGGAGAGAGAGAGAGCGAACGCACGCACGCAGACTGCCTCCTGTTCTTATTTTTTGCTGTGCTCTCATCCATTACAGCTGTCTCAAATAGGATGTATGCCTCCTCCCACTCCCATAGCTCCGCCATCCATTACTCTACGCCGGCGACGGACAGACACTTCCTCCCACACCCACAGTGCACTGAACACATTACCACAGTCAACGACAACAGCCATCCGCTCGCACAGTTCTACTTTTGTGAGCATTTATGTCATAAACTGTACTTTGTGCTCTTTCCAGGGATTAGTGATGCAATACAGTGGTCTATAAGGCATTAAACTCTTTATACGTTTCAGAACAGTCATGTGCTGCAACAGTTTTGTGAAAGGTGCTTACAAACAGAAATGCCAGCCTTATGTCTGTTCAGTACTTGGCTAACTTTGCATTCACAGCATACAGACCTTTAAATGCTGCTTGTGTGCTTAAAAAAAAATAAATAAACTTGCTGTCTTATTAATTCTGATTACAGAGCGTTTATTAATATATCACGGTTAATACTGCTCTAGCCTAAAGCGCTTGGCCCACTGAGAGTGAGCTGTGGTGTGGCTGTGGAGTTAGATGGTATGACGCTATGGCACGCTCCTCAGGATTGACAGGTGGGCCGATGCAACAGGCCTCTGTGACTAGGGCGACTGGGGAGTGAATAAATTAGCCCCCAGGCTGCTTTCCTTTCCTTCTGTTTACTCCATTTCTCAACCACACATAGCAGTGTGCCAGACAAACAAGCAGCTTAAAGCATAACACAACTGTTGCACCTGTCACTGGCGATATACTGTACAGAAGGCATCAAACACATTTGCACACGCACGCGTAAACTTGCGAACCCGCACCCAGCCGCCAATCCTCCCTCTCACAAGCGCACGCGCAAAATTAGACACTGAGTCCTAAAGCACAAACCAACTCATAAATATTCACATAAAAACACACACTGTAACAGTCATGCACACAGCTTTCTGCATACTTACACTGACAATCACAATAGATCAAGATACAAAAGAAGGCCGAGATAGTTTTGAGAGCACAAGCACGCCCACGTACACAAAGCTCATCATACTTGAGTGCTTATCAGTAATGCAAGGCGCATATCAGTTACTGGTGTTTCCGCTGCTTTCTGCATGCTGAGTGTCTGGGTGACAAAATGACAGCAGCAGAACCATTATTTTCTGTCTTTGGGCTGTGACAGATGACAGCACATCACAGGGTAAGCAATTAAACCGTAATTATACACACATGCACACATATCCTCTCATAAAAAGTGCAGTTTCCCAGTGTGCAATTTTGAAAAGCTTCTGCACACGGATACAAACCCAGGCAAAACAAATACATATGTAAATGTACATATGCACACACATACATGTATTATTAGTGCGTCTGTTGCGTGGGCAAATTAAACACAGACAACAGGTGAATGACACAAAACAGTTTGTAGAAGAATTTACAAGTAGCGTGTCCATAATGTATTAATGTGCTGTCACTGTGGACGGCAAGGGGAAAAAAGAGCTAGAGCGCCGTGCGTCCTCCAAAGTCAGACACCGAGGCTGCAAATTTATTTGGTGTTGTCACTCAAGCATGTGGTCAAGGCACTGAAACGGCGGCATGGCCCAATGAAAGGGTATTATTGCTTGGACTGAACACAGCCCTTGTCTTAAATAAACCCTTTAGATGTAAAAGGAGAGCCACCGACGGCTACCCGTCCCGCCTCTGGAGGCCACGGCTGCCCCTGGCCTCCTGTTGCCCTGACGACACTTCACTTACATTCATCCATCATGGCTGACAGATGTCAGGCACAGCTTGAGATGGGCTAGCAAAATGCAAAGTCTGTGAAGGCGAAACTGGCAAACAGGCCCGCAGTTATAGTGAGAGCGAAAGAAAGGGGAAACGCTGTCATTAGACCATAATGATGTGTGAAGACAGTCCTAATCAGAGCGTGGCACCTTATTTATGTTGGCAATTTGCTGTTTTCCTGCCATGATGCAGACGTCCTACTGTCAGAGTCTGCCACACATTTGTGTTTCAGCTGGATTGTCAGCCCCACAGGGAAGCTCACACGTACTCATTTACTCACACACGGGAATAAGCACATACATGGATAACTTGCCAGGTATTTCGTTAACGACCCTTTTGTTGGTTTTTAAAATTACATTCCTCTCCTCGACATCCCTTCTATCATGCCCAGCCAAGTCTTTCAAGGATAGTTTTTGTATCGACTCATGGATGACTCAGGTGTCCTCTAATGTTTCCTTAGCCAGCATTTTTTCATACATTCCACCACTCTGGGTATGAATAATCCACCATCGGACCTCAAATAAATTTGTCAACGCTCGCTGTACAGAATGACTCGCTTTGCACGATTATACAGTTGTTGACATGGACATCCACCTGGTAAAGTCACTTCTGGCTCACTGTTTCATTAGAGGGAATGTATCATTGTGTGTGTGTGTGTGTGTGTACTTCTGTTTGTGTGCATGTTTGCATATGTCTGTTCACATGGATGCCCGGGGCAGGTGATTCAGCCCGGGGCGCAGCAGCATAAATAGAGCTCACACATCAGCCAATCGGGCAGCACTATCAGACCCCATCCGAGGAGAGAACGCAAAATCCATACTCAATAGAGATTCATGGACCATGCAAAATTCAAACTACCCCGGCTATTGACAGCATCCATGATGACTATTGATCAAGCAACGATTTCTGGCTCTATACAGATGTGATTAGATGACTTAGGGCTGAAAAGTGCCGCTTCCAGTTTGGAGGATGAGCTCATTTTCGACTGATACCGTAATGCTTGGCATTTCACCTGCTGTCTTTACAGTCAGCCACTCTGCTCTGCACTCTCCCAGTCATTCGGCGGGAATCAAATTATCTATAGTGTCTGGTAGGGTGGCACTATGCCCAGACTGCCCATAATATACGGTATATCACTTGCATTTTTGGATTTAGAGAGAAATGCACAGCTCTGGTATGGCACCGGGAGGGTGACTGTGGCTTTTATCGCAGCTACTGCTTTCTCTATTAAGATTTCCCTTCTTTACATGCCTTTAAATAAGCCACAACTTGTAAATTTGTAACAGTATAATTCTTCAGTGCATCTGAAGACTTAAGCAACGGTTGATGAGACATTATACATAATAAATCAAAAGAGGCTTAGATTTATCTCCCCAGTCCTCTTCGTTGGACCAGCTGCAGCCTCTAAATCAGTCAAAACTGAGCGGGCTACAAAATGAATTGGCAGGCTGCACCCGAGCTGAAGGGAAAAAATGGAAAACAAACCTAAATTCCTCAACAAAGCAAAACAAATGATGTCCTGGAAAACATGCATGTGTTATGGAAATGGCTGGCTCTAAAAATAACATACTCATTGTAAAATAAACACAAACAGTTGATAAACAGGCCCTGAAGAGGAGAATTAATTAGCCACGCTGGACGTGTAAACACAGCTATACATCAAGTTCAAGAGGAAAACAATAACAGGACTGAGGCAGTTAGAGAGAACCCCTGACCACTGAAAACTCAGTGCCTCTGTTTTGCTTCATTCCCAAGGCTCAGGAAAACAACAAATTAAAGGCAATAAGAAAGACTTTGGAAAACTATGGCGAGGAGGTTGCGTATATGTGAGATATACTGAGCAGACTGAGAGTGTGATAAGAGGCAGGGAAGAAAAATAGAGAGGCAGAAAGCTAGACAAGGGATACGGGGTTTACAGCCACACTTTTGCATATGCCAGAGCAAGCGCATGCCCATGCACGTCTGTCTCCCTGACTGAAGACACTGTGTCTGTTGATGCTAATGCTAGCCAGCTGGGCTTGCAGCCAAAGGCATTAAGTGGAATCGAATTCCACCAAACTAGCTTTAATCAGCAGGTTTTTAAGGTTAGAATTACTTTCCCTCTCCTCCAGCCTGCTGGCCAAGGTTAAAGCAGACACAGGCAGGGGCTGGGCTCAGCTAATGGGATGGAAGGGTGGCATGGAGCCTACGGCATGCCACCATACTCCAGCACACAAAGGCACAAACACATAATTGTGCAACAAGAGCTGCACAACTTGGTGCCCTGCCACACCTGCAAAAAATAATAATGTGCATTCACCTACAAAAATGGAAATGCAGTTTTACACAAATATGTTGCTTATGTCAATGACACACAGGGACATGGCTAGGCCGCATGAAAAGTAAATCATCATCACCATGCAAGCAACATCTCCTGAAATAAATAAACTAGCTTTGAGAGGGGGTCGACCTTGTTAAAGGGTGAAAAGAAAGAAAAAGCTAGTGGGTGTAGGTCATAAATATAATACTGATGGATTTAAAGATTTAACTCTTCACTGATACATCCTCTATGACCAAAATCATGTGACAAATGGAGGAACATACACACCGTGGCTACATCTGTCCCTATGCAGTGCTGCATAAAGGCCTATTCGCTTAAAATAAGCTGCACAAAAAGAGAGGTGAAACGGTCAGTGAGTGAATACATCAGGCTGTTTTTTTTTTTTATATCCTTCACAAAGAGAAAGTCGAGGTCTTGCCTTGACCTCAGCCTACTACAGCAGTCAACACATTGATGCCTGTCAACAAAAGCTCAGTAAACCTTGCAGCGCTTCTGTCAGCTTCTCAAAAGTCAAACTGTGTTTCTATAGTACCCACACTATGAGAAGAGGCCTACACATGCCACGGTAATAAATGTTCTATCTTCACTTTCCTCACTCCGGCTTTCTTTTTTTTTTCTGATCTTTTCCCTCTCCCTCTGCCACTGACTTTGCTCCACACATAAGAGAGTGCCCTCTCTTTGGAGATGTGTTACAGATTAAATTAGCTCAAGTCATGTCTTTGTTTTTGAAATGCTAATAGGCTGTCTTGAAAATGTGTGTTTGAACTCATTTCGACGTTACAAAGAAAAATAGCTTTAGTCAAGAGTTTGCGTGAGGTCAACAAATTATATGAATGCGAGGCATGACAGGTTGCAAATGGATGTTAAGCAAATGTGTAATAGGTAAAATGGCAAATGGAAACCGGTCATTATCTCAAGATGCCGCTTCCTTCTCGCCCAACCTCTGAACCGCCCTCTAGACTGCCTGCCTAGAACAGACATGTAAAAATGTCTTGCAGAAAAACAAGTAATGATCATCTGTTTGCAACACAAGCCCGGCACTGTTCAACCACTGTAGGCATCTCATTCCACTAAAAGTGGAGTAATGGATACAGCAATCAGGTTATCGAGCCGCAGTTTAAAGGCTTAAGGTCAGAGGTCATGTTTTAGCTGTCATTTTTAGTGGGTAGGAAACAGCTGAGTCTGAGAAGACTTTCCCGTACCTGCTCTCTCCATTGCGCTCAGCCAAACCCAAATGCATGTGCTGGAGAACGGCCAAAAGGGACACACAACATGGATATTATATTAACATGTACTTTAGAGAAACACGGGGAAGGGAGGTACAAGTACAGATGTAGCTACAGTATGCACCAAGTGAACAGGGAAGTAAAAAGAGAAGTCAACAATGACATTGTCCTTAAAAAGTGAGATGTCCTTATTTAAATAATGAATTAATGGCGGCATCACATTGTTAGACTGATGCTGCTTATTAAACATAGATGGCATTGTTTGAGTCCGTATGACCGCTTATTAACCTTCCCCTGTGTTAGCTGAGGTAAGAATAAAAGTGCCACTGTGTGGAGAAGGGGAGCACGTCCTCTGCATTAATGAGAGCAAACATCCAACCCACTGTTTCGCCCTGAAAATACACACACGGCGGAGACCTGCTCAAGATGACATCACAGGCTCTGCTTCCCCGCTGTGGGTTATGCCGGGCAGACGTGCCGCCTAATTGTAAGAGAGAGCCCAGATTTGTAATGCTGCACAGCTCAGTTAGGGCTGATTAGCGGAGGCTCGCGACTTCTACCCCTGCCGTGATCTATAGGCTCTCAAAATTTCTAATAACTCCGGTGTGAGCGAGGAAGAGCGCAGACTGTAAATCATGACAAGTCCTACCGAGTTGAGGAGAGAGAAAAGAAGAGACGGATGGAGAGAATGAATGAGAGAGTGAGTGACAGGAAAATATTCAGCTTGTATGGAAACATGAAGGTGGGGGAGAGGAATGGGGGAAATTATTGAGGGAGCAAGGTGAGGAGAGAGAGAGCAGTGCACATATAGGGGAGAGGGAAGCACACATCAAGGAGACATGGGAGAGTTAGGGAGGAGAGAAGAAAGGAGAGGAGAGGAGATATGATTACCAAGGAAACAGCAAGAAAAAAAAAAATCCTGCCGGGGAGAAAGAGACAGAGTGTGTGGAGTAGACAAAGAGGAGAAAGAGCAAGGGGGAAGAAAGGGAGTGGGAGGACAGAGAGACACAGAGAGAGAGACAGAGAGACGAGAGGATAGAACCGAATGCTAACAGGGAGCCCAAACCCAGTACTGAGGCTTTATCCTTCACAGGCGGAGGAGCAACAATCGCAAACACATTTTCTCTCGCCCTGGCCCTAAGAGAGATAAAAAAGCAATTTGTATTCTATTCCTATTCAGCGTCGCTTGGCCTGTTTCTCTGCCTGCATATTTGTAAACACAGCTTTGTCAGAGCAGCTTAATCTTCCCAACACAAACACAGACTACGGGAGGGAGGGGCGAGAAAGGGGTGAGAAAGGAGGAACAGTGATGAGGGGGGATAGGGTAAAAGGACGAGTAAGGAAAAGAGGAGAGGGGTGAAAAGGGTAAGAGGGTGAGGATGGGTGTGAGGAGCAACGGGGGGGGTGTCATAAGGGAAGCTGAGCCGAGAGTCAAGCTCGCTTCCGTCTCTGCTGCTGCCACAGGATGTCCCCGTGTCAAACTCTGAATGTCTCACTGTGTGACATACAAACACACACACACACCATTGGCTGGCATACTCACCCTCTGTTGTCATCTCTACCCACTGGCCTAAAGTCCAAGTCTGGATTACTGACAGAGGCGCAAGAACAAGCCTCAAATCATTCCTCATCATATGGCCTGGACGTGACAGATGGAAGAGGTGGGCCCTTGTGCTTCCTTAACTGCCACCATACCTCTATTTAGTGCTTATGCTGCACATTTACCCTGTCATCCAGCTTACAAGTATTCGCTTCCAGATTTTCCGGGGGAACCAAAGTCCACGTTCTGTGCAGGCCAAATCACGTGCCGAAGGACAAACACATCACTGCAACCAATTATGCATTAAAGCGGAGAGAGCGAAATAGAGGGAGGGAGAGTGAGAAAGAGGGGGGACTTGGAAGTGGCGATCGTCTGGGTGCACATTCGCTCACGGAGGCGTGAAATTAGGCAGAGCGACACCTGCCAATACGCATTGCATTAAAGCGCTCTAGGTTCACCCCACACTTTGGCCTTCCATATCGCTCTGTATATCTTTCTCATTCTGTTTCACCATACTTTGAAACCCCGTTATTGTGCCCCACAGTGCCCAATTAAAGGCCGATAGTTGCCCCATGCACTGCCAACACTGGGAGGGGGGAGATGGTGCACCACTTCAGATCATGACAACAGCCTTCATCAGCTTCTCTGTGCTTCTTCTCTATCCTCACTCCCCGCACTCCTCCTCAGTCCCTGCAGAACACCCAATTTGAACAGCCAGGCTCAGCAGCTGGATTAGTAGGATTGAGAACAATGACAAAAATGACATCGATCATGGAGGTACTACGCTGTGGAAACAGCAGCATTCTCAGACTGTATATGCTTCCACCTGCGTCGTATACCCAGTACAGAGCTGCAACTTCAACAACTTGTCAACTAACTGCGTTTAATATATAATAATAATCCTGGCCATGGAGCGGTTTCTCTGCTAGCACACAGGCCCTTGGGTTTGGGGTTGATAAAAGGTCAACAGCATCACACAGAAAACAGAAGTGTGTTCTGGAGCTGTTATCTACAAAGGTAACCAGACAGACATGACTGGCAAACACACTACTGACAAAATGTTTCAAGAGTGCTAAGCTAACTTTGTTCCAAGTTCGCTGCCGTTATGGTTTCAGTAAGTGTTTGAACTGTGCAATATTTGTGCAGCATTAGTCTGTCTGTATTTTACTGTAGCTGAGAATATACTGTAGCCAAAAATATTTAACTTTGACAATAATCGTACTTGTGACTATATGGGGAGAGCCCTGCAGACAGAGACACACAAAAGACTGATTTGGAGAGAAGGGGACTGCCACAAACAGACAGAGAGACAAGCAAAGGAAGACAGAGAGAGCTGCAGACACACAGCAGGCAGATGGAAGAGCCTGAGAGCCCCCAGGCAGGCCTGTGATGAAGACAGTGGGGAACACAACTGAAGGAGTCCATATTATGTGTGGATTGTGATTAGGGGAGGTGGCTGGTTAAGGGGGTGAGGTAGGCAGACGAGAGAGAGGGAGCAGGAGACGAGGAAAAATCAGCCAGTGAGCCAAAATGAGGGAAAGGAAAGCAAATGAAAAGTGACACTTTAATTCAGAGGGCTTCTTCTGGCTGAGTTATTATGAGATGTTTGTAAGCTGGCTTGTTCATGCATCTCTCCTGGCCTTGTGCCTGGCTCCCTCTCACTGAGGAGACCTGTGGCGCTAACCTGTCTTTATCTGAGCTGCACAGCAGGGGACAGCACTCTGCCACCATCCTCTGCTTTGATCCTCCTACTCCCACCATGGCTTCCTCACTGCCTCTCCCCTCCTGCCTACCTCCTTTATTCCCTCCTCAACCATCCCTCATATGCAAAATGTCTCTCTGTGTACTGCTGCTGCTTTGATATGGCCAAAGTCATCCATACTCCCTCCACTCTTAATTAATTGCGATTACTCTAATCTGGAAGGCAAAGGTTAGCTTTGGCTTCACAGAAACACTTCTGGACACAGCAGTGCACTCGTGCTACATATGAAGATAACCGCTGAGAGGAGAGAGGAAATTCATTAAATAAAATGAACGTTTGCGTTTGAGGCAGCAAGATGCACACAGACATACAGGAGTAGTGACAAAAAGACAGGGGGAGAATGAGAGGATACAAATGCATAGAGAGAAAAATGGGATTGAGAATGAAATGATTTGACATTCTGGCTGGGCAAAGAGCTGTGTCTGAAGATGGGAACCTGACCAGGGTATGTGATTTCAACTGTAGGAGAAGGAAGGCCATGAAAGCTGTTTTGGGTTGGGGCACCAGCTTGGGAGCAGACAGATAAAGGAGACAGACAGATAAAGGAGACAGACAAATAGAGGAAGGGAATTACAGGCGAACACAGATGGGCAAAAACGTACCTGAAATACCAGACAGGTACAACCTGGCAGCCAAAACAGACAAGGATGAAGGAGGAGGAGGGGGGCGGGGTGGGATGTGGGTCTGAGTGTAGCAAATTCAATCAGGCAGAGAGACGTGCGCACACACAAATACAAATACAAGTACAGCCAGACAGACAAGAACATGGATAGATGCACAGTATGAATACACAAAGGGGGTGTGATGAGAAATGTAACCGTAAAGCAGAAAGGGAAAAAAGGACCAAGAGCAAAGTCAAAGTTAGAATGAAAGAGAAGAAGAGAGAGAGAGAGAGGGAGAGACACTGAGACAGACACAGAGATGGTGGTGGTGGTGATGGTGGGGCAGTAAGTTGGAGTGTCGACAGGTCTCCAGAGGTTGTAATATATAGCAGCGTTTCAATCTCTCAACAGCAACTACAGCCCTCCTTTTTCATATCCTTCCACAGTCTGAGGACAGAGAGATACGTCTGTCCTTCGGAGCAAAATCGGCATTCAAGATGATATAATGTGCACATTTTTTGACATTACATCCCCAAATCTGGATGGTTATTTGTGGCTGGATGAGCCTTCCGTCCCCATTCCCTCTTGAAATCTCAAGGTTACTAATGGTAAAGGATGGATATAAAATGCCAACGTCAAACGCGTTTCTATGTTTGTCTTGTACTGTTTCCCCCCCTCCCTGAGAGGTTCGAGACCAATGGTTGATTTATCTGCTGCATGCGCCATTAATCCTGCGACCATGCATGCCTCTGCTGAATAATTGATCTCTGTGCTACTGTAACTAAATCCGTCAAAACAATGACATCCCGCCTCCTTCTCCATGCCTTTACTTCCGCTTTACCTCCCTGCTAACCACTGCCATCCCACACCTTCATACGACTCCAGTTGTTCTAAAAATACGCGCAGAGCAGTTTTCTGTCCAGCAGAGTTTTGGAAAGAAAGGGTTGGGGTTAATTGGAGAGGTGTTATATCACCACAGTAAGGTGTGTGTGAAACTGTGATTCAGCCACCAGAGGGAGTTTCCCCCTGAGTGTGTACTTCATGGAGGAATCTGGAGAGGAAGCCACTTGTCCAAATACACTGAACAACATATAAAGATGTAATTGACAGGGTAGTTTGACAATGCCACCACCTGCACTCTAGACTCCTGGCAGCCAAATGAGTTGCGGCTGAGAGCAGCTATGACCTCCTAAGGTGATCGGCTCTCAGCTCTCTGTCTAGACCTCAACAAACAGCTGCTCGGTCCAGAGCAGAAGGGGAACAATGACCCTTAATTTATGTCCACACCCTCCCTCCCTCCTCCCTCCTTCCTGCCTGTCTCTTTGACTTGTTTTTGCATACTGCATTTAAAGTAATAAGTACAGTATCTCCTTGAATGCCACAGTGCAATAAATCAGAGAAAAATAGACCTGTCATCTTAGTAAACAATGCGAGGGACCAGTTATCATTAAAAACAAAAGAGTTCTGGAGGACACCTAGCCATGCATACGGATGAGGATGGGACCAATCTACCAATCTCCTTGGCTCGCCCTAAGTTTCTGGCTAGGGGTGGAGGCACACATACACAGAGGCACATGCACAAGCACACAACTGAACAAACAGAGTAAGGGCTCCCAAAGACTGCATTATTCTCTCGTTTTAACATGTCTAATGTTATTTTTCTCCGTCACATAAAGCTAATACAGAGATTACCATGGATATGTCGTCTCTGCAAAACTGAATATAGATGTGTTTACTGAAAAGGTTATTAAAAGAAATCGCAAAAGAGCTTTGGTAACACAATTTACACCACAAAAGGAGAAATGAGTCTTTGTCTTGAAGTCAAATACAATGTGCGGTTAGGCAGGGGAATTGGATTGCAGAGAAACTGAAAGATACTGATTTCCTCAGACCTCAGAGCACAGATAAAGGCTTCACAAATAGCAGTTTGATTATGATATTTTGTCGGTGTATAATGACTTCTTATGACAAATAGCACACGATCACGGAGTCATTCAATCATAACATGTTGGTCGAAGTGACGTTAGGAAGATTTAGGTCAGTGCTTGGAAAATGAGCTCCGGATTCGATTGCAGAGACGACATTGTTCAATGTCAAAACAGTGCCATGAAAATTTAGGATCATTTGTTATGTAGTGCAATCAATGTTTATGACAGGCAATCCATCGTCAAGTAAGCTGTATGTCAACCTTTATGTCAGCTTTATGACACATGGATCGCATGAAATGTCATGGAATGTCATCTCTGTGTTTCCAGACACCAGGGCACATGTGATGGATACAATCCTGTGAGAGGAAATCACAGTCTTTAACACATGTTTGCGGAGCAGAGTTGATACCCTTCATGTTAATCAGGCACCAGTGTTTCTGTACCCCTGTGTAAGGTGGCAGGCGCGTGGCTCCCGGCAGCGATTTGTATGCAAAGCTGCATATCCTCCTTCCATAGCAGAGGCCCCTCAGGTGTAAGTGAGTGGAGGTTCCTGGTGGCATTCTGCCCTCTCCTGCCTAAATGAGATTGGGTTGGAGTCCCCCTCATATCTGTGTGCACACGTCCCCATTCTTTTTCCAAAGGGAGCGCAGACACAGCAGCGACATGCAGAGGTCAGTGAGACAGAGAGAAAAAGAAGCAGGAAGACAGAAAAGGGAGAGAAATAGAAAGACAAAGCTCTTGGTCTTCAGTCAAGAGACTTGGACTAACATTTACCCAGCTGCTGATTTCATGACCCAGAATGAATACTGCAGCCAGACTTTCAGATGATTCGTTGTCTAGCTGATGATGACAGTAATGGAGACAGTCTCCTCCTAGAGCTAGGAGTTACTCTAAAGATGTCACAGCTTGAGCGCAGTTACTACAACCCATTAGCTCCTTAAAAACAAGGTGTATCCCTAAGTGATACTTGATGAGAATGAAGATGGCCATACATCTGTGTATACGGTACCTACAAACAGGCCTCGAGCACTAGTTGTGCTGTACAGTAATAGGCTTTGGTGAGGCCTGCAAAGTGCTGCGACTGCACTTTTGGAGTGGGTAAAATTGCAGTGCTACAGAGTTCGTAAAGGGGAATATGGGAAGAGATGGGGGGGAAAAATCTGTGCAAAGTAAAGTCTCTGTCTCAAGCCTTCTTTAAGTCTAGCGCAGGTTGTTATCTGTCAAAAAAAGCTGAGAGATGCTCTCTTATCGACTCACACACACTCTATAAGCACACACAGACTTAATTAAAGTTCCTTTTCCATCTGATGTACACGGTTGGGCTATGTTGTCTGTCTCTGCCTTGTGATAAATTCATTCTGCCTGCCAGATATGAGCCAGCTGAGCTGTGTATGTCAGCTCTGTCTGCAGCTGCCATCCTTCAGAAACACTTGGTGACAGAGGGGTCCAGCGTTTGTGTCGAATACACGCGGGACTGACATATTCCAATAGCTCCTCCCACTCTTCCTCGAGAAGCCCCGAAGCTCCTGCCCTGTCTCATTATGTGGGCGAGATGTTTGGGGGTCTCTATGTGCCATCCTGTCGCACTGTCAACTAGCATAATGCCTCTCAGTGGGCGCCTAGCGACTGCAGCACACAGTTTGTTTCTGTTTGTGTGTCTGTCAGTGCGGTCTCCTAATCTGAAGAATTCATTTACTCTGCTGCTGGACTCTTTTCACATATAGCTCAAAAACAAGAGAGGGACAAGGGTGGCTGCTCCAGTCTGGAAGGGGGTCCACGCCAATGCAAGACTCAAATGTCACTCAATTTTCAAGTGACTAGTGTAAATACAATACCTAGATTTGTCTATGTGTCTTTTCAATTTGTTCCATTGTGGTGGGTAAAATTTAATTTAGTAGGGATATTTACACAACCAGATGACAATGGGGCATTGGGGATGCCGATGCAGTGCTGGTGAGAGTTGCCATCCAGCCTGCAGATTAATAAAAGCCTGTGCAAAGATTTGCAAGATGACAAACAGTGAGAACCAGACGGCGCAAAACAAAAGCAAAACAATCAGCTTCTTGAAAAGGCTTAAATGACATTTAATATATTTACTGGCAAACATAAACATAAATTGACACTGGGAGGCTGAGAGGAGTGAATACAATATCTCTGATTGCTATTACTGGCATAAGCAATGACAGCGTGCACAAGATTGGAGTGGTATATTGAATTTCATGTTCTTTGAAATGGAGTCTGAAATGTAAGATTTGTCTTTTGCCTCTGAATAGCTCTCACCACACCCCCTCCCACATTCGCTCTCATTTGGAGACTGGCACATTCAGTTAACTAATGTGCAGTATATGGCTATGCTACACTATTACCCCATTCTCTCAACTGCCTGTCGAAGGGATGGAACATCGGATGTGATTTGGAAATGCATTCTTCTTGTTTCTGTTTCACATCAGAAACATACCTGCTGGGAAGATTTTCCCTCCGTATATTTCCCCTATATGCTGGTGAAATGCTATTCATCTCATTACGGTTGATTGGGATCCTCATTACATTAGAGTGTGCACCAGCAAGAGCGTGCATGTGTGTTTTCATGCATGTAAATAAAGACAAGAGATAATGAGCGTAGAGAAAGGGAGCAATAGAGAAACACAGAGAGGGAGAATGGGAAAGAGAATGAGGGAGGGAGGAGTGTGTTAATGAGTGTGAGATGTGCTGAGGTCGCTGTGTTTGTTCTGTAATAGTGTGTTGCCGCAGAGAACTGCCACCTCAGGTGGGTGATTAGCAGTAATTATATAATTACACAAAATGCGATAATAAACAGCACAGAGGGAATCAGCTCCATCATCTACTTTGCTACACCTCATATACAGATATGTATTCATTTTCTCATGGACAAACAAGTAAACATAAAACTGCGCAGTTCTTGCTTTTTGATGAATACACACATCCTTTATTCACGCACCATCCTGCACCAACACAAAGAGGGACAGACAAACCCACTCACACCCAGATAATTCCAACCTGATACAAAAAGTAATGGAACACTCACACTTGTCCTCCACTCGCACCTGTGAGTAAAAACCGATTTGGTCCCTGACACACAGTAACGGCCAATAAAACAAGTGCTGACTTGCTCCCAAAGGCAGCCGAGGGGAGCGGGGGGACAAATGAACACAAACTGGGAGTAAAAAGCTGCTCCCGGAGGATTTTGCCTTTTC
The DNA here is from genome assembly GCF_963514085.1 of Chelon labrosus. Classification (NCBI taxonomy): domain Eukaryota; kingdom Metazoa; phylum Chordata; class Actinopteri; order Mugiliformes; family Mugilidae; genus Chelon; species Chelon labrosus. Next base: position 19,972,563 of record NC_140360.1, on the reverse strand, counting down.
TGTAGTCCTCATGCTCCTTCCTGCTTGAGTGAGAAACACTATCTGAAAGAGCCCACAATTGTCCACCTCATCTCCGAACCGACTGAAAAAAAAGAAACAAATGTGTATTAAAAAAAAAAGAAGAAAGAGACAAAAGAACGAAAAAGAGGGACAATCCCTAAGCTCTATGGGAGAGCAAGTGAAGTGGCCTTTTCATTCTCAGCACAACTTAAATCTGAATGTCTATGTGTGCGCAAGAGTGAGCGCTTGTGACCTTCAGTGGGAATACGTTCACACTTTACATGTGGGCAATGGCCAAAAAGTGATCCAGACACACAAGAATTACAAGGCACGAATGAGACATCCACACAGCGGAGGGGGTGGGATGACACTAACTGTGAGCGGAGAACAACAGGCAAGAATCGGGGAGAAGTGATGAGGATGGAGGAAGAAGGGGGCATGTCAGGATCCGGAGGAAAAATTGAGGATAGGGGCTGAAAGAACAGCATGGTGTGGGAGCAGGGGATAATTACTGCTAATAAAGCCTAATGGAATTCAGGCCTCACGTCAGGTGCAGGAGGATCTGATTACTGCTGGGCGGCGGAGGGAAATTGGGAACTGATCCGTTAATCCCACATCCCCGTTTGTCTCTCATTCGGTGGGAATCTATATGTGCGGGTGTATTCACAATTTTGGAGAAGTATGCAAAGTTAGTTTAACAGCACACAGCAAGCATCGTAATTTAAATATTTCACATTCATAGTTTCAGCATAGAACTTTGCAGTGTGCCTCGAATCATATTACATTTCACATTAGATTTCGTCTTATTATTAGTGTGTGTGTGTGTGAGAGAGAGAGAGTGTGTGTGTGCTACTCACTTTTCGAGAAAGTGAGTCACAAGGTGTGTTCTATCACAGTCGCTCGCTGTGACCTGGAGTGTCCCGATTTCAGAGCACCGGCCATTATGGTCTCTGCCGAGGTTCGCGCGTGTGAGTCCATGAGTAATACCCTGTACGGCTGTGTGTATTCGCATGCATGCAGATTGAACTTTTCAACTGCTTCTCACTCCCCGAGCCTCCTGCTGATGACCGCTGACCTTGGCTGAACATCACAGTCTGGCAACACAGAGGTCAGTGGAAAATGCTGCCCTTCCATATTACGGAGGGCATGCCGTATGTCCATTAGTGTCTGAGAGTGAGAATGAGAAAGAGTGAAAAATATTGAAACGGATATTTCTATATTGCGAGTAATACTGTATGTAGTGTGATATAATTGTGTCCTTTATATATAGCTTCCCCGCAGAGGCGAGGTGAGTATGATGGGATGAGAGCCTTTGTCGGCATCTCTGGAAGTTGATGAGTTGGGAGTGTTTCGAGAGAGTGCACGCACATACAGTGTGTACACCCCAATCACATGTAGCACCGTATATGCGAGAGGATGCAGATGTGAGGGTGAGCCTCTTGTTACACACGCGCTCAAAACAATCTCTTCCTCCTCCGCAGGAGACCATCTCCGGTCTACCTCAACTTCTGTGATGTCTCCCGCTCTCATCTGGCTTCAGCCCGGCTGCTGCAGAGAAACTGTTTCAGCATAGCGAGCTGAGAGAGGAGCAGGCGTCATTAGCCTGGGTGGAGATGCCTTTCTCAGCCTCCCTCTATCTCTCCATAGCACCTGTTCCATCTCCAGATGAGATCAGGAAGGTGGGGCAGTGGAGGGCAAAAGAAGGGTGTAGCACAGGCATGCTTGAAGCGGGAAGAGAGGCAGATGAGGGAGCAGAAGAGAGATGGCTGTGCGCAGAAGATATCAGCCCATGCCTTAAACCAGACTCGAGGCCTTCGCTATCGTGGTTTGATTTCTTGCTATGCTGCTCCACATACTCAGCTCATTGTAATGGCTGTTGGGTGTGAACACGGACGTGGCAGCTGCAAGTCAAAAGGATTAGCCATTTAAAGAAGGAAAGATGTTTATTTTCAAGTGCTGGGCTTTTAGCATATTTATGAAAATAAGCAACCAAGGCAACAGGGAAATAGTATTCCCTGCAGAAAAATTCACATCTCAAATTTAGAAAGCATACCCGCGGTGTAGGCAAATGGGGGAAAAAAACAACAAAATTGACATAATGCATGTAAAGTCATGGCCTTGCAAAATGTGAAAAGACATGATCGGTAAATCACCACATTTTGAAAAGCACAGACAACAAGCAGATATGATCGGCTTTCAGCATTACAGAACCAAGAGCATTTTTTCACCCCCACCGGGAAGATGAAAGGCCTATATGAATCATTATGTTTACACAATAGAATATTGACCTTGTGTTGTAGGAAAGAAAACACACTTCATAGCCGAGTACCAATCTGAGAATGGTCTTTCCAGTGCTATTCTTTATTTTACTCTGTACAAAAGAATATGTTGACCTGTTGCATGACCTATATTATAAGCTGGGTAATTTAGCACTACCACAGTAATGCTTACTCAGATCTGCTGAAATGCAACACACACACACACACACACTAAGCCCTCGGAGAAGTGCTTCGAAGCAGTCTGTCTTAGCAGCAACACCAGAAGTCCCTATACAAGTGGTCGGGGTCTGTTTGCAGTGCTATGTAAGGTCTTTATATAGGTTCACAAAGTTTGTAAAAAGGTGTTTATTGCAGGCCAATCTGAGCGCTTGTTGTGTTTTTACAGAGCATCATCTCTGCTTGTTGTGTGAGGGTGAGATAACATATTGGATGTTTATTAGACCTGGAGTCAATGCCCAGGCCGGAGCACAGCTATAAAACTGCCCTCTATAGCTGGCCAGTAGAGGCAGTCAAATGGGCTGCTGGCCTGCTCAGGCCAGATGCCACTGGGCTGCTAGGAGCATTTCTGTCCCCTAATGCCCATTACCACCAGGTTGTTCTGGAAAGGTCTAAGAGTCTAAGAGGGGATGTCTGCTTTGTTTATTGCAACATGTGACCTCCACCAGTACATACTGGCAGCAATGAGTGCTTATAGCATATAGTACATAAACATTTACGTATGTGCGGCATGCAAATTCATCCACATTCAACTTTACCCATGCCTGGCAGTGCAGGCACTGGCGGGCTGATTCTGGGATCCTCTCCCTTATTTATTTTGGGCTTCTTACATTTTTAAAGGGGAATCAGAGCGCTTCAGACTCCTGCAGTTGCAAGAGAGAGGAGTCTAACTGAAACACTTACAAACACAATCATGCACACACGTCACGTCAAGACCTGGGGAGCGAGGTGAAACGCTGGGTGCTTAGGATCTGATGGACGTAGCCAGTCCCTTTCTCATCGATCTCTTCCTCGGACCATTTAGCACCTCTGCTACTCTGGGGGCCGTGGCCACAGCTGCGTCTGTGTGGTCCTACAGCACCAGCCTCACCCCGCTGTGATTAGCAGGAGGATCATGAAAAACAAAATATCGGTCTGCATTTTTGACAGTGCGTGAGGCACTTTCAGAGAATCGTGGAAATGTTATAGAGCCGAGGGGAACCAGCCCCATCTTTATTGCTCTTTAATCAGAGCAGTGCAGGCTGGGTAAAGATCAATGATCTTTGAGTGTTAGCATTGACTGGGGCCTACAGCTCCCAATCAAGGGCCCCTCTCCCACCTAATGTTACATTTAATGAGCCAATTAGTCCACAATGGCGTGGCCGGCATCTTAAACTGTTGTTTACTCTGCATTCATTATTAATATCTCATAGTTAGGTATGAATAAAATTAAAAGGAGCAGTGAGACCATTAGCTCCCCATGGTGGATGCTTATTAAGATAGGATGCTTTGTTATCTGAGCAAGGGGTGGGGTGGTAATTGTTTGTGGTGGGCAGGATATGCTGGTTCAGTAGCAAGAGTGGTGTGATTTATACAACCTTGGAGATGTTGTTGCATGCGTGTATGAGAGATGGAGTGGTGTGGTTTGCTCTAATGCCTGTGAGAGAAGAACAACAGCCTGCATTCAGTGGTGTCAGATGCTGCTTTAGCTCCCTCATAAACTCTCTTTCTGTTCGTGCCCTCCACTCCATACCCTCTCTCCATTCTTTCATCCCACCCTCACACTTTAACAAACACCTCTGGGAGGGGGTATGCAAATTTCTTTTATCTCCCCTTTCTGTCATTCTGTCTCTCCTGTTTATTGCCTTATTTTCCTTCCAGTTCTACTTTTTAAGTTCATGCAGAGCTGGAGAGAGCTGCGTGGTGAGGCTAGGATGTGTTAGACCTGTTGTCACACGCGGGGAAAACGACTGATCATTCAGCAAAACTGGAGGTGAGTCAAAATCAAACACGTCCAACTATCATCGTTAGCACTCTTGTTCTGGCAAAGCTGGATGTGGCTACATGGGGACCGGGACCAAAGCCTGCTGGGGGTTTTTGCTTGTTTGGCTGTTCCTCATGACAAAGATAGAGTGCGAGTGTGTATATGGAGGCTGGAGCAGAAAAAAATAAATAAATCAAAAAATCAATAAAACATTAAAATCGCTTCAGTCAACAGAGCAAGACCCAGCTGCATCCAGCAGCTCTCTCGCCCAGAAAGATTCTCTTATGCTTATATTCAGGAGGCAAAGCCGGGTGCACACCTCAGAGGAAAGCCTGTATATTTCATTGGTGGCTGGCAATATTCATTACGAACAGAATATTACAGTTTTGGGATATAATATAGAGGTTACTGGCCTGAGGCGTAGTACTTATGACCAATCAGCGCAATTCTTTTTAAGAATTCATAAAATTAAGTGATCAGTGAACCAATTTAGAATGCCTCTTGCTGTCCCCAAGGCAAGTGGCTTGACAGATAGTGTCTTAAAGGAATCGTCATTAAACTATAACAAAAATCTGCTAAAGGCTATATTGCACTGACTGACAAATGGCAACATTTGTGTTAAAGTCTTCTTCGCCCACCCTCAATTTCCTCATTCTTCCATTCATCTATGGGCTCCAGTGAGGGAGCAACGGGGTAAGCCTTTTTGGTTCCACTGCTCCTCACCACTGAAGCAGTGCATAATAACTCATAGCCAACATCGTACTGGAACGCGGCAGCAATTGCTTTCAAGCTCCCACTTAAAATAGTCCCGGTGACAAGCCTGCTGCTTTAAATAAGCGCCTCAGCCTGTCTGGAGAGGCTCCTTAATCCCAGTGGTGAGAGACACTCCAACAGGAAGACACCAGGGTGAAAAAAAACACTCCCGCTCCAGAGAGACTGGAACAATTTACAGCAGGTAACTGTGGGAAGCAGGATTCACCGGCAGGGCACGATAGAGGGAGCGGCAGAGAACATGTGGGGGGTGTGGAGAAGTGGAGAGGGGATATACATGGAATGGAAATGAGATAGCTTTTCCTACAAATGCCTCAGTGCCTGAACCCACAAACCCCTAAAATGCATCCCGTGGGGGCAGTTGAGCGCAAATTTAAATGAAGCTGGCCGAAACAGAATGGAGTGAAAATACCAGCACAGGACAATAAAAAAATGTAAGTCCAAAAGTCAGCATAAAAGGCCAAATGTCCACACTCCACACTACTTATCTCTATCCCTGTTCCGTTTCTGGACACTGTGCTCTGCGGCCTCTGTGTCTGTGCCAGGCTGTGGTGTGAGCCTCGCTCGGTTCCAGCTAGGTGACGTAATCTTGGGCCAGACAAGAAGACAAGGGGCCCATGACGTCACCCAGCACCTCACAGAACCTCGCTTTCATCTCCAGATTACACACACAAGCTCTCTTCTGAGGACAGTGTGTCCATTACACAAAGGGAAGATTTTGGCTTGTCCTCCCTCACTCACTATTTTTCTCTTCTCGTCTTTCATTGCTTTCCCGTCCCACCCTCCAGTTCTTTTCTACTCGCAGCCTTTCGTCCGATTTCTCCCCCACTTTTCTCCCTGCCACCCTATCACTTCCGTCCTCCCTCCTTCCCCTCCCCGCACTCCCACCCTCACTCCCTCTATACCTGAGGCTCTTGTTCTTTTATAGCAAATTGAACCTTTCACTCTGAAAGAAATAATTACTCTCTGGAGAGAAAGGGGACTGCCGTGGAATGCTGATATGACACACAATGTCACCTTGCCACTCAGGAGCTGCCTGCACACCCGGCTCAGAGAGAGGGGGGAGGGTGGGAGGAGGGAGAGAGCGGGTCAGGGAGCGGGAAGGGTGAGGTGGGTTATAGAATAAAAGTAATAGAAAAGTAACAGAAAGAGCAAAAAAAAAAAGCTTGGGAGAGGGAAAGGGGGAGTGAGAGGAAACTGCGCTTGCACTGGTAAAAGAAAACAGGAGATGGAGGGAGTGAAACTACAAAAAGGACAGGGAAGGTACAGCAGGTAATAAGCCACGGGGAATGAGAGAAGCGACCAAAAAATATAATAGAGATGGAAATGAGCGACTGACTAAGAAGACTGAAGGAGTGAAGGAGGAGGACAGGAGAGGATACGTGATAAGAAGAAGGACAAAAGTGGGAGAGGGAGTAAAGCGGGGTTTTGGGGTCAGAAGACGAGAGGGAGTTAGAGATAAAGAGAGGGACAGACAGGGTGTGTCAGCAGAGCCCTTACTGGGGTCAAACCATGGACGGATCCATCTTCATCCACTGGCATTTGTGAGCAAGGGAGCATGAGTGTGGAAAGCTGTGAGCCGGATCGCTGCCATTTCCACTTATTACCCATCATGCCTTTCAGCAGTGTGGCCATGCGGTCATGCTCTGGCCCACGGGAAGCTAAACAGCCCTCTGTGGGCTGAAGGGTAGAAGGGACAGAGTGGGAGGATGGGATGTTTTACCCAGCTTATAAAAAAAAGAACCATGTAAATTTGTTGCTGGTTTTGCCCGTTGTTGTTTGACAACTCCAAGATTAAAAATGCGTTTGTGTGAATATTTCAGTTTTCCATGATGCCACTGTAAAGATCAAACACACTGCGACATCCTAGTGGTAGAATTGCATCATGACAAAATCTTAAGGCACCATTTAGGTGATTTTCTCCTTCAGACTGTGGGCATGAAAAAGTGAATTAAATGCTGACTAGAGGTTTCAGATGATGATCCAGTTTGACAGAAATTAATTAAAGTGGCATTCCACTAATATTACACACGAAAATTAGTTTTCTTATGAGGTATACTGCTCAGTCTCAGTCTGAAAACAGTTATATACGCTGTCTTCTGTGCCCGTGGGAGGAGCTTTAATAGGTCTGAGAGAATAATCCAAATAACTGATGAAAATCTATAGAGAGATGGAGAGTTTCATAAAAGATCGGAACCACTAAAACTAGACCAACACTTCTACAGTTTGTCATCAAATAACAATGGCTTAAAACTTTAAAAAATGAAATGGCTAATGGCTGAAACTAATATTAGCTTTAATGCAGACTAAGATAAAAAAAAAGTAAATCAAAATTGAGTGCTAGAATAAACACTGACACGAATTTCATTAAATGGCAGAGCAACTTCATTCTTCTCATTAGATAGAGAAGAACAATTAAGTTAAAATGACTGATGGTCAGTGGGGAATTATGTCTGGTACATTCTATTAAAGAATATCGTACAAGGAAACATTGATCTTGTCTGAAACAAGAAAAGAACAAAACATATGTACAGTACCGGGCAAAGGTTTAGTTTAGCCACTGAGATAAATTCATATCCAATACGTACATTACAACTCCACTGCTGAGAAGAGCAAGGAATCCTGCAACAGATGAGATCGGATGAAGCCAAAGCCAAAATCCACAAGTTCCTTAAGATGCTATGTACACAGGAAAACTATAGCATGTTGTAGCAATTATTGATTTGCTTTAGGTTTATTCTGTGCTTTGTATTATAGGCTCATTTATAAATACAAACAATTTATGCTATTAGTTTCGCACCATAACATTTTTGCACAGTGCATGCATATTATTTTCTATATATACTGTATGCACCTACACAAACCTCCGATAACAGCCAGCCTCCACCGCCTCTTCCGCCGCGGCTTGCGAAATGAGAGCTATTTTTAATATCTGCTCGGATGCCTTCTGAATAATGGGCAAATATTACTCAAGGTCACAACTCATTTGTCAGGCTGTGAGTTGAAGGAATGGCTCGCTGCACTAAGGCTAACGTTCAGCTTTTATTCCACTGATAAAATCTGAGTCGGCTTTTACGAGTACAAGCAGTTAAAAATGGAGAATAACAGGCGCTGGTAAGACAGAGGTATGTGGCAGAGAATAGTGGAAAACACACAGCATGGAAGAAAATAATTTGCAGGGAAGGGCGGACGGAGGAAAGAGCAACAGGACTTTCGCGCGGACCAAATTGGAGAAAATCCATCAGCTTATTGCCGAGTGATGTTATAACAGAATGCCAAAGGTGGCAGGAAGGAGTGGCTCTGAGGATAAATCATGTTCCCTCTGCCTCTATGACAGCTTTAGTCACAGTGACGTCCACAAAGGGGCTGTGGTGATCAAACAGGAGCTGTGATGACTTCATCCAAATGTCACACACATGGTACTACAAACACCCGTGTCTCTCCGGGCAAGCATTATTTGATCCTGGGAGACAGGCTCGTGACAGGCTATAAAATGACAACTAGCCTCATGTCTAAGACAGTGAATGACAAGACACTGTTTGCCAAGTCTATCTATAATAAATATAACATAGAATAGTAACAGATACAGAGGACACCGCTACCATGTCATGCCTTACAGCTATATCATTAATCACAGGGGTTTGCAGTTTACTGTCATACAACTGTAAACTATTACTGTGCTCTGCCACTGTGCGCTTGCTGCCCCACAACCCCTGGTCTTAGGTTATTAAATCCTATAGCCCCCAGCATGTGACTCCAGCTAAGATGCTTCCAACCCTGGCCAAAGACTTTTATCTTCCTCCCCAGCACAGGCATGGCACCTCCGTGATGCTTTCAATTTTCTGCTCTGTGCTTCTGTGTTTTATGAGCCTGTGCAAAGGTTCCAGACTGACTGGCTGGGCTGACCTGGACTCCCTGCCTGTTGGTGCGTGCGCTGTGGTTAAGGTGACATCAAGGCCACTGACCAACCAGAGACAGGGGCCCCGTGACATCATCAGCCAACCACAGAACACCCAGACACCCGATCCGGAGAAACACAGGAAGGCACCATCTTCCATGCGTGCTGGAGGCACATGCAGCGCTCTCGCATGAAAAGACTAATCTTAACACACAGCACCAAGCTGAGGTGACAGTAGCTTTAGTCCAAAATGTTGTGGCTCTTTGTAAGGCCCGTCCTTTGCTCTGCACAAAAAGAGAAAACTGGATATCTATTGGTGCAGTCAAAGAGCCTGAGCTAGTCTTTGTTTTTCTTCCAGTTCCTATGAAAATGGGTTATGGAAAGGTGAAAGGGAAATGAAATTGAATTCTACGTCAGGCTCAAATCCGTAATTACCTGAGCAGACAAATGGATGGAATAAGCAAACCATGGATACCGCACAGTCAGAACATGCAGGCACATGGAGGAACCTGGGTTTACTTACTAACAGTTAAATAAATAAAAAACTAAACTTTTGGTCTGCTTACATTTAGCTCGATCTTAGCATTAGTTCCAAAAAGTGTGTCTTATCCCTCATCACTGGGGTATTGAACAGAGGTCATGTGTTTAAAAAGTAACATAATTACCAAACTATATTATTAAATGTTAAATGTCACGGCCTGCCATATGCCCTGGCTGTGCTCTTGGTTCTTGACTCTTGGCAGTCCGTGGAACCAAATCAAATCACTGCTTGGATTGAAGCTCTTTGAACTTGGCTTTTTCCAGGTGTAAATACAAGGATGATGGGAAGGTAACTCAATGAGGAGGATTTAAAGTCTTTAAAGGTAAATGATGGCCTGATGTTTCAGTTGCATACTGAAAGAGCAGTTGTCCTCCAGGACCTCTAGGTGTCGCCCTCCTTAGTGTGTATCTTGGTTCAGCTCATCGTCACGGATTTCTGCTGCACCTGATACACAGCGGGCTGAGGGGGCAGGGTTTAGGACCCTGTCAAATCCCTCTCACACCTAGGGCTTCTCACACTATTAAATCTAAATCCCATGCTGCATATGAGACAGGGATGGAAGAACTTAGCTCTCCTGAAGAGGGTTGACTAGTGAGCAGAGTTTTTTCCTTTGCAGCGGAACATGGTGTTATGCATTACATTTCGCTACCCAGCACCCATAGCCCACCGCTTAGCTGATCTTTGAAAGATATTGCTTATAAAAGAGATGACTCCGGGCGACGGCCAAGTTCTGTAGTTTTATTACACCTTGGGGCTACAGCGGCCTGTCTTTGGAGAGATAAGGTTGTACCCTTTTCATTTTGTATCCTCCGGCCGATATTTTAAGCTGGCTTGTTAAGGGCAGGCGGGCTGAGCGCTGGAACAGAGTTTGATGCATGGCTTTACAACAGGAGCCGGGCCCATAACGCTCAAAGGCCGATCATTACTGACCTTAATAGCCCAGTCTGCATCTGGGCTTGATTGATCGTGCCTAGCAGGTTGTGAAATGCACCATCTGGAAGGAAGGAAGGTGAGATGGGCAAGCGGAGACGAGGGAGAAAGCAGGCAACACCAGCCGAGCACGGAAGAAGGGAGGAGAAGGGAAGGGGGAAAAAAAAAAAACACAAACCAAGACGATCTTGTACTGAAATTGATGGCCATAGTGGGATGCTGTAGAAACTTAACTGCACTAAGAGGCCCACCAAGCACCATAAACACTGTCCCTGACATAAACAACAACACTTAGCCAGACTAGGTGTATACAATATTCATCTACGAAGCTGCTGCTTGGTAACTCTTGTTTACTCGCTCTGTGTGCTTGGATAAAATCAGCACTGCTTATAGGTGAGACAGCAGGACGGCAGAGTAAGTGCGATATGAGTTATGTGAATAAGCGCGATTTTGAATGTTACTCGCTTGTGTGTGTGTCCATGAGGGGTGTGTGAGGAACAGAAGGTGGTTAGGTCCACAGAGTGTCCTACTACAGCGCTTTATACCATAATGTCTGCATAATGTATGATCCTCAACTACTACGTTGGTGGAGATTACCATAAGGCCCTCAGTGTTCTGCTGGCCGACACTTTTAAAGAAAACTCTCTATGCAACAAAAAAAAAAACTGCTCCTGAGCAGCAAGATTAACAGAAATAGATCACTCAGAAGTATCAGCTATCAACAAAAGCGTGTTAACTAGTAAGAGGCACGCCACATGATGTCTGTACTTCATCCGAAGTTCATGCATAGTAACTATATCACTCAAACCTTTCATGCGCAAAGAAGTTTCAACGCCATAAATATTTAAGTTGGCAGAACACGGTCGAGAAGCCCTTTCGTGTCAGCTGAGGCTCCCAAGAGCCCATCAAGCCTGTGTTCTCCATTACCATGATCTCCTCTCAGTCATTCAGTGACGGTAGCTATAGTAAGGCAAAGTAATGTGTATCTGGTGCAGAAAAGGGACTCTGACAGACTCCTTTTTGCACTTCATTAGACCAATTATTTGGCTTGCTGAGTCATTTGACCCAGCCCAGTCATGTGAGTTATGATAAATGCAGAGAGGGTTATACAGCACTGTGATTTTTAATATCAGTACGTATTTCAGCATTTGGCAGAGACACCAGTACACCGCATAGCATGTAACACACCATAACTTCGCTTTATAAAAGTGTTTAACAGCAGATTTGTGTGTGCTGTAATCAGCACCGCAAAATGTCTTTGGGGCCAACTTTTCGCAAGGGAAGATGAAACATCTGGTATCAAGTATATTAGGAAGGAGAACAAAGGGGAGAGAAGGAGAGGGTACGGTAGCTGTTGTGCTTACAACACCTGTACACCTCTGCACACTCCGCGTTGCCTGCATGCTTTGTGTGTAATCTTGTACGCGCGGGAGAAAGAGATCAAGGCACACCGCATTCTTGTGCAACGGATTTTGACAGAGAGTCTGAGGGAGTGCACTTGTGCGCGCTCGCTTGTGTGCGTGAGAAAGGGGAAAAGGATGACAGAGGGCCAGGTGGAACGGAGACTTCTGTCGCTGACTCAACACCTTTCTCATTTTATTACCAAATCATCCATGACAAACAGCTCTGGCGTTTGGCAAAGGTGAGGCAGGCAGGATAAGAGCTTGGATGAGGGTAGACGAGGTCACCTCAATACTGCAAACATTGCACTGGTAGTGTAACATGTCTGTGTCACTTCAAATACCGCCTTTACATGATGCAGCCATCCATGTGTCATTTTTAGATACGCCGGGGTGACAGTGATGGCCTTTACTTCCTATAAACTCCAGCCATCAACACACAAAAGGTTTGCGACGGAGAATCTTATCACCTGAGTGACTAGCAAAAGAAAATGCGTGGTGACAACACAATCAATACAGCCTATGAAATATGGAGCAAGCGTTCTTTGTGAACATTTAAAAGCAAGTCAACCATAATAATGGGAAAAATATTTTTGAAGTACCCTAAAAAGTAAGTGCTGCGGCTAAGATCTATTTTATTTAACAACGATAACAACATATTGGTTACTGCTTATGAGCACTGCTACCAACAGAAACTAAACAGTGGAAATCACATTTTACAGTGTTTACCTCTTGTTTAGTTATGTCGACTTGTGAATTCCTGCTGCTGAAAAAACAAAACAAAAAACAAGCAAGACTGCTGCTGACCCTTAGTTGGGGCTGTGAAAGATTGAGCAGATGTTGTTCGGACAGCTCACTACTGGGGAGTACGGTTAGAAAGCAGGCCTGCCATTCTTTGATGTCAAAGCCTTTTGTGGCGACGTGAGAGGGAGCAGATTAGCCTGATTGACGGCTATAAGATGCTAAGGATGGAGCTGGAAGCACAGCGAGCCAGGGCGTTGGAGTGGAATGGAGTTCATTCATGAGTTACGAGTCTGTTTCAGTGATGTAGTAAAAGACGAATAAATCCTCCAAACAGCCTGTGAAAAAATACAACCTCGGGCTCGTGATGGAGACTCGTACAGGACAACAGGCAGAAGACGGGGACACGGGTGGGTGACACGCATACAGTATGCAAGAAAATCCAACCACAAATCAGCACCAGATATAGCGAAGCACAAAAAAAAAAGAAATCTCACATCAAACTGCCATGCTGCTTCAAACTTTTTTTCTCCACAGATTATTATATTTAACCACAGCCAAGAAAACACCGAACACAGGCAGTAACTAGCCCCGAAAACTGTCACACTCTCCTTCGTCAACTTTATGTTTCAAGGAGATATACTCTACTTAAGAGGCCAAGGGAGCCCATGTTAAGTCCTAGACAGACAAGGAGCAGGTTGATATAAATACCAACACACCTAAGAGCTCCCCTCTGCCTCACAAGGACCCAGACCTGCAAGGACAAATGACCGTCCCTGATGCTGTCCCTGAGTCCCTGTGCTAAAAGCGACCGGGTTAAGGTTAAGGGGACCTCAGCCCACCAAGCACCAACGAGCTGCATTTACAATGTCAAACTTCTCTGCTCATGAGAAACCTGACAAGGGTTTCCATGTGCTTTTAGCCTGAGATAACCTACTTTACATGCAGTATTATCATACAGGTTGTGTAACATTAATGGTTCTGTCTAAGGCCGAAAACATGACAGGAAAGAAAATAGTTCAGAAAGGGGATACCAGGGATTAAAAGTAATTAGTTTTCATGTGTCAGTGAAAGATGCTCCTTGACTTCCTGTTTATTATCAGGATGACTGATGCAGAAGCTCCCAGAGGAGACCAAGTGTTAGGGATTAACATGTCATCACAGAAGGGGGAACACAGACATTTTGACAGTTACACTCGTGAGCCGAGGCTTCATCTAACACCTGCCTCACACCTCCTGTCCAGAAGCGCACCTGTTCTGACACAGTGTGAGGCTCAGAGCCATTCCTGGAGCAGTGTTTACACCTGTCCTAGGCTCACAGCAACACGCTGATACGGGGAGGAATAAGAGGGCCGAGGATCAGGCAAATCTGGGATAGAGGAAGATGCAAAAACAAGAAATTGATGGAAATTTCCTGTGGAGAAACTGGGGTGGAGTAATGGCAACGCCTGAGCACGCTCAGCAGCGGCGTGTGTCGAGGTAACATTGATGCATGGTGTGACCTTACTTGTAATGCCAGCCTTAATCTACGCAAGTGGAATAAATGAAGTGGGGCCGCTGCGGACGTGTCACCCAGACTTATAAAGACAAATCCACCGCCGCTCTGAGCTGTGTACATGTATTCATAAAAGTCAGAGCGACGTCTCGACAGAGTGGAGTGCCCGGTATTGCCGGCTGGCTGGTGACGAACACCTAGCTCATGTTGTCACGGCTGCGTGGAGCTGTCTATCATGAGGTGTAACACACTGTTAGGACGGGAAACGTGAAGGTGAAAAGCAGACAGCAAGAAAATAGTCTGTTGGAAGAAATTAAGCACAAAAAAGCTAGATATGATATAGCATTTTTTTTAAGTTTAATCAAATATTTCTGTTCATTATCATTTGACAACAGACAGTAGATAGCTCACACCTTCTTCTTCTTGAATATGTAAGGAGGAATCAGTTTAAAAGCTTGCGTATAAAAAGCACGTCAATGTCTTTCTGAAATTTGTAATAAGAGATAGCCTGAAACCAGTAGTTTAGTAGACTTTATATAATATATTTTTTTGTTATTATTATGATCAATAAGAAGCGTAGTATTTAAGTTTGTGCGAGTGTTCGAAAATGATTTGTGAGGACAAAACTTGAACCTCACAGTCATTTGTGATGAACTGCTTTATTGCAAATCCCAATGTGCTGACACTAACGCAACTTGTCATTCCACCACTCATTACAGTTTAACGATGGATGTCCTGACAAACAATCTTTTCAGCTGGATAGCCGAGCGGCTGTTAGCAGTCAATTCATACTTGGCTGCCTTTATTGGCGTGTAGTTCAAGGAAAGAGCCGTCATTGATCACCGCGCGTTTAGCCGGTTTGCCGCGGAGCAGTGGGATCCAGTCGAACTGACAACAGGCCTACCTTGATAGATGCTGGACCGACAGAGGACATATGGATGTTGAGCACTGACACATGCGAGGAGCGCGGGGATAGAGGTGTGTCTAACATGCCAACAGTCTCATGTCCGGTATGTGCCCTCCCCCACTATAACCCCGGCCCCCTGTCCAGTTCTGGCTCTGACATGGCTGTGATTAATGCCCCTGGCCAGGATGATGATAATAATGATCATAATTAATCAAGGGTTCTTCCTGCACCTCTAGGAGCCAACAGTGACCTGGAAATGACACCCAGACCTCCTTTCCCCTGTTCTCCCCCTCTCTCTCTCTCTCTCCCTTTTCCTCCCTCTCCTCCTCCTCTCTTCCTTGTCTCACTGACAGGCCTGAACCTCGGCCCAGCAGAAAGAGCCATGCATTATCCTGCCATCACTACTTCTATTTATATCACACCGTCCATCACTATCACTTACTCTCCTCCACCCGCCTTTACTCCGCCTGGCTCTCCTAAGTGGAGTTTACTTGAAGCTGCCCCATATTTCCTCGTGGAATAATGCTGCCTATGCAAATGTCTGGAGTCAAAGAAGCAGTCTTTGTGACAGTGAGAAACTAACATCATAATTTTTTTAGACATCTACAGAAACAACGTCCAAAACGAAAGCCACCACCTCTTGCTGCCTGAGGACTGGGAGTCTCCCTCTCTCCCTTCTGTAGTGTACACCTGAAGGTTTGGCATAATGTCTATGTGTGTGACAGTGTGTAAGAGTGTGTGTCTCTCACAGATTTCTAGCATATATGCAGCGGCAGAATGATATTTTAAATTCCTTGGCGGCTGCCAGGTAACAGTAGCCTGGAGCAATGGAAAAGTTTTTTGTCTCACCTTCTCTTTATTTCCCCTGGTGAGGACGATACAAAGCTCCTTTGCTCGGCTGAGTTGTACGTGCCAGGCATGTGTTCAAAACACCTCCCTCCTCCCTGAGCTACTCAAATGCACATTGCAGACAGCCTGTCTTATTTTTTCTTATTTTACTATCTCTTAATAAACTTTGTCCAAAGGTAGTGAGGACCTAAACGGAGGTGCTGACAGTGCTTACACATCACACACGGTATTAACCTCACACTCAAAAGTATAAGGTACTGTCACCAAGTGCAGCTCTGATTTACCACGATGGTATTCTACCCAGTGATGCAATAAGTTGTTTAGTGTTGGTATAGCAATAGGCCGCATATTTCTCCCTTTTTCTCCCTAAATGTGTTCCTGCTTCTGGATTTTATTTATTTATTGTCTCTTTTTTTTTGTCACTTTGCTTCCTGACACATTGCTCATCCCGCTCTGCGTTAAGGGCTTTGCTGAAGCTCAGTGAAATCATGACACCTACCAAATCCCCCTGTACCTCTGTGCCAGGCCCAGCCGCCCACAGTGGATCCCGCTATAGAAACAACTGCATCTGACATCACCGGAGCTCGACCCACACATAGCAGGAACAAAAGAAGACCTACATTTACCCCTATAGCAAGTAGGTGGCCTACATTTCCAAATTGCATAAGATACAGGATCTTCTCTTGTTTCTCACTCAAGTTGTTTGTCATGCATTACAAAATGTCTCGCAGGCGGTTGTGCCAAATTGAGGTCTTAAAACAAACAGATGAGAACATGGTACATTGCCCGTTATTATCATTACCGTCATCGCTGACGCTCATCCCAACCAGTGAATACATATGCACTAAAAGATGTGACTCCATCTGAGCCAGGAGTGCACTGTGCTGATTTACAGTGCTCTACATCTCTGTACAAGTACCATAATGCTTTATGATCTGATTCCAATTCTATGTTGACACCATGAAATTAAACTGTTACATCTCACCAGTGGTAAAGCAGAAACCACATTTGCTCCACAACCCGAGACTCTAAGTGCCTGTGAGTACCTTGCAAAAACGGGGCTACAGAAAAAGTTTTCTGACAAAAGTGATTTCATGATTGTGTCGCACATCAATCACACAGACAAAGTACACATCCAGGTTGATAACAAATATAAAGCAGATGAATGAGGTTCAGATCTTATTTATGCTCAAGGTCAAACAACGTCTTGAGAGTCAGCAATCAACGGCTTGTCAAGACTGCATTTGTCTTGTCTTGTTCTTTTATTATATTGTGGATTCTAACCTCCGACTGAACTATGAACTTTGAATAGGTCAGAGTTAAAGCAGAGACCTTGGTCATACTGCAAAGCACCAAATGATGAAGGGACTGATGTATGGACAGAAGAAAATAAGGTAGCAAAGGATGCTGGGAAGGAGAAAAAAGAAGGGGAACATGAAGAATGTCTCTGGAATCAGGGGAAAAGATAAGGCAGCTGTTGCTGGCAGCAGAGCAGTCATCTTCAGTCATTGGGGCCAAACTGAAGAGCCTCGAGGCACTGACTACACAACCGGTCTGCCAAGTGTAAGCCAACAAAAGTCTAAAATAAAGGCTTCTTATCATGAAAAATACAGAATGTCTCCAATGAACACAAAGATGCGGTTGATAACCTTGCTGAACATCATCTCTCTCCAGGAAGCTGAAGGCAGGGAGGAAATATTGACAGAAATGTTTTCAGATTATATTCTCATGACTAAATCAATACTCAGATGAACCCTCTCTTCAGAGCGGAGTTAGGATGGAGTCATTGTGAAGGTCAAGCAGTTAGCCCATTAAAGAGGCAGCTAGGCGCGCGATTTGGCAGCTCATCTCTACCTCCTCCTGCATGGCATGGAGGTAACAACCTTGAGGAGTTGATTAGCGGTAGAGACGGCTCCCACGACACAGAAGAGCCCCACCTCATAAAATCCTGGGCTCGGTAGCAGAACAAGGGAGCCTGGGAGAGGGGAACTGGAGGGAATTCAATGCAGAAGAACTGCCTGCCTGCCTCATCTTTTACAGGACAAATTAAAACCACAGCGGAACAAGTCATAAAACAGGAAATAATGAATTCAATTATACTTTTTAGTGTTTAGCGGCTGCTGGTGAGATGTGCTGAGTGGGCAACACGAGGCACGCACACAGCAGCGGGCACAGGCTGATGACTATGTTGGTGGCGCTGAGCTTTGCTGAGGGCTGCGTGTGTGCTGACTGCATGTCTGCATGCCCCTAGGAGCAGTTTAGACCTCGACAGGGCCTTCATTAGCAAATGAATGACTCTTAATTGGCCTGGCAAATACACAGGACGCTTGTTGATTATAGGGAGTTTTTTTTTTTTTTTTTTTTTTCCAGCCAGTGCTTGTACTCTGACACAGATGCACAAATACACACAAAGCGTATAAACAGAGAGATGAAACTAAAGTAGCACAGAGGCACAGTTTAGCAGAGGCAATACTGACAATAACTGTCATGTCATCAAAACGACAGACAATTCATGGCTTTGCTGTGCCAGGTTCAAAAGCAGGCCTTCAGCTGCCAACAAAGGATCCTGACAAAGAATTCTGGGACATATTCTCTTTCTTCATCCTATCTATACTTGTCTGTATCTCCCTCTACCTCCCACCACCTACTTTTCACTCTTTTTCAATCCGCTCTAGTTTGTCCCCTGGCATTACTAACACCTCAGCGGGAGGGAGAATCACAGACAAGAGTCCTGGTGTCCTAGATTCAGCAACACTGGCAGGAGCACGGCACATACTGGCCTGTCCTACTAGCTGCCATATAGGACTCAGAAATCAGCCACACATAGCAGCCCAGTTTAAAAAAACAACAACAATAAAGAACAGCCCACAGGAACCGTGTCACCGTTCACACACATACACACACACACACTTGCAGATGATGATAAAGAGAATAAAACATGTTGTGTTTACAATTATTCCATGTTTGCCATATCAGTAATACCATCAGCACACTGGTTTATCTGTGTGTAACAGTATGTTTCTGTGGGATAAAAGATAGTGAAGAGGTATTAAATGAAAAAAAAAAAGAGTAGAAAAATACACACATTGATTTGAGGCCTAATAATTGTGGAAGAAGAAGTAAATACATGTCTGAACGAAGAAGAAAAAGACAGAGAGACGGTGAGAGGAAAAAAAAAAAAAAAAAGTCCAAATGACTATCTCAAGAAAGTCGGTGTCCCCTCTATGCCCCAGCCTCTGGTGCCACTCACCCACTGCCAGCCTGCCAATTAAAGCCCTGATTAAAACCGACAAAGTGTCTCCAAATGAAGAAAGAGCTGTTGGAGGTCTTAACTGCTGAAGCCTGTCAATTAAACTGCCAGAGGAAAGCGGTGAGGGAAGAGCAAAAGGGTACGGCAATGACACGCAAAGCAGGGGGTACCGACGAATATAAGATCTCTCATTCTATGCCCCGACTCCCCGCGTTCCTCCAGAAAAATGGATAATGTGTGAGGGGAAAATATAGTTGGAGAACTGAGAAGTTGACTTATAGGTTGCTTTTTTGTTCTTTCTACTCCAGTCCCCATTTTTTTTTCCCCTTTTTGATTTGGGACGAAAAATAAAAGGAGTGTGCATGCAAGTGTGGAGAAAAACTGTATCACAGACCAATAACACGGTGTCCTTTTTGTTACGTCTTATTGCCCGTTGCCATTGTAAGTCATAGAAGCCCTACAGTGATGGGCTCAACGGCAAAGCCCTCAATCCCAGATAAACCACCCACAGTGTACATCAGCTGCTAAAATATGATGGTACTCGTGAGGTCATAAATCTTGTTTTAGTGGGATGGGGAGAGAAGAGAAGCCCTAGTCTCCCCTGCATCGTTACCGCTGCATCCCTGTGGCCCATTCCACCTCCATTTAAGCTAAATGTCAACTTTTCAGTTCTTTTTTTTTTCTTTTTTTTTTTTTTACTTCCCGCAGTTGCCATTTGTTTTAACACAAGGAGAGGAAAGTAAGGAAATAAGTCAACAGGAAGAAAACTAGAAAGAGTTTGTTGTCAGCGGCTTTCAGGGCTGAGTGGATGGCCGAATGTTCTATAGTTTACAAAGGAGAGAGAATCCAGTGGAGAGATACAATGGATTCCCAATCTGTCTGAATCTCTAACCCAGGAGCCAATGATATGAGTAATGAGGGTTGCTATTTGTTATAACAAAGTCCTGTACCTGAACAGCGAGAACAATTTCACATCCAGCTAGAACTATAATGCCCTAATACTTCATAAATGTTATTATTATTTAGACATTAATCATCATTAAGAACCATAATGATATTCTTTCAGTTTAATTAAATTAAAATGTTTTTTTTTTTTTTTTTTTTACTCTCTGGTGCCAAGTGAACGTACTGCAAGATGCTCTGAAAAGGCGCTCAATCATCCACAGCCAGATGGCTGTGGGTTACGAAATTCACGTGGGTTGAATGGAAACAGAGAAGCACCTAGGCTGCATTACTGTCACTGTCAGACTTGCGAAACATGCAACGCACTGGAGAAACTCATCAACCGCAACATTACAGTGTCACTGCATCAAATAGTGTAACGCTGCTTAAAATCAGTACGGTAAACAGGAGCCATCGGGGCGTCTGTTTAATTTATTCATGTTCTTCGCTGTTTCTCTTACAGTCACCTTTTAAAGGTTGGTCTGCTGTGGGAGGAAACGATTACGATGGTGTCGGGTGAAAAACAACAAACAGATGAGAAAGCGCCTGCATGCCCCATAAAACAGAAATTGCCATACAGCAACCATTTCTTTTCAGCACACGGTAACACAAAAAAAAAACAAAAAAAAAAAAAACACAGCTAGAGGACAGACCGCGGGATGAGGCGGAGAAGCCGACACGCTGGCCATCTGATAACATTAAGCCCAATGAATCACACTCTCTCGCGTTTTCTTTCCTGATATATATCCGCTTTTAGCAAATGAGGGAAGAAAGAAAAACTGTTCAGAATGTAGGAAAATAATGTAATTATACATTACAGCAATAATACATTAGAGCACATTAAATGAAAAAGACAGAAAGGTGAAAAAAACGAGGGGAAGGTAAGAAGAAAGCAAGAAGGTAGGCAAGAAAGAAGGTAAGCGCTATAGAAAGAATAGGGCCTATTTTTCAGACCAAACAGAGGCCCTCAGGGGCATGCATTAAACACTGAGTATGGCAGACCTCACCCTTTACTACTCTATTGGCTTATTCAGAGGGGGGGCAGCCGTTGTTAATATTTCATGGGACAACCAACAGAATATGGAGGTGTAAGCTCACGGGAGACCCCCAAGCCTCTGTCACTTTCCCCCTTGCTCTGGCTGTCAGGCTTCAAAACTGTCTTGTCACATAAGTATTGTGTGTTTGTGCTGTACATGTACAACTAGTATGTCAGTGTGTGTCTCTATCCTTTTCCCCTTTTCTGACAATGCAGAGAAAACTCACTCAAGAGCAAGACACCAATTCAAGGTATTAGTGATGGCAGCAGTGCGATCTACCTGTCTAGCAGTGAGCAACATAATACGACTGCCTGTTAAGAGCACCTTATTATCCTCCACACACACACAACAAAAAACTTTTCCATTATCAAGTTATACAAACATTACTTTAAACTGGGGATCATTACATCTTAAAAGCTTTGATGTCACAGGTCTGGCTTGGTCATTTCGCCTTAAGGGTCCTTCTCCCACAGCACCAAAACAAGACAACAGACTTTTTGTCTTTTAAGCCAATCATGAACCAATTGTAAAATGCTGCATCAGGCGTCCACAAATGGCATGTTTAAAAATGCATTCAATCCTTGGCACCCCTCAAGGATGAGTCGAACAAGATTTTAAAAAGCGAAAGCGGGGCAGGGACTCTCGGAGTACAAAAGACACACAATGAATCCAGTGCTCTGGTCTTGGCTGTAAGAGGCACTTTGCTGACTGTGTCCCCTGTGTGCCAGAGCAGGAGGACAGTCCTTTGTGTAGCAGAAGTCTTGGGCCGCTGAATTCCCTGTTTCAGCGATTCTTTACTAGGGGACAGATCCCGAGAGGTGCTGCCTCTCCCTGGGCACCCCCACTGTGAATGACGTCCACCTTCTGTTCTCATGTGGAAGGGCGAAAATGGGCCACAATCCGACCCATTTCAATGACTCACTCCACTGAGCTTGAAGTGATATGGGCAGGTCAGGTAAAACCACTCAGAAAATGGGCAAACCAGTTTCACAGACAATAAGTGGTTCGCGAAACAAAATAAAAGCATTATTTCCGTGTCATTCTGAGAGCATTGTTTTTATTTTTTTCAACATCTGTTTTGTAATAGAGCCAGTCTCCTGATCAGTCACTCAGTCACTACACAGCTTCCCAGTCATTCATCACAATGTTCTTCAACTGGGCGCACACAAAAATTTGCAGAACAAGAGTGGAATGAGGTACTGTGACTGGTTTACACACCGGCCTCCGGGCAGGAAACGGCGATGGAGAAAGTTACTGTACAGGTCTGTCCCTCTGAAACCTTTACAGCCCGTCTAGATGGAAATGTTTTCATAAGGCTATCAAATTCATCAAGGGACTGTTTTATGTGGTCATAAAATGAAGTGTGATAAATACAGCGCCTCAGGTCAAAGAGTATTTAAGTTCTGATACCCATGGTGTGGCTGTGGCAGAGCAATTATTCCTCTCAGGAGTGGTGTCAGGCCTTGTATGGGCAGGGTTAGAGCAAAACACTCGAGGCAGCGTCCTAACGTTGTAATTGTCCACACTCAGTGGAACAAAGTAAAGGGACACGGACATGGACGGGGTAAACAACCGATAGGAACGGACTCTTAATTGACACACCTGCAGTTTCCAGTGGTGTTAAAAATGTGTGTTTAGTCAAACAAAGAAAAAAAAGCCTGGTGACCTACTGAAGTGCAGTGACGGCTCTAAAATCCCTTCTGAGTTTGAAGTTAAGTGGTCAGGTCTTGACAAAAGTGACACAATGTCTTTCTTAGATGTCCGTCTGATGGATGAGCCAGACGGAATAAGGCTTAGATGACGGTGTATTTGCAGAGGTCAGATGGAGAGGCAGCAGGAGGGAGGAAGACAGAGAGAGAGAGAAAGAGAGAGAGAGAGAGAGACGCCGAGCAGCAAGTGAATGCAGAAGCTGTAGAACACCTTGACAGGCAGATATCTTGCTATGCACGAGATCCACCTCAGGGGACGTCTGGCTAATTTCCTGTGAAAACAGCAGACTACAGAGGCAGGAGGCAGCGGGTGGAGGTATAACAAAGACCGGGGATGAGGTAAACTATATTCAGTTCCTGGCTCCTAGTCTCATCAGAGTTTGTTCTGTTGGCAATACTTACATGGGACAGGTGAGCAGGGAGAGAAGTGGGGGTTTGAGAAACAAGAAGGGCATTGGTGGAGTTGTGGGAGCCGAAGAGTGAGTGAAATATTGGTGAGAGTACATGTTTATTCAGCACGGCCATGCATTTGCATCTCGTTTGGGTGCCTCGGCCCCATTGTAACCAGTATGTCTGCAGCCCCAGATCCTAGCGACAAACACTCTCAAACACACTCAGCATAAATACATTAACACTTAACTGCCGCTCACTCGTTTCCACACACACAGGCTCGGATTTCATTGCAAATGACACCAGGGAGATGTATGCAGTGCATGGCAAATGGCAAATTCTATTCTATATTCTGTGTAAGGGAAATATGGCTCCCCTTTCTCATGACACATTTGATATACAGCCACTGCAAATTAGCCACAAGGCTGCAAGTATGCAATGAATTGATATTCCAATCATCTGCATGATATAACTGCACACAGAACAACGGCAAAGTCATCTGCGTCGCCCTGATTAGTGAAGTACACAAGCAGGAGAATACAATTGTCTGCCTAAACCAGAAGCAGACTCGTTTCCCAGCAAAGGCCGGCGTCTAATAGAAGCAGCCATCGATAAATTTGTACAAATATTCCAACAGAAGCAGGAAGGCTGCCTCACCGGGGGGATGCGCTGATGCGGCGTCTGTTAGAAGATGCCACAGTCAAAAGCATGAACGTCAAAAACACACCAAACAGAAAGGAAAGATAGAAAAAAAGAAAGAAAGAAAGAGAAAAGGAAAGAAAGAAAAGGAAATAAAATGAAAGGAAAAAAGACAGAATAAAAAGGAGGTGAAAGGGTGAAAACTGGGGTTGTTCTCAGAAAGGTCAGGCTGATTGTCTCTGCCCAAATATGCTGGCCTTTTCAAAATTAACTTGGCAAAGGCGATATTTTCCACAAAGCCGGCATCATGAATCAAAGACGCGTCTATAGTTCATCCCTGAAAGCAAAGCAACTTGCCTCCCTGTGAGCGCCACATCTCCCCACTGACACGCCACCCCCCCCCCCCCCCCCCCCCCCCCCTGCATACAGCTGACATCTTCAGTAATTATGTAATTAACACCGTGGCAGGCCTGATTTCAGAGAAAGTACATTATAATTCCATTCAGTCGTTCATTAGTTAGGCCAAACATTAGATACACTGTGCGCAGGTGCGGCAGGGGGCCAAAGGCTACTTGTTTTTTGGAACACAATTGCGGTGTCAATGGCTTGATTGGTTTCTGCTTGATATCGCTGACAGGACAGGTTTGTGTAATTTACCAATAATTACCCTCGCTCCCCGATACAACAAAAAAGTGGCTCGAGATAAACCAATGCGATTGTCCCGGTCTGGTGTGAATCATGTGCAGCAGGCTCTCGTAGACTGAAAAGCATATATAATAGATAATATGAAAAAAAACATAATCACAAAAAAAAAGAAAAGAAAATGTCTATCCTGCTAGATACCGTCGCAGTAATTACCCGAGCGATAAAAGCATGTTAGGAAAACCAGCAAAACCTGTGCTGATATATTCCATTAGTTAAAGCAGCAGTATGCCTCTGTGAGCTGTATTTAATGTTGTATTTAAACAACAGTGGGAGCCAGTTATCTAGATGTACAGATCATAAAATAGTAGCTTCTGATTGTAACAAATGAATCGCTGGGTTTGGACGAGGAGAAGCGTACTGTGAGCTTTATCCTTCAACTTATGGCACAACTGAAGCGACTCACACTGGGCGCAACATAATTAAGAGGAAATTTGTTCCAGGCTGGCATCCTGTGATGAAATACTTTTCTTGTGATTAGTGGATGGATAGTATCACACTATTATGATGTTACAGTCTGGTTAGGCAGGCAGACAATTTGGTCCCAGTAACACCAGATCTGTCCCTGTCCCTGTGATGATTTCTTCAATTAAGCCTTCCTGGCAGAGGAGGCCAAATGCTTAACTAGGCAGAATTGGAGCTGCCACTAGCTAGAGGTAGCAATGGGCTCCACTTCAACAGCTCATTCATCAGCCCCAGCGCTACCACTGGGCCACCTGTTCTGACACCATGCAGGGACGGAGTCATTTGCATTCTGCTCCGACCGTCCTCTTTCCCTCTCCTCACTTTCTCCCCTCTTTCTCTTTCTCTGCCGATACAACTTTTAAAGTTCCTCAGTGGCAGCTCTGGCAGATAATTGAATACCAGGGTTTGATTTAGTTTGAAATCAATTTGGGAAGGGGCTTTTCATTCATTATGCTCCTTGGCTTTGGTTCTACGTCTAAAATCCCTCAAACTTTGGCATAGGCTCGAACATCGTCAATTCAAAGCGAAATTAAGCAGCCCTGAGTTGGATTGACAGGCAAGTAGAACATGATGGAAAAGAGAGGGTCTGTTGTCTCCTCTTCTCTCCTCTCCTCTCCTTTCCTCTCCTCTCCTAGGGAGTCTCTCTCCTCTGTGCTCTTTGTCACCACCAGGTGCTGCTGTAAAATAAGGAGAGGCATCGACAGGAGGCAGCCATGCACATAGCTTGACATTTTAGCCAGCTCCCTGCAGACACATATGGCAAGTGCGTGGGTGGATGTGTGCATGCCCGTACGTGGAACAATTTGCTTCATGTGCTTGCCTGTGTTTTCCTTTTAGATATACGGGTCCATGTTTTTCTCATACATTTCATATATTTATGTTTACTTTCTTGCACACAACTTGTCTCTCTGACATCAGACATATTTGGAAAGTGTTTTGTTGCTCTTCAAATCATTCAGTCTGAAGTAACATCATGAATAATATAATAAAGAGTCTCATCAGTCTCAACTTTAGTGGGTTATGTCAATGAGGATGAGGTGTATTGGTGATATAGTCCTTTTAAAAGTGTTCCCTGGTGAATACAGCTCAATCAGTAGCAGAGCAGGTAACTGACACAGCCCGTCAAGGATTTACCACAATTCCACTCCACAAAGCTTGTTGGATTGTTGTTTGGCTGCATGATGAAACGGCATCCAAAGACTTTCATGCTTTCATACAGAATATACAGAATAACTCTGCGTCTGAAATCATCAATATGTGCCTGTGTGCCGGTTTCATTGGCTGCCATACATGGTCAAGCCATAACAAAACCTCCGCTATGTTTGACGTATGAGGCAGAAGGCTTCAGATCATGAGCCGTGCCTTTTTTTTTTTTTATCTCTGCACTTTTCTCAACATCTTAGTAGAAGTTGATATTTCTTTCATCAGTTCATGGAACTTTGTTCAAGAACTTCACCCGAACTGCAACCTGACCTTTCTGTTTTTAAGGCCTTCTAAGGAGTTTACATCTTGAGATGAATTCACCTAGAGACCATAGTCACAGAGCCTTAGGAAGGAAGGAAACCTGTAAGTTTACATCCAGAGATAATTTTGGACTTTGCTTTACCAGGCTGCCACAAGACCTCTACTCCTCGGTCTGCCAGGCTGTGTATCATTTTTAGTTTTCCTTTGCACACCTTTTTTTTTTTTTTGACTTCCTTTGATACGTCGCTGATGGATTTTTGCTGTCTTTGAGCTTCATTATTGTTTTCTTCACTTGTATGGTCAACTCACTCTCAATTTTTCAACATTCAATCAATTCTGTGGTCTTTTGTTCACGAACAAACAAGATGCATCTGCCCCAGAAACATTAAGCAGCCACGTGTCAAACTGCATTTGAGTCCAATTTGGGCTAAATGTGTTATATGGACTATGTCTCCCTCACAGTTCTTTCTATGTTGATGTAAACCTGGTCAAATTGAAGCTGAGGCTTGGCACTTTAATGTAGTACCCATTATTTTCTTTCAAACTGAATTTGCTGAAGCAAAAAAAACAGTAATTGTCCAAGTACTTACAGTCTGAACTGTACATCTTTGTGACAGAGTCCAACTGACAGCAAAGGCTGACACACTGGCCACTGTTAGTTATAAATCAATCTAATGAATTATACAATATGTTACACTGCATAATGGAGCTTTATATCCCTTGTATTTGAAAACAACTTGCTGCAATTGTAAAGAAATATGGAAGTGCTCCAGCAGAGCTCATTCACTAAGCACTTTGCTGTGTGTAAGAGGACCCTAACAGAGACTGGAGGGTTGAATACCAGCTTTCAATAAAGAAAAGGGATAACATTGTCAAGTGAACCACTGCAAGAGAGCTTTAACTGTGAGGGATGCACAAATGGACACTTGGCATCACAGCCACTGTCGGGGACATCGGTGGCCGATATCACTGCATGTTTTCTCCACTTTAAAAGCAATTTCTTACTTTGGAGCCACATCCCACCCCCCGTTCCCGAATTTCCAGCTCCCTTATCTTCATGTGTGCTTGACTCAATTGTCATCTGTCTGACTTGAGGCTGTGTTAGATTGTTAAAGCCCCTGGATATGGTAATCCGTGGGCTGCTCTGACCTTGGGAGAATGTGTTTGCAGGGTGTCAGACCCCCTAATTCATCAGAGACAGGCCATTAGCCAGCTATCCAGCCACACAAACACACAATGGACCAGGAAGGAAAGTTCTCAGGGAAACAGCAGCAGCCCCCGTACCAGAGATATCATTAGTTACTGCCTTTCAAAACTGCTGAATTGGGACACTTACCTGACTTGCCCCATTTTTTGCACCACACGAGCCAAGATGTTGATGAATGGATGTATGAAACTGTCACTACCACAAAATGGAGAAAATAGGGTTAAGGACATACCCTAGTCTTCAAAATTAAGGACTAATGCAGGAACACCGGTGAAACTAAGTTAAGAATGTAATATTTAAATAAAACAAAAGCTGACGCACTAAATGAAGACTACAGATCTGCAGTAAGCGCAGAGCCCCTCAGAAGAATTAGTGAATGAAGGACAGGATATGTAAATTGAGCATTTTCAAACAATTTCAAAGATGGCAAATGGTTTCCACATGAGGTCAGTGGTTGTGAACAGCCTCATATATCTAGATGCCAAGCGAGATGGAATAGTAATTACTCCTGTGCATCTCTGTGCAGAGACACAGCCTCTATCTTGTAAGCGGCAATGATTGACAGCCTCAATAAGAGACTCGCGCCGCGCCCCCTGCCCTCCGCCTACATGCCCCACCGACAACTGGTCAAACCCATCGTCTGCTGCCCCCCAGGCGGAGCATGGGTGACACCCCCCTCTGATAATCCTGCCTATCACATCCATCATGCCACCCTGCTCACCCCACGAGAGGGCACAACCGAGGGAATCTAATCAGGCAGTCTAATTGAGGAGCAGGGCTAGCCAATACCCGGCCTTGGAGGCTGGCTCTGCCTGGGCAGGCTCAGGGGACGTCAATAACACTCAGCGGGTGTCGATTCATCAAACCTCCTTAATGTCATTAGCCCTGAGAGGCTCGCTTAGCCCCCCCATCCCTCGATCTTATTCTCTCATGCGTCAAACTTTCTCTCACTCACTTTCTGTTGCTGCCGTGTGTCTCTAAATCTATCCATCTCCTATCTGCATTATTCTCTCCCTCCCCAATCTTTCCACAGGTAATAATCTGTTCACCTTGCATAACAAGTGGAAAACTTGCTTGGAAACTGTTATATCTGTGTTTGGGAAATGATGCACACACTGTCGTTATCTTCTTTCCACACTAAACTTTTTTTCATTCCTCCTCCCACCCCCTTTTTCTTCTCCAGCCCTCCTCCTCCGCCCCAATATGCTCTTCCTCTTGCACTCCAACAACATGTGGCGCATATTCCAGCTGTTTATTAAACAATGCCAGAGCTTCCTAGGAGCAGGTGATGCAGTCAATTACTCCACAATTACCTGGGTAATTATGCAAAGGAGGAGAGAGAAGAGCAGTAGCGGAGGGATGAAGAAGACCTTGGCAGAGGTGGATCAGCCACGCTGGCAGTGGTCGGGGCTCAGAATGGCAAGCGATTGAGACCTTGAAGTGACAGTGCCAGCAAGAGTGAAGCTATAAAGGACGATGTGCCCCCTCACCTGCCAAAAACATACACTCACATGCACACAAACAACCACAAACAGAGTTTGGAATACTCAGCTTCTGCCCCGGTACACTGACATCCTGATTCCTGCGTGTATGTGGCTTTTCTGAGAGCTCAAGCCTGCTGTTTTTGTTTTGGACAATAACTACACAGTGTTTCTGTGTTTTTCACTCCGCTGTTTGCCTCTACTCCCGTGACAATTAGGTGTCTTATACCTAAGAGCCAACAAAGAAAGGAGGGCAGAAGACAGGAAGAGGCAGGAGAACAATGTAGAGGGTGGTACGGATAAAAAGAAAAAAAAAAAAGAAACAGGAGCAAAGGTGGAATAAGAGCGGACAAGGAAATCCGGGGGGAGTTGCATGTAGTCCACACAGTCTTTATGCTAATACTGATTAAATAAGTGGGGCTGCTTGCATCCTTGTTTTTGCTTTCAACATCATTTTTATTGTGTATATAAAGGACAGCCAGATTTGGTACATGCACATTTCCTTTCTCTCAAAGCATACTCACTAGCACTAACAACCAGCGCAGCTCTGCAATCATCCATGTGGACTATTTTACACGTTGACACCGAAGCTCATGTCAAGCGGGCCTGACAAGCATATCTTGGGGTAAATTGAACCATACAGTGGCTATTCTGAAACAAAAAAGAGTCAGATGGAAGAAGAGGGCTTGGCATATTTCCTACCATGGGAGCTTTATGCTCTTGGATTGAAGACATTTTCACTGACAGGGTGAATACTAAATTGCTTAGTGTCAGCTCATCACTTAAGGAGGATTGTTGGTGGGTATAATACTTCCCTGCACACGGCTTCTCCAAAGAGTCTCAAGCCAGCCAGCCCCTCTTTACTATCTCCGAGTGTCCTGACCTGATGCTGTGGCTGGACTCCTGTCCGCAGACACTAAGCTTTCAGTTGTGACTCCCCAAATTCATGACTTTGGCTCAGATTCATCTCGGTGTTGAAGATTAATGTATAAATCCCCCTTCAGGAAGGAGGTTAACTGACCAGCCAAAGTAAACATGGCCACACTTTACTGAGGCACAGCTGGCAGAATGTAACTGGTTTTACAGCAGATGAGATGGCAAGCAATCTGTGTCCTTCTACTGATAAACAGTTTAAAGAAGCAAACACATTTGTCCTTGGGTAAGTTATGTTCTCTCTTTTTTTTTTTTTTTCTCTGTCTGCTGTTCACCTGTCTGTCTGCGTCTAGAGGTGCAGAATAAGGCGGTCACATGACCATTCTGTGTTAGTGAAGATGGGCATGAGGGAATTACCTCACAGCTCCGTATCTTAAATCTGTGGGATTAAGCTCCATTAAACATGGAGCGCCGCCAAAGCTTTATCTCTGGATTTCACTCTGAGACAGAGCAGAGAGTAGGAGAAGGAGGGAGTCAGGAGGGAGAAATAGCGATGAAACGTCCTTCACCTTTATCGACCAAATTATATATAAAAAAAAGGAGGGATGAGAAAAATTGCCTGTTCCACAGTACAGCGGTGGAGAACAGAGCTTGGCCAGCTTCCACTCATGTGCGTAGCATGCTTAAACATCCAGAGAGTCACTATGGCGCTGGTCACTACTTCTGTAGCTGCTCACACATGCACACACACACGCACACACACATTCTGTAAAACAGGCCTTTCCCCTAGCTACACTGGTCACTTAATGAGAAACGACCACTGGTGAGCTTTTGTGCCTCAGCACCGAGACAAAAACGCACACTTACTTTCTCTTCAACTGATAAAAGTCAACCCTTAAAAATTTTAATACTGGGAATAGTCGAGATTGTCTCATTAATAGTTTGCTATACAGTCTCACAGACCACTTCTGTGTCTGTACATGAACAGTTTTTACATGATTCAACTCATTTAATCAATGAGCTACACTCAGGCATGACCACATTGTCTTGTCGTCCTATGTTTTCACACAGAAAATTAAACAGAGCTTCGCTCAATACATTAACTGTATAGCTAGAGATAAAAAAAGGTGAGCATGCTGGGAGTCCTGGTGGTCCAGTGATGAACACCTCCTGTGTCCTCCCTTCATCCTCTTATTCTCTCTCTCGCTCTTCTCCCTCCTCTGGGCTGTTATTGATCTGATCTCCTCCTCTCTCAACTGGAGCCATGATTCATGTTGTTCCGACTGGCCCTCACTCACCACACACAGACACAGCTCAGTCATGCCCTCCCCAATCTATCTGTCCATCTGTCTCTGCCTGCTCTCCCTCTCTGTACCCTGAGGCAAGTCATGCTGCTGTCCACAAAGGGCCACCATGTCCCGGTTTGCTCCTGTCTGTGATTATTAATACTTATATTTATTTGCGTCACTATTATTATAAAAAGTCCTTTGCATGAACATGTTTTTTCAGCAGGTATCTGTCTGTGATCTTTTGAAAGGAAGCTTACTTCATAAGTCAGCGCTGAAACTCTTGACGTTCTTGTTTCCCATCAGCTTTCCAGAGCACAATGAAAATCCACATTCAGCAAATATACAACCGCAGGTTCAAAATTTTAAGTTTGCATTGCTCTAAATGGCTGCCATGGCTAATATTGATTAGGTTAAAAGGTATTTCTTGTCCTACTAGCGATTCAAAGAATATTTCTTTCTTGTTTGCTATTTTTAATGTGTATAAATTATTCCGTGTTTATTCAAACTTCATCTCTCAAAGTGTTCCCGTCAATTCCAATGCAGAATCATTTTCTAAAAAAGCTTGAGTTGGAGAGAGAAAGGGCAGAGGAAGAGAGGGAGAGAGAGAGAGAGAGAGAGAGAGAGAGAGAGAGAGAGAGATCTGTATAGGCCTTGCAGCAGCAGAAGCACATAAAAGCCCAGCTTCAGCCAAGGCCCCTGCTCCAATGTGTAGAAATTAATTGAGTGAAAAAAATCTGCTGTTTAAGGTTGAAGTGGGTTATGGGAGGCAGTGTAACAATTGTTTTCTGTTTGCCAGAGGCTATATATCGTTCATTCTGGCTTTCTCTCTCCTCTCCACTCAACACTCGCCTCTCCCTCCCCACCCTCTCTCCTCCCGTACCATCCATCCACCTTCTAAGCCTTTCTTGCTCCCTCCTCTCCTTTTCATCAGTCTTTTATTTTCCACAGTGTACAGTCTTTTTGATTCATTTTTATCTCTCCCATTTTCATCTATCACATAGGAGTTTTTTTTTGGTATCTTTTAAACGTAATTTTCTAGCAATAACAGGCTCCATTTATGAAATGAGGTTTTACTAAATCTGCTTATGAGCACGTTCACTGCGGAAATTCACTCACATATATGGCATGTATACATATAATAACACAATAATTGTCCCCTGAGAGTCTTTCGGTAAAACTAAACACGTAGGTAGAGGCAATCATTTGAGTGTGTGAGCATACGTGTGTGTCAGTGCATCTGTCTACATGCAAGCATCATTATTTGGTGACAGTGACAGTAACGGGGGACCAGTGTCGACACACAATGCAGAACAAGCTTAGCACCCCCTTGGGCTTAAACACATGACTCATTCCCTCCACACAGTTTCAATGTGCAACAGAAATTCACAGACGTGTGCCACTGCCTTTCATTTCACTACAATCAAAACGACAAATCAAACAGACTCCGCAATTAAAATCAACGGAAGAAAAAAGGAGGGACAGTGATGCACATAGTGCAGAGGACACATAAGTTAACACCAATTCAGATTACTATTAAAAGAAGAAGGTTAACCCTGATGCAAGAGATGTGGAGTGCAATACAAACAGAAGAAGAGATGAAAGTAAAAAAGGAATAGAAGTCAAGAAGACTCAAAGTTAAGAGGAACAAAACTAACAGACCACTAATGAAGAGACTTTTCTCTGTGTTAGTATTTCCTCTGATGCCCAGAGCAGAAGGGTTAAACCTGTTTCCTGTGTTAAACTCCTCTTTAGCACCCTTTCATGTAAAATATCAAACCTTTCAATATCACTCTGAGGAAAGCACAGTTGCTCGCCCTGTATAATTCTATACAAACACTTAGCCATTCTCTTTGAACTTTGCAGTTCCACTCATTATTCCTCCTTTGAAGAGTGAATTTTGGAGCATTGGTACATTTTGATTTTGTAGTTATTAAATGCAACACAGCAGCAAATTACATCTAAACCTCTGTTTTGCTGGTTAATAATACATGGGCCATGTGCATTTGCCAGCCGAATAAACAGCCAAGCAAAGAGAAAGCTCAAGGTAGCCAATGGGCAAGACGCCTGGGTGTAACAAATTCGTCTCAATGCGAACGTCAACAGACGAATAATTTTGCACATGAAGCAGAAAAGGTTCAGTGGAATTGTGAGGCTGTTGCTCTTTGAGTAAGGAGAAGATAATGTCGCTCTACAACTCCTCCTACAAAGCCTCCACATCCTCTACACAACAGTAGCATCCTTAACATTGAAACCAGTGTTAAGGATGTGTCTCCCTATCGGAAAGATACTACAAGAACCAGGCAGGGGAAAGATGGTTCTGCCGAGGTTGTAAAGGATCTGAAGAAAGCTGCTACTCTTGACATAGTGGCTGTCCTTCCTACAGGAAAGGCTTTGTATCAACAGGGACATGGTGGCTTGTTCAAAAGGAAGAAGCAGACAGAAGGAAGAAGCAGACGAGGTAAGAAAGACAGAAAAGAAAAGAAACATGGACAAGATGAGAATAAAGGATAAATAAAGAAATTTGGAGAAATGACCCATCCTGAAGAAATTCAACATATGGGGCATTTCAAGCAACCTACAGTAAACAATACATATTGTAGGTTTTCAGGATAACAAACCCACTCTTTGATTCCACTCAGACATCAGATGACCTCTTGGTCCTGGCCTGTACACAAAATCGCACTAGATAGGTGAAGCAGCCAGAAGCTGGTTGTAGATCATTAAATAGAGATTTGGCAAAGAACTGAGGTAGGAGAGGTGAGAGTAAGAGCGAAGCTGACTCTACTTGCTTTTGTTTGAACTCATACCTTTAAATTCAAGCGAATCAACTGCATCCAGCAGTGATCTGAGGTCTAGACCAGAGTGGGCCCTGAGTACATAACACTGCAAACTATAGCGCTTGGCAGTGATTTTTTTAGTAGAGTATGAATCTCTAAAGCGTACTCTGGATCTGTGAGACGGTGCAAGGCAGAAGCCTTGGTGAAAGTTGCTCATTATCATAAAACTCAGGCCCTCTGCTGCCCAGAGGTCTGCGATCCGCTCACGAGACCAAACAAAAGCAGAATTCGCACACTAGAGCAAACCACGGAGTCATGAAAAGCCCGCTCGCAGCCTGCAGTGCTCTGTTTTATTCACCCTTTCTACAAACATCTTGCCCTCACTTTGCATATCGGGTGTTGGTTCTGCTCTACTATTCCCAAGGGGGGTTACATACATCAAACGCAGTTGATTTGGAGCACCAACAGTATTAATAAGGAGAATGAGTAACACGTTAGGCACTACAAAGCCTCTCTGTTTCTGCCTCAAAAGATTTTTTTGCAGTGTCATATGGTTCCAGTCATCTTAATTTACACTGTGATCTATTATTATTTTGCATTGGTTTTAACCACAGGAGCAATGAGTAATAATAGCTGCTGCACAGGTCTCACTATTTCACTTTTAAGAGCTACGGTAAGAAGCATCAGTAAAGCCCGCTCAATAACTGGGAGACAAACTATTCAAGTTCTGTAATAAATCAAAATATTTCTCCGTCCATTTTCTAGAGGACATTTCCTCTTTCTCCTTCACAATAAAGCAGGGGATCCCCATGGAGACGCCTCAGCACGACAACACTACAACATATGGCAACAAGTGGGAAATTAAATTACGAAAGTGTCGATAATGGACGTATTTTTGACAGCCTCCTTATATATTCACTCCTTACAGCAACCTTTCCAAAATTAGCCTCTCGAAACGGGTTGCCGGATTGAAATGGTGATAGCGGGGTCAGCATGAAAGGCAGACCCAGGGCTTAACTGCTGCTGAGTGATTTGGCAATTGTAAGATGTAAGAGACGAAAACTAATTACTGTGGGCTTAAAGGAAAACCAAGAGTAAAGTGGACTCTCCCAAGGCTGGGGGGAGGTGTTCATGTGGGAAGGCTTTAGTTCAGTTGCTAATAACAACATAACAACCCCCATTAAGCCATTATGCCGCGAAGAAGATCACTGCTTTAATCTAATGCGATAGATTTTTTTTTAAAAAAGCACAATAACTAAAATGGGTATCCATCTTGGAGGCTTGGAACCAGCACCCTAGCTATAGTGATTTAGAGCTAAATGCTGCAATTTCTAATAAATCGATCAATAATAATGTAATTAGTATCAGCCGAATTTGTTCAGTATTACTTTCATTTAACTTTTATTTGTTAATTTTTGTTCCCTCTACGCGAGTTTGTGTTTAGTAGCTTCAAATTATAAGACCCTAACACGAGCATATTCCTGCGCATAAGGCGCCACTTAGTATTACTCCATGTGAGAGCTGAAGGTTAGGAGTTATAACCATGGAAACCATTCTTCAAAATATCACTCACAGATTGCCCTTAACTCCTCCACAATCAGGTAATTCAAAAGGGAAGAGCTTGTGTGCTCTAAGGCAAGAGAAAGAAAAAAAGTGAATAACAAAGCAGGCTCCAGGAAAAGAGAGAGAGGGCGATGGAAAAAGTAATCAATTTGCTGTCTTTACAGAGGAGGCAACAGCCTGTTGTCAAGCAGACAGCCTATAAGTTTGAATAAAAATGTAAAATCCAAACTTTTTCTTGCTGTGGGCATTGCCGCTATCAGTAATCTGATCTTAATTTCACAGTTGACTTGGAGCAGGGGCAGGAGGGAAAGCACGCACGGCGTCACCTCCTCACAGAAACAGGGGTTTGTTTAGTGCCCTCTCACATCTGGCCCCGCAATCTGGTGATATCAGCCACTGCATCTGTAAATCACTGTTACCGCTGAAAACACACCGAAAGCAACTCTATTTCACAGATATGCGGCTAGTTGGATCATAACTTACCAACGATACCAACTCATGTGGCCATGAAATTACGAAATTTTATTTTCCCCCTCCAGGTATACACTAAAAGACAAAAAGAAGTATAAAGCAAGACCTGTGTAAATTTGCTTGAACGGACAAAAAATGTAAATGTTTGATTTGGTCTAAAGGGAAGGCCTAGACTGCTGGTATAAAGAAGAGTTAAACAGTGAAGGTCATGTGATATTGAAAGCCAATGCAGTGTAGCATCCAGTAGCATCCACTCCATTACAACATTAGCAACTAATGTTTTGACATTTGTCTTCATTATTATCAATGAACAGAGGCGATTGAGCCACCAGCATGCTCCATTACCTTCCTTCATTGCACAGTTGCACAGTTGAAATCACACATTAGGGTGGATCCAACATAAAATGACAAGTTACGGGGGCTAAGGACGCGCCAGCTGATTATTTAGGTGGTGGAGGGTGAGAGGGTCGGGCGAGGGGATGGCGGGGTGGAACATAGGCAGGAGTGGGAGTTTGGGAGTCGGTACAGAACTGTACTGGTATTAAAAGCTGGGGAGCATGAGAGCACAGTGGAGCAGAGCACACCTTAAGAAGAGAAGCTCATTTCAATCGGTATAATTAGCCTGTGGTAATGAAATAAGTCAGAGGCACTGCCACCTTCGCTTAAGAGAAAATCGATCTGTGTTTGAGGGAGTTTATTAAAGCTTAGGAATAATGGGGAGATAGGATAGAAAAAGGTAGAGGACTGGACGAGATAGAGGTTGAGCGCACATTAACAGCTAATCAGCTAAGGAGAGGTGGTAGCATTGGGGAAGAAGCTTGACAAGAAGCAGAAGGGGGATCAGTGGGAGTTTGTCAAAGCAAAGCAGATGTGTTTGAGGTCTCTGCTATTTCACGGGGAGAAACTAGGGGATGCTAGAGCTATGCACGCAATGAGACATACATCCTGAATAAAGATTACATCACTCTGTGGGACGATAGAGCCAATCAAAACCTGGCATAACCGAGAATTCTGGTTGATAGGTAGTCATCCTCATTAAAGTGATTACAAGGATCCCTGGGGAAGTCTGTCCGTGGCCAGGAGCCGGTGAACTACTCGAGCCTGGTAAGAGCAGGGTGTGGTGAGATAATCACTGATGGACATTTCTCCTCAGGTGCCCCAAATGCATGCTAGCTGATGTGGGTGCTGCTTGCTCATTTATCCAGCCGTCTGGCCAACTCACCTGGAGTGATGGGGGAGACGTCAGAAAGGCAGGCTGCTATTTCACGGCCTGTTAAGCGCTAATGCCGCAACATGCCCTGCGCTCCAATTTTAGGGAACAGGGAGCATTACCGCCCCAACTCAAGGTTCTGTCCGTCTGGACTGTGGATTCGGACGGTAATGGAGGGAGGGGAGAAGGAAGAGCAGGAAGGAGAAAGAGAGGCGGGAGCGGAGGAGGAAAGTGAAAAGTCTTGTGAATGAATTCAAAGACAGATATATGAAAGAAACCAAAAGAAGAAAAAAAACACAGGAGGAAGAGAGAAAGACTTAAATAAACAATAAAAGGTAGAGGCTGGGAGAGAGGGGAGAGAAAGAGAGCAGAGCCTCGGTTTACACGGGCTGCTGAGCCAGCACTGTGGAGCAGACAGGACAGCAGCGGCACACGCTGACATCTACTCCTGCCATGCTAGGCTGCCTCTCGCAGGCCCCAGAAGGCCCCTCGCTCACTCGAAGTCTCTCCCTCGCCAGAGCTACTGAACATCACTAGCCTGACCCGCCCACAACACTTGTCCTCACTGTGCACTAAACATGGCCCATGTAATAACCACAGAACCTCTGTTAAGCACTGGATGGCTGGGGAATCAGAGCAGCCAGAGCACGGCATGAACGATGTAAATCCTGAATCCTGTATGTATGTAAAAGCAAGCAAAGTTATGCTCAAGTTGTGTAGACTCTTTGTGTTCTGACTTGCAAAGTTATGATATGAATAATGCATTAAAACAAATCTTCCCTTTCTGCCCCTAACCAAAGCAGTAAGCAGAAATGGATAGCTCTTTATCCTCCCATACATTTACTGAACAGAGGGCAAAGGCTGAGTCACTTGTACGTGCCTATAATAAACATGACTGTGCTCGATGGGTCATGGATCCCATCATGGGCTAGTTAAAGCAGTGATGGATCACCTCTCGCATCACCTTGCTCTGTCAGTCTTGAGGGGTGAGGTATTTAAAGTTCATGACTCAGGTCTTCCAAGGCTGCGAGATGTGAATGCGCACACGAACGCAAGAGGCACACAGTCTGTGCAACGCAACACGTCGGAGATGGTGTCCGCACTGTATTTCTATACAAAATAGATAACTTCTATTTTATGTGCTGTTTCTATGAGCTCCCATGTTGCATCGCAGTCTTAAGTCTCTGTTTTCTCACCTTCATACCTCGCACTGGCTCTCCTGCTCACACAGCAATTAGCTCTGGTAAATTAGACCTGTTAAAGAAATATGGGCTCACAGACAAAGTCTCAGGATGTTAGTTAGTTATACTTTCTTCCAAGTTACTGCCGAAAGCTCGGTGGACTGTCTTTGTGTGCGGCTCGTGATGATTTTGCTTGTTACGGTTGTATCCTTTCCTGTAAGTCAGCACTGTAGGACATAAAAGACTATCAAACCCCTTCCAACAGCCTTTTATCATCCGATACACGTCATTTGACAGCATAGCACACATCTGACACGCCGTGGAAAGCAGCCCTACAGTATATACAGCACGACACCGTATGTGCATATGAAGAGAATCTGGAGTGCCCTGAATCTGAGAGTTGTTTGTCTTTTATTTCAGGTTCTCACCTGAAAGCTAATGTCTTCAGCTGGGAATGCTGGTCGCAGAGGTCTGGATATTTTTACACCGTAACAGTATGTTTCTCCTAATCCACTGTGACAGATACAAGACCAGAGAAGAACAGGTGCAATCCCTGGACAAGAAAAGTACCAAAGATACAATAACCCTGATGTGTCACAGTTCATTAATTAATTATGTCATCTAGGCCCACCTGCCTTTCAGTCAGTAAAAATTCATTCAGTGAGGGTCCGTCCATATACGCACACTTGCAATATTTGCAAGTAGTGAGGTGCACATGGCACAGTCCAGCTCATGATTTGCTGGAACAAATACACTAAGTAGTTTCAACTATGGAGTGCTTCAGTTATATTAAGTAAAAAAGACAGTGCTTATTATTTAAAATGATTTCTGACTGAAGTTTCTTTTAGACATGGAATATACTGTATCTGTCATTGTCTTTGAGAAAAGGATACATTTAATATTCATGATGACCATGTCAGATATGCAATATTAATCTTAATCTTAAGAAGAATAGGCATGTGGATGTTCTGCCACCACCTCGAATCCACCATGCCAGAAACGTACATTTTGTCTTCTTTTGTCTGTTCATAATGTGGGCCCTAGACATGCACGCTACTATATCTGGTCCGGTGTGGTGCAGTAGTGGGTCTGTATTAATAAAGTGCGCATCAAGCGCAGGTTAAATGTACTGCGTGTTTTGTGAGAGAAGACAAACGTATCACAACTCTGTTACCTGCTGTAACTAACTGCTGGAGTCTTTTTTCTCATTTTGGCATCAGCTCCTTTTTTAATTCCCTGCCTGTGTTCGGCCTTCGCGTTCAGCCCTCCCACTTTTTGTCTCGCTCATTTGGGATTTTGCCTGCTTGCTGCGGACCCAAGCCTGTCTGCAAACTTTACCTCCCATCATTCATCTTTGGCTGATTCTGTCTGCATTCATTTTAATGAAGGTGAACTGTTTCATTTTTGTACGTATCTCTGAGCCATGTATTCAAGTCCTATTTGTTATTGAGCTGTGAGAGAGATGCCAAATGAAATGGTGTTTGCAAAGTAGATGTGGAACCATTGTCAACTGATAACAGTTGGGACTATGTTATAAGAGTTATTCTTTATCCATATGGTACGTTTATTCATATTTAGACATGCTTTAGGACAGGAGAGAATGTTTAATAACTGTAAACCATGATTGCCAGAATAACTTGATTATATTCCTACCTTAACAAATCCCCAAAACCCAAGCTTCTTCTCTGAGACACACTTTGAGGACACAAGGTCAGTCACCATATTTCTTTACTACTTGAGGGGTGGAGCTTAGGTAGAGCTAAAGCTGCTGACAGCTATTTAGTCCTACAGCATAAAGGACCTGTCAGTAAAGGTAAATTCACCCCGAAATAATTCTTTCTTATCCGTAACTGCAGTTTGAGTTTGGAGTTTTGCAGTCAAATTAGTTTTTATAGCTTTTCTGACTCACAAATGATGTGATTTTTTTTTGTTTTTTTTTATCTATGTGAGAAACTAGGCCACAAAGGGCAGAATGACCCCATTCCCAGTCACTGTCTGTACAGGTTCACAGGCTGTACTCACACCTTAATTACACCATAACATAATTTAACCAAATTATTAACTCAAAATTGTCTAGCACTGTCAGAAATGGGAAATACATGTAGAAGTCTAAAAAGGATAGATGTGTGTAGTCCCAACAGGTTATCAGACCTCTGCAGGACCAGAGATGACACTGAGCTGGCTAGACGAAGGAAGGGGCCATTTTCTCGGAGTGACAAATATCTGGAGGAGTACAAACAGAGAGCGGAGCCCCTGTTGGGAGAATGCCTGAGCTTTGTCTTTGTCACACTGTGTGTCACAGACGCACAGCAGCTCTCCCCGAGGTGTGCGTTTATGTGTACATGTGCGTGAACTGTGTGCATGTGTACATGTGTACACACACACACACAAGGGCCAAACATCTCCCACCGTCACATCTCCGACTCTACTCTATCTCTGCCCCTGTCCTTCTGGCAACCGTGCTTGTGGCTGAACAACAAAACAGAAAGCAAACTTTAGCACTACTGCAAGCTGTGGAAGAGAAGGAGTCTTTAGATGAGTCTTGCTTTGTCTCATTAATGGGGCTGCTGATAAATCAGCCAGGGTGTCGACACTGCATTGTCACCACCTCAGGTCTATCGAGAGCCTAGGTGAGCCGAGGACAGATACGACTGGGCCTTTTATGGCAGCAGCTGGTATGGGGAGTGACTTGGAGTGAGGTGTGGGAACACTAGCTCCACAGTACTGCTTTGAGCCAGCAAGATTAATGTAGGCTCTCTGGAGCAAAGGCAACATCCAGAGCTTTAATAAGGTACAAACAATCGGTTCCACTCCACTGGCTTCCTAGGGAAAACTATTGTTGTGCCGCATTGTTTCTTGGTGAGATTCCTTGGAGACACGGGTCGACTGTAGCATGTGACTGTCTCCATTACAGCCAAGGGAGAGCTCACTGTAGACCCGTGTTTGTCTGTGTCAGGATGAAGGCTGGCTCACCCCCACCCCTTACCCCACCCCATCCCACCTCTTTTCCCATTTATTCCTTGTAAATCCAAACTCTTGTCAGCACACTCACCTCAACTCCCTGCACTTTCAACTTCATGTGATCCTCCCGTGTGGTCTTCCCGTCTTTCCTCTTCTTCCAGCAGTAGCCATCCTTTCTGTACTTCACCTTCTTCCTATTGTACAGTATCATCGACCCATTCTGCGGCCTGAATCCGTGGAGAGAGAACAGACAGGGGGAGTGCAAAAGAGAGAAAGATGAGATGAGATGAGAAGAATTTTTAGGCAAAGCTACAGCACAGCTCGGGGACTCATTTTAGAGATGTACAAAGAGGCCTGACACGAGTCTGCGCCAGGCAGAAAATGCACCAGTGACTTAGATGACAAGACTTCTTTATGGTGTTTTTCAACATTGGTATGCACAGTTTGACAATGAACAAAGCACCCTTCAGCATACATTTCTTCCGCTGAGAAGTGTGTGTGTGCGCGCTGTGAGGAGCTAAAGTGACACTCCTCTCCGAGTAAATTATATGAAGGCCGGTGTGCAAGTCAAGCGGCGTGGAGGCCGAGGGTGGGGTTCTTTCCTTATCTCTCATTCATCTAACTTAAATGAGTTGTGGTTTTGGAAGCCCCCAGGGAAAAGAAAAGATTCTCCCTCACGCTCCATTCATAATTCACTCTCCCTCCACCAGACCATTACCCTGTAGGCTCATAATAATATAATATAACTATTTGATGATAATCTGCCTTTCCACTTCGATTTGTAACGGAGGCATTTGGCGCTCAGTGTTAAACATTAACACAAAGTGTAGCATAAAACATTCATGGGTTCTTCAACAATTAGTGAGAGGTTGGGCATAGTTTTGTGTGTATGTATTTGCGGGTATTGTGGAGTGGTTATGTATCATCAGTATGAATCCATACATGCGCAATGTTTCCCACATAATATCCTTCAACGCACCCACACACATACACAAACATAGAGAGTCATGTTTCCATTATTTCTGAGAACATAACATTGATTTATATTAATTTCCTGGATACTTACCCTAACCCTAAGCATAGATACTACTTGTCTAACCGCAACCTCACACTAAGCCTTGCCTTGATTTGAACAGTTTACAATATGGGGACTTCAAAAAGCAGCCTGAACTCCAACAATATGACTATGTACACATATTTATGTCCCCACAACATCAGTAATCTAAGCACACGCACACACATTACACACAGCTGCTATGATTTGGAGCTCTCCCAAATGAGAGCAGGTTTGCCTCGGTGTTTGGTGCCTCACAGTGAATGAGTGGGAAAGCCGCCTGCCCAAGCTGCTGAGGAGGCAGTGTAACTGAGGGGGGCTTAACCATCCAGTCAGCTGGTGAGCCTTGTTAGCCTCGTGCTCGCTGCTCCCGTGCACAGGCACAACACGTACACAGCAACACGCGCAGACACGTCGAAGTGGGGACACACACACACACACACACACAAAAAACTTGAAAAATGCTCATCAAAGCAAAGAAAAAAAAAACAGACTGAGTTGATTTGCGCCTTCTGAAACAATAACCAGAATAAGAACAACCCAACGGTTGTTTTGCATTGTTTTGTTGTTTATTGTTACCATTTTTTTTTTTTTTTTTCACAAGGTTTATTTATAACCGTGCATGCATCATTTTGCAGGGCTGCCTTTGGGGGCCAGGGCGTGTGTTTATCTTGGAATCACTCATCAATCATTTTCCTGGCTGGATCTCAGGGGCCAGTGGAGAGGGAGGAGAAAGGGGGGAGGTGGGGTCCCTGCCGTCCCCCCTCCGTGGCCCCTGACAGCACCTTCTAATGAGAGACGCCACTCACACAATGACGTGCTCACTTCTTGCTGATCTCCCTTTCCTGCCTTTCCTCCTCCCTTCCTCTCTCTTCAGCGCTCTCTTCTTGCCGTCAGTCAACTCAAAGCTGTGCACTGGGGAATGTCTTTGTCTCCTCCCTTGCTCCAGCTCCTTTTCAGCTTCCTCTCTCCCTCTTGTTTCATCTGTCTCAGGATCCCTCACCTCCACTCTCCCTCTCCTCCCTCTCTCCTGCTGTGTTTGCCTTACTCACTCCCCTCTCTTGTTCAATACTTAGCATACTTTGCAGAAAACAACCATTAAACAGACATTTTTACTGGCCAGCTTGAAAAGTGGAACTCCTCAATGGCTGCACGGAAAATACACCAAGTATAAATTCTGTTCTAGTTTACAGCATCTGTAATGTCCCCCATCGTAGAGGCGTGATCATAAACAGGTCTCGTCAACTAAGAACTTTGCAGATTGTTGCATAAGCATGTACTCCTACAGATTTGCATCCCGAATGCCACTTGAAGGACACTCATCTGACATGCCTGCATCAGCACTTGGTATCAATCACCCACAGGATTGGCCCTCTCCGTAAGTTTGATGCTATTATTTGTTTCAATATCACTCTGGGTTTCGTCCTTCAAAAGATACAAGGAGTGCGTGCTTCTTAAAATGTAGCTCTGCATGAGACAAAAAGATGGGCGCGGATGAGATAAGGCAGAAAATCAAATGACACAGGGCTATCTGATCTCCTCCAGAGCACTGGAAATTGGGGTGAGGCTTCGGTGTCAGAGGCTCCACGCCGTATTTATCGGCTCGCCGCAAAAACGTATTCGCTCAGCTTTTTTTGAGGTGCTGTTAGGTAGATGCTATTTTCTATTCAAGACACTTTAGACCCAGAGGAGAGTGCCTGTAGGCATTCTGGGGTAGGTCTGAGACCAGTCTAAAATGTATAGTTTAAGAACATAATGCTTCTCTTCTCCCTTCGACTGTCCCTCCCCCCTCTCCCCCACTCATCTCCTACCACTGTATACTTAGGCGTTTCAATTAATCTTATCAGAATTATACATATTTATACATGAGGGGGAAAAGCTAACTGCTCTGTTATCAAAGAAGCGTGACAGGAGGCCCTCTGTCTCAGATGCCTAAATGTGGCAGATTAATATGGAAATACAGGCTTCTGACAAAGTGCACACAAGCTCCACAGCTGCCTCTCTCATCTTTGGAGTTTGCAGCGATAATAAGCTTTACCCTCAGGGTGGTGTTAGGCCTTGTCCAGTCCTTTAGGAATCATTCATTTACCCAGGTAATGGCATTCGCTCAATCAGATTTGTTCATTTGAAAAAGTCAGGGGAGGGTGGAGGGGGGGGTTTATGAGGCTGGTGACGTGTTCAGCATGGGTAACAAGGCCGAAGCAGGGGAGCCCCGGCCCACAGGCAGGCGAAAAAACATTCCTCACAGGCTCAGTTTCACTGTCTAAAGGCCTATAACAGAGGACGGAAGGAAAAACTAAATACACACAGA
The DNA here is from genome assembly GCF_963514085.1 of Chelon labrosus. NCBI lineage: Eukaryota > Metazoa > Chordata > Actinopteri > Mugiliformes > Mugilidae > Chelon > Chelon labrosus. Next base: position 19,927,816 of record NC_140360.1, on the reverse strand, counting down.
GAAGAGGAAAATAAATCTGTGGGAGAAATCCTCCTGTTCCAGAAATGGTTGGTGGGGAGAATCCAAAACATGGGTGAAACATCCTAAAATGAAATGATCAAACACAATATGTATATAACATTATGACCTAATACTGTTTCCCTTGTTCTCATCAGAGAATGGACATGGGCCTTCTGAGGGTGTCCTGTGGTGTCTGGCAACATAATGTTGTTAGTGGGGGCCTTTGGGTCCTATGGGTTGAGGGGAGGGACCTCTGTGGATCCGCCTTGTTCCAGTGCATCCCACAGATACTTGATCAGTTTGGGATCTAGTGAATGTGGAGGCTATGTCAACATCTTGTGCTGTTCTTCATGTTTTTTTTAGTTGTTCCTAAACCATTTTTGTGTGTGTGTGTGTCTGTGTCAGGCTGCATCCTGCTAGGGATGGCTGCTGCCATTAAGAAGTGTGGGGTGGGGGTGCCTGGTCTGGTCTAGGTGGGTGGTACATGTCTCAGTAACATCCACATGAATGTTAGCAGCAGTTTCCCAGCAGAACATCGTATTGTCACAAGATGGTCAATGTTATTTACTTCTCCTGTCAGTGGTTTTAATGTTGTGGCTGATCGGTGTACATTTCTTATAATACATGAAATATGCATTACTTTATTAGGTTATTCAAATTATCAAGTTGTATTAAGTATGCTGGAGGATTTTACCCAGAGAGGAGAGGAGAGGAGAGAGAGAAGGAAAGCTAGACTGGAGATGCTTTGAAAATCGGAGGGTGAGCTGGTTGGGGCCCGAAGTGGCTCGGGAGGGAGGCGATACCTGCTGTTCTCAATTACCCATCAGAGCCTTCAGCCATCACAGCCTTTACCCCACTGTGTCAACAACCACACTCACACCTCCTACTAATCCAAACACATCCACACACACACACCCAAGCAGGCACATACAAACACTTACACAGACACACACCTGTATATTTTGTGACACACACGCCAATCCTATTAAGTATAAATATGAGGGACAAATATACCCCTGAGCACTCACACACACACACGCATTAAACACATGTTCACATACACACAAAGTTTCTAGTAACCCTGTTGCTCCATCTAGGGATAACATTAATAACAAGAAGAGTGACAGAACATCAATAACACAGTGATGCTGGTCATTACTGGATCTGTCAATCACAGGAAAACATAGATCACATGTGTTAAAACACACACACACCTCTGGAGCTGTTGAAACGGAGCAAAGGTATATCACACGTAATGTAATTACACCGCAGCCCAGGCTGCTCTATTAGCAGGCGCATCATCTTTGAGCTGGACGTGTGAGGAGAAAGGTGCTGGCTCTGCATCGGGAGCCCCGATCCGGACGCATCACGTGCAACTGATGACTCGCAGATAAGGCGCTCCTTTCAGCCCTGCCAAAGAATGCATCAGGACGAGGGGCGTTCACTGAAACTACTTTAAATGTAAATCTGCCACGGCCTCAGGATTGAGATTCATCCTGTGCACTGCTCCGAGTCCCTCCAACTCGACCGTGAGTGCGCATACGGCGAGACGCCGCAGGTTAGGCTCTTTCTTAAGTGCCAACGAGGCCTCGGCACCTGGTCACTGTGAGGCCCACAGTTCCCACTACTCTGGACCTGAGTGGCATCAGCAGCCCTCACCCACACCCTTAATAATATGACTTATAATTAAGGGAGTAAGGGGCAGTGTTCTGGTTCAGTCAGTTGGAACAAGTTATGCAACATCGTATAAATCCCATCATGTCTCTTTCTCCCAAACATATTAATTGCTTCATTTTATAGCGACACTGACACGAATTAGTCTGAAGTAAATCATGGAGTTAGGTTTGCCAAACATGGTATCAGGCACTGATCTCCAAGGCTGTACAGATGGAGCTCAATGTTTGTTTACTCAGTGTGTTCAACTAAATACAACAGAAATGATGAGAGGGTAGCTGGGGCCCTGGAGTTGTAATTCAGGATAGGGAGACAGATCGTATGCCTCCCCTCTTTCTCTCTATCTATACTGCCAGTGATTGCCACAGAACTCAAGCCCCGGCCCACTGCCTTCCAGCACAAAACAGATGTTCCCCCCACACTTATCTCAATGAAAAAATCACAGACAATTTACAAAGAATATAAATTACGGCTGTAGCTGCACATCAGTGTCTCTGTCCCTATAAGACCTTGTAAAGAGGATAAGGGTGAATTTGTGTGGGAGGGTGGGTGAATTGTTGGGGGACAACATAAGGCGAACGGAAGCAGTGGGGGAGGAGGGTGGTGTCGCTCTTATCTGGTCCACAGCAGCCCGGCAGAATGAGAGGGTGGCTGGTGACTGGCGGTGATGCTGCGCTGATAGCGCTAAGCTGGTTTCATGCACATTTCAGGGAGGCTGCCATCACTACTCAGACTTAAAGCTGGCTCTGCTGCTGCCAGTAGGATGAGGTTCGGATGTTATTTACAAATAGCCATGTCATACACTGGTTACACCGCTGCATCCCCTGTGTCAACACGTGCACACATTGCAGTGAGGTCTAATGTGCGGCTTTGATCTCGAGCTTAGGTGACAAGGAATTTGAAGTTCAGTGCTTGTAAGGTTTTGGCTGTGAAGACATTTCTTATTCACTTGAAATGCACACTGTCACACTGTGCATGTGTGAATGCATATAATGTGTTTAACTGGGTTGAAATGTTGATGACTTTCAACTGCTCGCTCAAAAGGCTTCCACATCATGTTTGCGGTGAACGCTGTTTCCAGTCTTTAGCCAGTATGCCACTGCTTACTTGGAGAACGCGACTACAGAGGCACTGATTCATACTTCACATCCTCTCTGCTAATCTTCACAAATCATCCATGGTGTGTCTCAGTACGTCGTAAATGAAGGTGCCATCAGAATGAAGCAGCCCGTCTCCTGCTGACAACTACACGCTGTGTGCATTTCGAAAGCGTAAACTTAAGTCCTGTAGCAGCGCCTTATTATGACACTTTGTAAGGAGGACGCTTTTGTATTTTCAATAATGCATGACCAGCAGGCATTGCATCCAGTCTTATTTTATGTCATGGGGTAGAGTTGCAGTTTTAGCAGCTTATGTTCTCCCATGGTATGAAAATCCTAATGCAATTAAATTTAAGTTGAACTAGACTGCAGCAAGAAAAGGTCAGGTTTTCATTATTAGTAACAACAACCTTTCTTTCTATTAAAAGGAGAAGCAGGATAATTCAGCCTCCGAGTTAATGATGTGGTCTTGTATTTTCAAGAGTCCAATTTAGAGGAGAGGATCAGAGAGATCAAGATTTTTATTTCTCTTTACTGGTTTCTTACATTCAACAAAGAACATAAATGTCAGTCTTTTTCTTTAAGTTGAAAATGAAAATGAAAGCTATTAAAACGCTGGAGCAAGTACAACCTTAAAACTGTAAGCCTGAGTGTAGTGGCAGTAGTTTCAAGTGAACATGTAAATTACTTTAGTCATTATAAAGTATAAAACTTCACTTCTATATGTTTTGTGAAGTAGATGTTGCATCACACTGACTTTTTGAAGTGCTGCACCATTTAAGATTTTTATGAGAATCACAAGAGGACCTTGAAGTCCCCCTGAGATGGTGGTAGCTGTACGTCTCTCCTGAGACCTGGACAAATACGGGAGGGGCCTAGGACAGACTCTCCTCCACACGTAGCCTCACGCCAGACCAGGCTTATGGATCACCTGGACGTGGCCCTCCTTGTCTCTCCTCCAGAGCAGTCAGTGCCACTGAACTTCCCCTATTGATCCCCCGGTGACGGAGCACAGCTAAGGCCAGCTATTGAACCACTTATGATTAATTCACAAATCCTGCCTTGTCTACAAAAAAAGTAAAAGAACAAAGCACAAGAAGTAAGAACAACTGAATAGGATGAAGGATAAGGAGCCAGTGAGGTCAAAAAAACTCAACTTTTTAAAGTGAGACAGAAGTACGGAGTTAAAAGTTCTGCTTTACAAGCTGACCAAGCTATAAAGCACATCTCAGAGATCCTTCTGTCACAAAAACGTCAGCACAGTGCTAGGGAGAATAGTGTATGTGGTGGCTGAAAAGAGGGAGTGATAAAAAGGAGTGAGAAAAGGGAGAGAGAGAGAGACAGGAAAACCGAGAGAAGGAAAAGAAGAAGCCATTCTTCCCCTCCCTTCCATTCCATGGTTCTATTTTAGTCATGAGGATAGACCGATGAGGGCGAGAGGTTGAAATTGAGCTGTAACTCTATCTGGGTGCTGGAGCGAATCAGAAAGTCTATCCCACCTTTCACCTGGGAATCACAGCTCTCTCTGTGCCCTGTCTGGTCACCATACCAACCAGAGCCAGGCATCATGGGTTTAATTGGAGCCCAGGGCTCGGCGGCAGCTCAGGCACAGATAGAGAGTGAGGGGGGAAAAGGACAGACATCGGCCATGGTCAAGTGATGGTGACCATGCAGATCAAATTGAATCTCAGGCCTTGCTTGCATTGCCCAGGTGATGTGGTCCTGAGGTAGCGCTAAACATATTGGAGACCAAGTCACCTATGCAGAAATACTCAGATTGGATTCCAGCGTGAAGCACAGAGCTGGCTTTCTTCTTTGATCCCTGTGTGTGGTATGGGGATTTTACACAAACACCAACACACTGCGGTTCGCCTCTGTAAACACAACCTGTGCCAGAATGTTGAGTACACAGAGCATCAACAGAGGGGAGCCCACTGTGTCGTGTATGATCTTGATATGAGACAAAAGGGAAAATGACAGCTGTACATGGGTAAATACAGCATCATCTTCCCCAGCAAATCCAGTGGTAAAACAAGGAACGGAAGAGACTTCTGAATCAAAATGTTGTGCTTCTCAGCCGAGCAGGGAGTACAGCTGATTAGTGAGCACCGTCCACAACAAAGAAACAACATTAAGGTGTTTAGAAAGCACTTGCTTCTGAAAAACCTTTGAGCCACAGCATAAAACCCTATGGAATTAGAACGCTGCCATAAATCGTGCGCGCGCAATGAGACTCGCGCGAGCGCAAATCAAACATCCGCGCGCGCAATGAGACTCGCGCGAGCGCAAATCAAACATCCGCGCGCGCATTTTTGCCCCCCGAGCGCTTTTCCAAGCACTCGCGAGCTATTTTGTAGCTCGCGCGCGCGCAGAGTCCGCTCGCAAAACTTTCCCCTGCTCGCTCGCGAAACTCTCCTCTCCTCGCGCGGAAAACTGTCCCCTGCTCGCGCGCGAGTTATTTCTTTTAGTGGGCGTTTTTTTCAGTGAGGGGGACGGGCCTGGGGGCATGCCAATCACCATTGTATCCCCGAATATAATTGGTTGAGCGTATTGGCCAGTTGAACAGCAGGGTACGGCAACACTAGGACAAACGGGACAAACCACACTTATTCACACTCCAGAACAGAAGGTGGCGGTAATGCACCAAAAAGCTGGTTGCCGAACCGCCATTCAGGTAACGTCAAAGACAGTACCCTGCAAACATTTCATCAACCTTGACGGCAGGTCTAAGGGGCGACCTCTAGCGTGAAACGAGTTTAAAATAGGTCTAGGTCGCGCTTCGACCACAAACCAACTTGATGAAAAAAATAAATGTAGGTCTAGGTTGCACCTCGACCACAAACCAACTAGAAGAAAAAATTAAATTATACAACCAATCGGGTGAGAGCCCTTCTAGCCAATCAGAGGCGGAAAGGGCGGGACCTTCTACTCCAAACCTGGCAGCTAGAGGTGTGCGATACCGTTAGATTTGGTATCGATCCGATACCAAGTAAATACTGGGCCAGTATCGCCGATACCGATACCGATACCGATACTTTTTAAAAATTAATGTGGATGCGCCATCAATCTGAATCAATCTAAATCTGAATTAATTCTCATGACATTTTAAGTGTTTTCGTGATTTGCCTTTTGGATTATTAATCAATTAAAGTTCAGTACAGAATTTGGTTTATAAGTAAATAGAAAATACTTTATCACAATAAAAGTTTTTGTTCAGAAACAACACAAAATGATCACTTGAGGACAAATAAAAACAAATTATTTTTCAGGCATGTTCAGAAACTACAATAAAAACTTAATCTCTCCCTTCACTGAACTTCTTTCTGGATTTTCTTTTCTTAAATAAACAAAGTGTAGAAAATTATCACTCCACAACAAATATTATAAATAATGTAAGGACGTGTTTAGGAAGTACAATACAACAAAAAATAAGACAACATTTCTCCCCTTTAGTGCACTTTTTTTCTTCTTATCAGCATCTGTAGGGGCCAAGTGGGCGGGGGATTTTTAAAATTTCCATATGCTTTTACAAGTTTGTTGTGTTACCACTGTATCTTACCACCTTTTTACAAATAGCACAACTTGCTATTGTTTCATTTTCGGCCCGAAAATAGAACCAAACAGCCCTACTCTTTCTCTCGTGTGTAATGCGTTGCTGCTGGCCGAGCCTGGCTGGTAGCGGTGGGCGGTGTTCGGTCACCTGGCGCTGCGGAGTCACGTGACGGTACAACAAACCCACGCGAGGGGGAGGAGGAGCAAAACGAGCCTGATCTGCTCTGAGACAGCAGCGGCATTTAGACAAACAGAGTCGGGTCGCTTCTTTAATGAAACGAGAGAAACTGAAACTTAAGTATCGATCTCATTACATTGGTATCTATCAATCTCGATACCAACGTTGGTATCGATATTATCGATATTTGGATCGATCCGCCCACCTCTACTGGCAGCGGAACGACTGCAGAGAAGCAAGTACGGCACGTACCGAACAGTTTTTTCGGTAAGTTCGTTGACATAAAACATTAGAGACGGTTTATATGTGTTCATTATCATAGACTGTAGGTTCATATTGCAACTTTCTGTGTTTTAAAAAGTGTCATTGACCGACCGTGCGTTATGTGTTTAACTGTCGAGTGGATTTCAAGCTAGCTGCTCACTCGGCTAACATGAAACAGGGCTCTTCAGTGTGCTTTCTGTCTAATATTCTGATATTTTTGGACTATTGGAGTTTAGAAATCCAGACATAAATCAGTGAAGCACTTATACAGACGAGCTGACATGGAGGTGTCCAGAAAATGCATTTTTTTCCCCAAGATAATTTGAAAATGTTAATTTATCTTCATTAAAAAACAAACAAACAAAAAAAACAATAGTAGCCTAATCTATTGATTAGCTGTTAAAATGTTAATATTCAGTGGATTGTGAACATAAAAATTTGACTCCCAATGCAATGCCTAATTGTCTGCTTTGTTAATCAACAATGTTTCTTCTGTTTAAGATCATGTAATGTTTTTATTTTATCATTATCTGGGACTTTTTGGCCTATGTAAATATAACCAAAAAGCAATTTATGTCTGTTTCATGACTTAACATTCATGTGATGTATGTAGTATGTACGTAGGTGAATTAGATGGTAAAACGGTGTATAATTTTCCAAGATGTGTTTAAGAATTGTTAAGTAATATACTTCAAATGTTTTTCCAGCTTCACATGACAGAGTGAGGATCTCCACTCCAGGTGAAGGAGCCATTGATAGGAGGGAGAGGGGTCCAGAGGAGATCGTGATCGCCTACAAAGTGTTTTTCAACTGTGTTGGTGTTTTTATGTTTATTGCACATACAGCTAAAAATAAAGAGACCACTGCTGCGATTAAATTGGGATTATTCCACTAATGTTGATTTCTAAACTCCTCCTAAGTTTGAAAAGTAGTGTTGTGTTCTAAAATGAATATGAACCTGTTTTCTTTGCATTATACAACGTCTGAAAACACCAGAATTGTTTTGTCATTTTGACATGTTGCCATTTTCTGCAAATACATGTTCTAAATGATAATATTTTTATTTCCAATTTGAGAGAAATTTTGTCAGTAGGTTATAGAATGAAACAAAAGTGTTCATTTTACTCAAACACATAGCTATGAATAGTAAAACCAGAGGAACTGATCATTTTGAAGTGGTGTCTTAACTTTTTCCAGAGCTGTATGTGTAAGAATCATGTTGGTCTCATTAGTTTTTAGTTTTTCAAGTGTTCTGATTGTTTGTGTAATAAAACTTTAAAGAAATTGCACTTTTGTGTTGTCAAACTTATAATTTCCCCCCAAAGGTAGGTTCTGTTAATACATTGTATTTATATAAATGTGTTTATTTATAGCAAAAAATATTTTTAATATCATTTATTATTCATTAAATGTATTATCTATATGTAAACACTAATTGTTACAGTTAATCAGTCAGTTTGAACAGATAACATTTCGACGTTGAACAAACGTTAAAACGACGTCGAGACCTAGACGCAGCCAGGGGCTTTAAAAGTAATGCTGAAATGAAGGTTGAAAAGACGTCAGATCGCAACGTCAACATCTTCTCTACCTGCATTTGTCAACCTCTTTTTAACTCCACTTCACTGCAGAAACAACATCTAAAACTCGACACATTCAGCTGTAAAAATATATATATCAGAATATTTACTGGATCGTTTTTAGAAGGTGAATAATGCGCGCTTAGAAGACATCTGTGTTACAACGGGACGTTGTTTATGACCGTTAAAAAGACGTCGAGGTTGCAACGCGACGTCGTTTCAATTTGCCTTTCAGCATTACTTTTAGACCTCCTGGCGACGTGTACGTTTAGACGTTGTTTCAACGTTTATTAGACGTCGAAATGTTTGCAGGGTTGTGTCTCTTAAAAAGAGTGTCCATGGGCATCTTTGCCTTAATAAGATTTTAATAAGAAATAGCCTACTATATTTTGACACACATCTGCATTTGGACCATACGTCTATATACTGCTCTCATATCGAGAGTTGCTGACGCCTATATAAACTACAGGCCTTCTATCTTTTTTATTTATTTTTAGGATTTTTTAACATTACGTTTATAATTTTCAGGGAGAAAGAAGAAGTCTAAATCGAGAATATGAACAAAACAGTTTTACCAAAATAAAAAATGTCGTTGTGCAACAGAATCCAAGTTACAAAAAATGATCAGCATTTTATCAGATTAATGTCGACGATGGAGGGAAGGAAAGACAGCACTCAGTCAAACATACTGAAGTTCATTGCTCTGTGTGACATTTTGCAAACTTTCAAGTCAAGACACCAAATCACAATACATGTCATTCAGGCATTCGGGGCTGTGTGGTTTGTCCCGTTTGTCCTAGTAGTGTTGCCGTACCCTGCTGTTCAACTGGCCAATACGCTCAACCAATTATATTCGGGGATACAATGGTGATTGGCATGCCCCCAGGCCCGTCCCCCTCACTGACAAAAACGCCCACTAAAAGAAATAACTCGCGCGCGAGCAGGGGACAGTTTTCCGCGCGAGGAGAGGAGAGTTTCGCGAGCGAGCAGGGGAAAGTTTTGCGAGCGGACTCTGCGCGCGCGCGAGCTACAAAATAGCTCGCGAGTGCTTGGAAAAGCGCTCGGGGGGCAAAAATGCGCGCGCGGATGTTTGATTTGCGCTCGCGCGAGTCTCATTGCGCGCGCGGATGTTTGATTTGCGCTCGCGCGAGTCTCATTGCGCGCGCACGATTTATGGCAGCGTTCTAATTCCATATAAAACGCTGAGCAGCGTTGTACTGTATGTCAACTAGGAAATTATGCCAGCGTGATTTCGTTTCTGCAAAAGCTAAATCAAATGTAGTAGGCAATTAAAAGTTATATTCAATGGAAATATTTCCACAAATGCAACAGAGTCTATGCAATCAGTTAATTTATTGACCATCAAACTGTGCTTTGAGGAGCCTTTGCAAAAGCTGCAGGAGAGCAGTGCGTGGGACAATGCGTATGATCCAACTTTCTACAAAACAGATTAAAGCCAGAAGATCAGACCGGGGTTATATTGGGAAGCTTCCAGCTGTGAATGTGTGCAACTGTGTCAGTGTGTAGCAGGGCTTTCATAGTAAAGAGCGCTCAGGCTCAGCGAGTCTACTACACCCTGGTTAAACAAAGTGAAGCAGGAACAAAAAATAGTCAAAAAGAAAATATAATAAGTATAATAATGTAGATTCTACAGGATGCTCTGCAGGTTGTTAAACGTTGAGCATAACTCGAAATAGATCTGTTGCATTTGGATGGAGGTACATGCCAGACATGCCCTAATACACACACAGTCTTCATGGAATTGCAGGAGCATGGTGGATGCCACTAAACACAGCTGAACATGAAGAGCAGCCGCTGCATTTCTAACTGTGACATTATTTGTCACTGACAATACAGAGATATAGATATGCAAGTACAGTCAAAACCGTGAACAAAACTAAAACTATTTTTCCTTTATTTAAGCTGACATTTTGATTCTGGTTCTTGCCTGCTATCATCATACTGTTGACTCAGTGAAATAAAAAAATAAAAAAACAGTATGCTTTTTCAGCTACCACATATATTATTTCTGACGTGTTCTGTTGATGTTATTCTGACTCTGAATAATCTTAATAATCTTTTTCCAGAAGCGGAATACGGAGAAAAAATAAATGTATTGGAGCAAATGACAGAATACAAACAGCGGTGGTGGGGGTGTGAGCGTATGATGTTACGGGTGAGAGTGTCAGTCAAGTGGTCCCACGGGCCCCGATGATCTCTCACACTCGATTTCTCTGCGTATGTTTGTATATGATGACCCTCGACTTTGGCCCCTGACACATGTCTGAGATCACCCCGCGCTGTCTCTGGTGCCTCAGCTGGGGCCAGGACCTCGCTCACACACACACACTCGCACACGTCGTGACTGAAAAGTCAACCGCGGTTCTCCTGGTTGTACTGTACACACCGACACTGATGGGCTTTACACAGACAATGAAGGTGATAGACTGTGTGTGCCTTGTTACGTTTATCTGTCCCTGTTCAGCTACGGACTCCCACAGCCTCCTGCGTGCTCATGAACACACACATCTGAATACACTCATAAAGTAGTCAGCAAGGCACACCTCTAATCATGGCCACCTCTGCCTTCTCATTTTCCAAGTTCAGTGGCCCATGGAGCGCCCACACACTAAATCACATCAACAGTCTCTCCTCCATGAAGGATCCACACACAAACATTCTTCCTCCTTTTTTCCACCTTGCCTTTCTTACTCCTTTAACAGCATCTTCGGCTACATAACACACACACACATATAAAGACAGACACAGAGATACACCCAAGCATGACTGCCGTGGCAGCAGCAGCATTGTGTAATAAATTCCTCACAGCTTTGAATCGACTAAACACAGATGCAATGAGCATTTACCTTCCGGAGAAGGAAGAGGTGTAACCCTCGTATTCCAGAACCATAAAATGTTTATCCTCAGTCTGGCTCAGATCATGCTTTTACATACTGCCTTCAGGAGTATTACAAAACGTCCGCACTGTGCAGGCGCTGTCACACCAACCTAGTTGATTGACTATTTCCCCCATATTTGACACACCCGTGAGTCTGCTCATCAGTCACCTCAGCAAACAGGCGGCGAGAGTTGTGGTGGGGATTCAAGGCAACAACCCAGCATGGCGAACGTTTTGCTTGCGGCTCTGTGCTGTATATAGTGCTTGGTAACAGAGAGACTGCTAGTACCCACAACTTATCAGTCTGCAGCGTATTAGTCGGCTACTCATCGTTGCACATGTTTCTGTCGAATGATAGGAGCTGAATGAAGATCCACGAGTGTCACCCTGAGACCGCACCGGAGGTGTACATGATGTTCTACGAACTAAAACATGGAACACATACTTATTTCTGAGTCTTGGGTCCAGTTCATACTCTCCCTCGTTGCTTGTAACCGGCTTGCATATATCCACAGCTAATCCCTGGAACAAATGGTATACTCTATATAGACGGTAGTGAATACCCATGTAGATTATAGTATTTCTTCTGTGATTGTACATGATGTGTGTTCTCAGGAAACTGGGTTAGCCTCTAGAGGAGTCCCAGCACACACCCACTGTCACACACACAAACATGGTCCGCTGGTCCTTATGGAGCCCCTCTGTCTTTCTCTAAAAAAAAATTCTTGTAGGACAATGAGACACTGCTCTGGCCAACGTTTGGCATTGTAATGAACTACTTCTGGAAGCAATCACGTGAATTTACATCATCCCTTGACATTTAGCCTCACACTATATATACTACCCAGGTAGGGTGTCTTGCCTGAGTTTTTGAGGTTGAGTGTGTCTGCACACCAGTGTGTGTGCATGTGAAAATTAAATATCTTTCCCTGACATTTAGCCTGGCTGTCCACATGATTCTAACATGGGAATGCCAGTCTTGCAGCAACATATCATCCTCTATATGTGTTGGTCTGTGTGTACATACTGTGTGTCTGTTTCTGTGCAACAGCTGAAACACACATTTATTAAGGGGGAGGCCTGCCACTCATGTGCCTCCAGAGGGTGAGGAGACCAGACACCATATAGAGGGGAAAGAAAAAGTGAAAGGCAGACTAAGGGGAGAAACAGAGCGATGCACAACTAATGAAGGAGAGGAAGGGAGTGGTGAAAGTGTCAAGGCACCCATTGTATTGCAGGGCAGGAGCAGTAAAGACAAGCTAGTGGCCTCCGCAACTTTAAGATTGCCATTAAACTCTTGCCTTACTCGTGTTTATGGTTGGCTTTGTGTGTCAGAGGAGAGGAGGATCGTAAAGTGGGGCTTTGTCTGTCTGCCATCGATTTATTTCCTTCGTTAGGGTGATGACACTGCCTGCTTATGATGTCCTAGCACAGACTGTAATTACAGAGCACTTCTGTCTTTATTGATGTCACTTTGTTAGTTTAATTACGCTATATTGGGTTTTAGAGTCGCGGCAAGAGCAAAGCTATGATGTAGGGCAAAAATCATCAATGGAACATCCTCTTTTGAAGATGTCGGGTGCACAGAGTTGGGAGATGATTATTTCATAGACAGACATTTAAAATAGACCCTGTGCATCGCAACAGCTACAAAGGCAAAGAGAAGGTAATCTAAAATTTAATGACTATTCCGTCTGTGTTATGACCAAAGTCAGAGGGAGGAGGCTGTGAATGCGATGAGGGCCTTAATGGAAATGAAACACCTGGGTTCAACCTTGAGAGCGACTGTTTACGCTCCCAGTCCCCAGGTGCTGGGGTTGACTGAGAGTCGCAGAGAACCACTGGTATTTTTGTGTCTTCGTGTGAGCGCAAGTGTGTGTGTATAGAGCGTATATATGATGGGATGGGACCCAGGGGGAAGCAGTGCCATGTCAAGGTGACCCTTGAGTGGAAGAGGGGGAGGGAGAGGCCACCTGCTTGCTGGCGGTGGCAAAATGAGGGTGACAGCCTTCCACCTGTCTGAGAACACTCTCATTCCAGACCCCATCTGCCCACCCCCTTTTGGGATATCTCCTCCCCAGGGGAACTTGTGACCCTCACTGTCGTCCGGTTGACCAGGCCTCCTGTCCACCGTCCCTATAGCCAGCCGAAGCTGCCGCTGCTCACCAACTACCAGAGACCATTCAGGGGCACTGTAATACAGTACAATACATAGGGGGCTCTGGAGCAGGCGCTGGTAGTTTTACTCTGCTTCTCCTTTTCTTGTTTCAAAGTGATACAGGCCCCCAGGCCTTATGTGTCAGACTGTGCTATAAGTCTCCTGGCTTGGCTAAGTCATCACACGTAGCCAACAGGGAACCTTTTATTTGCTCCTTTTTTCTTTCTCTCCGATGTTCTCCAAACTGAAAACTCATCATGGTGTTCTGTAGCACAGATAATCGCTGGCCAACAACAGAGCAATTTGGCAACTCAAACAATGGTCACATATAGTACACTGTCTATTTGTCACGCCTCTCTCTCTCTCGCCCTCTGCGCATGCAGCTGGCTGCGTTTCTTGCCATTGTAGAGTGGAACACACACAGAATTACATTCTTTCATGAACAAATCCACCCTGTGGATAGATGTCTATATTCAAGGATTTCTGTCTGACTGCAGTCAAGGGCCATCTCTCTCCCATGGCTGTAGACCTGTGGTCTGGACCTAGGGCTGTGTTTGCTCTTTCTCTATAGGTTTCGATCACATAAATGAGTGAGGTCCATGAGGAAAAGACCCACCAGACTTCTGGCATGTCTACTGATCTCCCTCAGCCCTCCAGGGCTTGTAGACCTACTGTACTCTCCCTTTCTGCAAAGGGGAAAGCTGCCACAGAAAATGGAAAGAACAGAAATTGATGGAAAGAGCTAAAAAAAAAAAGAGAGGGAATATGAAAGGTGAATAATAAAGAGAAAGCAAAGGATACTTGAGATAAACATCAGCTCTTTGCTCTTGAAAAAGGGTGTCTTCCAAATATAATACTGACCTGCCAAAAATTGCACACCCACAGTAAGGCAAGTGTAATTTGGAGAAGAAGGCTGTAAAGGTTTGTACTTAATGCAAGTTGGGTGTTCTCAGGCAGATCTGTCTGCACGTTCTGCATGATTGCCTGTTGATTCACAATGTATTGGTGTTACCTTGGCTGCTCCCTGGAAAAAGACACAATGATATCACTACCTATTCTTGGCAGATGTCACAAGGAGAAGCTGATTAAGTGCTCCGCTCCTGAACTAGGTGGATGGGGGTCTTTTCTTGAAAAGCTTTTCTCAGTGGGAAAGAAACGAGAAAGACATGAGAGAGTTGTGGATGAATGAGTTGTGCAAATCAAGGATGACCCCAGTCAGGATTGGTTCACAGTGAAGTTTGAGTTTAAAATGATTTGGTGATGGGTTCCAGCATGCTCTCAATCATTAGATCTGCGAATACGGCGCTTGGAAAGGGTGTAGGAAGCAGCAGACAACAGAAAAACAAATATGCTGGACAGAAGCGCCCAACAACACTACCACCTTCCTAAGCTGTGCTCCTGGCTATTAGCATCTTCTGCCGTTAAACACGCAAAGGGAGAGCCTTCATTTTTGACATAGACTGATGTCCACATTTACAATTTTGCATATGCACAAACGTCACAAATACAGGCAGATCAGATGATGCCTATGCTACTAAATCTGTGTATTATAGCTCCACTCAAGGGAGGCGTGTCAAATCAACAAATTTGGAGACGGAGCAGATGACTGCTGCTTCGCAATCTGACCAAACGTAAGCAGCAACTATGCAACAGATGTCACAGTTGAGTTTAACATGTAGATCAGTTATTTAATTTGCAAGTTATTAAAAAAAAAGACGAATATATTACTTATAAATCTTTGCATACCACAAATAGCTAAACTCACCCCCAGAATAATTGCATCAGTGCGTGCTTTAGCCTAAAGCCTGAGACAGTGATAGATACTGTAGTAGCAGGGTTCACTACAGGAAGGCAAGAGCAGCAGACAGGGAAGGGGGTCCTGACAGACAGAAAATGGGACAATGTGTAAATAAAGAGCAATGGAAGATGGAGAAAATGGAGACTGAACAAGAGAAAAGAAGAAGTAGTGAGAGGAGGAAGGGGATGACGAGGAAAGGGAAGGTTGGTCTCATTACTATTAGACCTTCTCTCTCCCTCCAGGCTCAGGTGACCCCAGTTCTCCAGCCCTCTGCCTTGCACACCACTAATCATTTGGTTTTAATCACCGGGATATTCTCCCCCTTTGCCCCTCCCCTACATCCCCTTCCTTCCCTCCGTGCCCTGCTGTGCGCCCTAGCCTTTGCCAAGGTCCAGCTAATTTTATTCTAATTGGCCATTGCCTGGGCTGGGACCAATCTGCCTGATTGTCCTCATCTATCCGTCCACCCTGTCTCTGTTCCACTCCTTGTCCTTTTTGTTCTTCGTCTGTCTGACTCCCTCTCTTTCGCTCCCTTCACAACTTCCTGCCTGTGCTTGTTTCTTCATCTCCTCACTGCCTCCCCCCTCTGCCTCATCTCTCTTTCACCTCTAATTTTTCTTTTTACCCATATGCTGCCACGGCAGCTCCCTCCCTCTGCCTGTCTTTCATGTTGTTCATTGACATCGCAGTTGTGCGAGTGTTTTCCAATTTCTCTTCTCCCTCTGCTGTTGACCTTACATTCCACCAGACAAAACAAATAGCCTTGATGTTGTCTACCAACAAAAAGCTTCGTGTGACTGCCTTGATCCGAACACAATGGCATGAAAGAGAAATGTGAAGCTGTTCAATTAGGTAAACCTGATGACTGAAGTCTGACTTTCTTTCGCTTTTTATGAGAGAGAGAGAAGGAGATACAGACTGCGCGTCAGATGACACAGAAAAAATTTGTGTGCTGTGTGAACAACAAAGGGTGATGAGATGCCCGCTGGCCAAAAAGCACACAGAATCAAAATGAAACAGATAGTCCAGGGAAAGAGCTGCCTTCTTTATAGGCTTGTGTGAGCACAGCAGACAGTGTGAAATTACAACAAATAAAAGCTTTTTTTATTTTAACTTTCTGTAATTTTATGTATCCTGTTTTACTGCTTTACAATAGAATGACAGATGTGCAGATGTGGTGAAACGATGTTCATTTTGTTCACGTCGATTTTGCAAACTACTTGAAGTCATGACTTCCAAATATCCCAAAGAGGATTTCTTTTCTTTTTTTTCTTTTTTTTTTATACAATACTGAAGCCATAGCTCATACTGGTCATCATGGGTAACCTTACCTGTCACAGTGAAAACAAAAAAGGAGAAAAGCAGATGGAAATCCTACATTACAATCACACGCTACAAATCCTCTACTTTTCTTTTCTCCTCCGGATCAACAGCTCCAATAAATTTTCATTACACCTGTGTGAAGCGCTTCAAATAGAGCCACAGAAGCAGAAACTAATTACTTTCTAATTTATTGACTAATGGCCACAGCCCTGGGAGACAGCTGCAATTGTTCTAACAGTCCTGCTGCTCCGACTGCACTCAGGTCCACTTTAGATTCATAACCAAAATAATTTATCATTACAAGCACATTAAATTGAACCGTATAGACCATAACAGTGGTAATTTATATCATTTTGTTGTTAGGGATGCTTTTCCCTCCCCTGTCTCGAAAGCATGCAATCTAGGCAATGGGATTCGTCTCCTGGCAGTGGTTGCATGTGGCAGGTTCACTTTGTTCTTCAAAGAACTCTTTGTTTTGTGCCTCATTCGCCATTTGTTGGACCTTTGGGTAGAAAGGAGACTGAAAAGAACGCATTGCCTTTTGAGTTTAGAGAGAAATAAACAGAAGTTTGAGTTCCACGCAACAAACGTAATGGTCATGTCAGACTACGAACATCGCTTGCATGTCACGTGTACAGGGCATGGAGAGGAGAAAAGATGGCTCTGTACTGATGTGTGGTAAACTCCCTGTCATGATTTAAGTTCCAGCATCTCTTGCTGTTAATATATACATTTTTCTCATTTGCCTTTATCCCTTAATGCATCTCTGTCCTGATGGAAACTGTGGCTTCCAGGATGTCAATGTCCCCATCAACAAGCCACAAATCGTCGCCCAGTGGTTTGAACAGTGTGATCACAACATTAGCCATGTGTCAAGGCCTTCTTAATCACTGCAGAGGATGCCATTTGTGCATTGATGGCATATTCGGAAGCAAAGTATGAGATGGCATTTTCCACTGGTGTCATTAAGATGGAAAGCCCATATGATCACGTTCATTATGTAAGCAATGATTAGCATTAACTTTGCCCTCTAAGAGGTGAGTGGCCTGAATCAAAGCCAACAACATCACCCCTGTATGTAGCTAGTTTGCAGAATGGAATTTGATCTGACTGCCAAATTAAGTAAATTATGTCGTATTTAGCAACAATATCTTGAATATTTACGCCTAGATCTTTGTTCCATCTTTTATGTAAAACAAAAAACATCCCAGAGGCTTCTGAGTTTAGCCAGATTCCAGCGGAAAGACCATGTGATCTCTGGGAGGAATTCTAACCCATCTCAGCAAACAATAACCGATCCAAACATGTTGTGTTGTGTTACTAGAAACTAGAAGATGACAATGGTGCGGCCCTGAGGGAGGGTCTGAACAGTAGCAGTCTGTCTCCGTGGGAGGCAACCTCCATTCACACCTCCCCGTGCACGAACATGCCAACTGCTTGAATCTGGAGCTTTCAACCTTAAGAAGCCGCACAAACAGCGAAAGAAGCAAACGATAAAACACTACTGTAGTTTAACATCCGTAACGACAATGACGTAGGTGGCCTTTTGCCGACACTTATTTTCAGTTTCTCATGCTCATGCAGTGTGTTTCTTTGTTACAGCTTGATAGATCTTAACATGATATGGCCTGGCTATAAATCTTCACTCACAGCTTTAGTAGAATAAGAACAGTTCACACAAGTCTAAGTGTCCACAGCAACACTATTAGTAAATCATCAATGATAATGAAAAATGCAAGATCTAAAATCTGTAGCTCAAAACTACTTGGGGATACATATTTTATCTTTTTATTTGATCACAGTCACATCCATACGTCCTTACACGCACATAAATTGAAAAAAGACATATGGGAGCACAAATACCACTCTCTCTTTTTCCTCTCTTTTCCTGTTCTCCTCTTCAGACATTCAAGCCTTCACAACCTGATCAATAGAATTCAGAAGGCCACAAATACAGAGAAGAGAGTGTGTGTGTGTGTGTGTGTAGAGGGGGGGGGGTCCCCTGGGGCAGACAATAAGGACATTGAAAATAAAACGCGGAGCACAGACACACAAACAGAGACACACACAAACGCATATGCAACCTGTCCTATATTCACCGAGCCCAGCATTTACGTCAGCCCCCTGTTTAACGCACGGGCCACTTAATGGAGCATAGCCAAGCCATGATATGTGTGTTTGCGTGCATGTGTTTCTAGTATGTGTATGCGTTAAATAATGTTGGACTGAGAGAGTTTAGCCATTACAGCGGAGGCAAGGGAAGGACACACTGCTAAAGTGGAACGCACACAAAGTCAAGCACAACAGCCATTAAATCAAAAGCAATCTCTTTGCTGCTGGCAATTTATACACAAGGAGCTCTCACACATGCATGTACTGTACGTGTGCATACATATACACAAAACTGACAAATACCACTATCAAATAATAGTGGGACTATTAGGTTACTTTAAAGTGTGTAAAAAGTGGGAGGAAATGAATGACATTCCAGCAGTACATCCTCTCCAAACCTGAACAAAATGTGTCAGCAGTGGGAGTATAAAATCTCTGAATGAGAGTTTTTTGGCATAGGAGATATGGAGAGAAATCAATTTCAGGGCCAAGTATGGTGCCAAGGACATCCAGAAGGGCATAGCTCTGTTGATCTGTTCATATCAATTTGCTCCTTCCCGCAGACAGTGAATGCCACAGTGTGCCGCGCTGCATCTTTAAGGAATATCGCCCCGATAACGGAGCCATAAAACACATCATTTTACAGTCAAACCATCTCTGTCTCAAACGCACTCGGAGCGGAAGCCATTTTCAAGCAACATAAAGTTTAACATGGCGCTACATCTGCCGAGCCGCTAGCTTCCACACTACGCGATACTGAGCAATTTAATTAGGAGACATCGGACAGCATTGTGTGGTGCTGCAACGAGCCACACCCTCTCTACCCGCACCTGAGCCCTCCTGAAGCTGTGGTCATCTCTGGAAGAGCAGATCCACCTCCCAGTATGCAAAGTTTGTATTACCTGTATCATTAACACCGTGATAAATAATTTTAT
This sequence comes from Chelon labrosus, assembly GCF_963514085.1. Lineage (NCBI taxonomy): Eukaryota > Metazoa > Chordata > Actinopteri > Mugiliformes > Mugilidae > Chelon > Chelon labrosus. The sequence continues at coordinate 19,908,243 of NC_140360.1, read as the reverse complement.
AGTGACACAAAGTCCTTACATGGGTGCAGTTATACAAACTAAATCAGCTTGTTTGAATCTTATACTAGCCTCCACGATTACGTGACAACATTATACATCATAAATATTTTAGATACACATATTGCCATTGTCCTTAATGATATTATTATTATTATAACATAACTCATACTGAGGCGTTTGTGATCACCCAGCTACCTCGTGTGTGTGGAATACAGCATTTCCATCCATCTCAGACAGACTCTTTCTACATGAATACGTAGCGAAAATAAACATATTCAAAAGCTAGAAATTCTTCAAAAAAGGAAAGCAAAAGCGTTTGAAAACGGAGATTTAGATGAGCTCCTTTGATAGTCATTAGTCAACTGAGAATTGACCTTACCCCTGCCGAGATAACTTTTTGAACAATAACGTCTCCCTTGAAAGGTCATAAAGAAAATCTCTTTTAAAGTTTGCCTGATTTCTAATGGAGCCTCCCTCCACTGAGCGTCTCAACTACCTGAGTGAGAAGCCACCAAATCACTAAAGCACCCTGATGCAGACGGTATAGATTGCGGATCGTCAAGGGCAAAAGTTTGATTTTTGCCTTGACCATCTGAAAGCAGGTTCCCAATATAAATTTAATGGATCACTGGGTGATGGAGAGTTGAGAATTGTGAGGGACCGTGGAGGTGTGGATTTGTGAATTGCCAAGCACAACTGGGATCACTGTGCTCCGCAGAGCCTCACTAAGAGCCAGGTGATCAATGCTCAACCTAGAAAGAAGACATGTTACGTGTTCGGAGCAAATAGTTGTTACCCATGAAGTAAGCACTAAGACATCTTCAAAGGTCCGTCTCTGCTTTGTTTAACTTTTCTGTAGGAATGTGAGGTGCACAACATCGTTTCTTAACAGCATTCCAGATAAATGTTTGGTGTCGAGCTGTGGGTGAGAGAGGATTGTCCAGATGGAGGCACAAAGTCAGGGGTTCAATTAAAATGCAGAGAGAATCGATTTGTTTGCCTTAATTACTTTGTTAATTTGTTAAAACATTTACTTCAAAATATCCTGTGTCACATTTTCTGCTGAGATAATGGAGCTAGAGAGAGGGAGGGGCATTTGCTTGGGTTGAGTGCTTTTTAAATGGCTCACCCTCTGGTTCTAAACACAGCGCTCAGTATGTCTTCTAGTCCGTCCCTGAGTCTCTTTTGGTGGGGTGTTTCGGTAATGAGGCCCTCCTGTAGCGCTGCGCTCCGCTCCTCTGTTAGTGCAGAAAAGCGCACCCCCGCCATGTCCTGACATTCTGACAGATAGGAGCCGTGGAAAGCATATGGCCAACGTGGCAATGCCTCCGTCGTCCTCCAAACTGTCGTAGGGTTCAGGCATAATGAGCGGTAGAGAGAAGAGACCAAGTCCTACACACAGGAACATTAGTCATCACATTTTTCTCATCTGCCACGGATCCGTGTGAAAAAGGAAAAACCTTCCGACTTCACATAAGAGTCAAGAAATCCCATGAATTTGTGACTTTACAGAAGAAAGCTATGTAGTTTAGCATGACAGAGCCAGACAGGAAGTTTCCAAGAAACTGCATATCTAAGTTGAGTACCACACACAGGTTTGTTGGAAATAATGTGAATTACTGCAGATACCTTTAAAATTAAACGAATGCAATTAAAATGGTTTGGGGGGCGCGTTTTATATGCATCACAGTGTAGCCTCCAATGGCTGACAGTCAGGGTAGAGACAGAAAGAGATGTCTCTGGCTGCAGCAGGAAAGAGTGATGGTTTGTTGGGCCAGGAAGTGGCCGCCCTCCTTGTCAACTGTCAATGCAGTTAGTGTCCAGAAGCTGAAGTCCACAGTGACTAGACGTGATTTTAGATAAGGCTCCCATCCAGCCATGCCCTCGACACAGCCTCCCTTTGGTCCAGACTCCTCTACCAGTCTCCTTCCCTGTCTCTGTCTGGCCTGTTGTCCCAGCCCGTCTAGACACTTTCCAGCACGCGATCCTTCACCCCAGCTAACCCGGCCTCGTATGCTTTCTCTCTGCTCAACGCTGCATCCCAACACTGGCTGGTTAGAGGGCCGCAAAGGGCTAGTGAAAAGGACAAAACAATGCCAGGCAGTCCTCTCTCTCAGTCTAATTCAGGCCAGTCACTGAAAGGCTTAGTGAATGGTTCTCAGCACTGCATTTCAATCCTCCCTTGAACACAGCTGAAATAATCATAATCCAAGACTTGGCTAAAATGTATCAGACAGTCTCAAGAGTGTGAACAATTATAATGAGGCGGCTTCCACCAATCATGTTAGGATGTAGACACACCTCTGAAAAACAAAAATAACAAGTGAAAATGCTTCAGCCACTCCTGCATTCAGAGAGGCAAATGAATGAGAACAATGAGCCAGCCAAGAGGCAATTACAGAGCGGATGACTTTGGGTACAGACTGATCTGCTGGTGGTAGCGAATCCACCTGAGTACCTGCGTTCTGTCAGTTAGAGAAGCCACAGCATGTGCTGCAACAATTTTTTGAAACCCCTTCATCCTTTGCCCCGTCAGGTGGAGTGTGGACACCATATATTCACATTAGCCCCAGTGCAAAGCCCTTTAACCCCGACCTGCTGCAGGAGACGGCAGTGCATCCGTTTCCATACACGCAAAGCCAGAGCCTCACCCATGACTGATCTCTATTAAATTACATGGATTAAATCAGAGATCCTTAATTAGGCCCCAATAAAAGTGTCATGTGGCTTTTGAAACCTCTGAGCATGCCATGATTGGATAAAAATGTGAAAACATACTAAATGAAATTGGTTTACCGCTGAGTGTGCGCCCCATGACTCTTGAGTGGAGCAGCAAAGCAGGGGGAAATAAAGCGAGGAGAAATAAGTAAGAGAGGGAGAGAGAGAAGAGACACGCAGATGCAGAGAAAGAGCGAGGTGGAATCTCAGGGCGAGTCACACCTCTTTGCCTCAGAAAAGCTCTTAAATTCCATGTGTGACCTAAGGGAGAGAGCTCTAAAGAGTCAGCCTAAGATGCTGTGATACAGAATCTGACTGTTGCAGAGCAGTGAACTAATACGGTCTGCCACAAGCCACACCGAGGAGCGCTACAGGCAAGGCACAGGGCTCCTAGAGACAGGGCAGTCCTTGCATGCATATATTAGATGTGCATAGAGAGAACACACCTACACATACATACTTACAAACACTCAAGCACACACATCTGGGACTCGCTTCTCTCTAAAAAACTGGAGCGTAATGCTTCCAAGCTCCTCTGGACCCTTGCATTGCCTAGTGTATTGGCGGCCAAAAGCTTTTAAGTGCTTTAAAGTCATAATAACCCTAATGTCTGCCTCCCCCCGTGTGCTCCGTGTTTGTTGGTAAGAAAATGAAAATCAGCTGAAAAAGATGCAACGATGAGGGATGTTCAGACATTTTTTGGGGTTGCCGGGGATTTGGCATCTGTAAAGGCATTAAGAAGGGAACAGAGAATAAACAGGCTCCCAGGATGTGTCGTGCGGTGACAGGGAGCGTCGGAGGAAGGCAAGCCTAAAACTGTGAACGCGTACGAAAGCACAACACACAGTGGGCTTCTTATTTTGCCCTCTTCTCCTCTTGCACATTAGCTTGTTATGTTGTTTGCGATGTTTCTATTTTTGAGAACATGGGATTGAGGAAAAAAAGAAAAAAAAAAAAAAAACGCAGATCCACTGCCACAATGCAGAGCAAGGAATAGTAAGCACACAAACAAAAAACAGCCCCCAACCACCTTCCCACTCGCCACTAATCCTCTCATGCCCTAATTGTGGGCGCAGTCACCCCAGATTCACTCCTTGTGGGGGAGAGAGACAGAAACAGAGCTAAGGCTCTGGATGAGAACAGACCACCCTGTCTTCCCCTCAAAACGATTCCTCTGCCAGAAAACACCAGAACGGTAGGTGGTACTCTCTCTCCATTACATTTTACTTTTATCTCACTTCCCCTTTGCCACTCCATCTTCCTGTCATTTCTTTTCTCTGCCTCTCCTCCTTCTACCGTAAACTGCCTCTGGTGATTACGGACGGCGATGGCGGTGGCGGGAGAGGTGATTCCCTCTCTTTGTATCCTTAAAATAGGTTTAATATACCATTACCCCATACAGCTGACAACCTCTGTGAGATTGTTAACATGTTGTGTGGAGCGCTAAGGTCAACAGGGTGCTCTCCAGTGAGGAGAAGTGGTGGCAATTGGTTAGATATCAGCCACGGGGGCTACACACATTAGTGGCTTGCACTTGTAGCATCAATCAATGTGGCAGGTTTTCATATCATTCAATCAAATAACAATACTAAAAATCAAATGCTGTTTTATTTATAAATTTTTTTTTTAACACAATCACACACCACAGGCCTCAGAAGAAGAAAGAAGAAAGGAACCCGCAACTGGAGGTTGGCTTTATTTTGTCTGAACGCTGCTGCTAGTGGTGTTTGGGGGTCTGCATTGGAACAGAGCCACGTCAACTATTACAGCATCAGTCTATTTTCCCGTCTGTCTGTCTATCTGTCTCTCTCTCTTCCTCGGCATATCTACATGTCTGTCTCATACTCGCTCAAAACCAAGGTGCACATCAGGTGCTGGTTCTGCACATTTGATGCTTGGCTGTCACTGTATCATTGTCTGGTGACATAAAGCGCAGTAAAGCACTGAGCAGTGATGAAGTGGAGGGGTTTTAAACCTGCGCTCACTGGCACATTTCTTGCCTTTCAACCAATGTCATTTGGAGAGTGTCATCATCCCACAGTGAAAGTAGCCAGCCCCCACCCAAAGACAGAAAGAACGAGAGGGAGAGAGAAAGACAGAGCTTCCTTCGGGGCTGCTCTTGCTCCATTATTCTGCTGGAGGCTTGATTAGACAGAGGGGGTAATTTACGAGGCACTTTATTGCCAATTCAACGGGCACATCACCTGTAAATAATTGAAACCCTTCATGTCCATTCTGACATAATCATATCGCTATCATGTTAATGTATCCAGCAGTGCTTTCCTTTGGGTCAGGCGCAGGACTACTTTAAATCTTGGCTGACCTGTCTCCATAACTCTCCCGAGCATCAACCTCTGGCAAACAGAAAAAAATAAAGATGATCGACTGCACTGAGAAATGATGAAAAACTAAAAATACAGTAAACAAATATGAGGCTTCTCAGCATCTCAGCAGCGGGTTGCAGGTGGAGGGCAAGGATTTTGCACCGGTTTGTTAATTATTTTTGCTTATGATGTGGACAAGGCAGATTCATCACCTTCTCATTTATTTATCTCCCTCAGAGTTCTATCAGTCAGTATAAAAAGGCTGCAGTTTTTGAACTGCAGCAGCTATTATGATAAGTTGGGGAGACAAGGGCAGCAAGAAAAATCCAAGCCCTGCTCTTTATTGTGGGGAATTGTATCACTGTGGGAATTTGTCTCTCTCAAACACTTAATTATACCACTGTTTAACAAAAATGATGTCGAATTGATAGCTATTTTTCTTTCTTTCCTTTTTTTTTTTTAAAAAAAAAAAGTCATGAATATTAATTATTCCAATCTGAAATGGGCCTCACCTTTCCTTCAGCGTACTCCTCTCAAATGTGCATGACAAAAAAGATTTGAATAATTTATCAATTGACTTATATATGAATTGATTAATTCACTAATGCAAAATTAATAGATGGCTATCCAGCAAATTCCACCCCTTCCATCCACTCCCGTTTTTAATGAAGCAGTTAAAGTAGTAAGAGTCTTGAGTAGAGCGGTGGAGCAGAAGTGGGCAGGGGGTATCTATCTATTACAAATGTAATGATGATGTTTCCTCAGATTCAACAGTCTCTCTCTGAGGGCAAGAACTTCCCAAAGTGGTTCATGCTGAGTGAGCCAGTGCTTTGGGGAAACGTTGTCTGCATGGCTAGGTTTAAAGAATCAAATAGGTAAGACATGAAGGAAGGGATGAAAACAAACTGTGGAGGTCAGCTGGATGGATGAAGGGTGAAGGTTACGTAATTTAAGGTGCCACGAACTTGAATGCTCTCCGTATTAGTGGCCTTTATGCAGACGGCACATGACAGGGAAGGTTGCTGCTCTTTCTCGGCTGCTAAATGATGAAGAGGTTCAAGGGGTCAGTGCTGCCATTTGACGTTTTCACACATTTAATGCTGCCACATGGTAACTCATCATCCGTTGTACTTCCTGTGCTAGGAAACTCTGTTGGGGCGAAGAAATGGGACACAACGTGTACGTGTATGTGCACGCGAGAGAGAGTGTTTATGCACACTCATGTCGTGCCTGTGCTTCGCCGGTGATTCACCCAGCTCTCTGGCAGCTATCCAGGACCTATTTTCTCCTTCTTTTTACATAACAGCAAACAGTATCATCGAAGCAGTGTGTCCTGTCCTTTCTCTTCCTCCTCCTCCTCTCCTCCTCCTCTTCTTGTTCCTCTGCCACTTCCTGTTCTTCCTACCCCCATCCTTCACCTTCCTGTACATGTGGGAGTTTTTTTTTTTTTTTACCACCTAGGGGATTGTGAGGTGAGCAGTCCTGAACAGACGTTTTCGAACCACACCCAAAGCACAGAGCGGTGGTCCAGATTCCAGGGAATGGCACGAAGAAGTGCGTGGGACGGGAAACTGATTTTGACAGAAATGCTCCCTAGAGCTTTCTAAAGGCCCTGCTATCCGTTGCACCATATGCCTACAGGACAGCACCCAACTGGGCGCCAGGGCATGATGGGCTGAAAATAGGGACTCACAGTCACAATCCTCACCGTACTGCCTAACATACGGCCATTCTGCACCAACAGAGCAGTGTGACGAGGTGGAAAAAAAAAACGGTACAAGAGGAGGTGGAGAGCAGAAGGGGGTTGAAAATAGAAAAATCAAGGAGCTAAAGGGAGAGGAGATGAAGAGAGCTTAGTTTGTGGGATGAGGGCGAGGGGTAAGGCAGTGTGCCTGTGTGTTGTGTCCGGGTGTGTGTAGGATAGCAGCGTGGGCAGGGTTTAGTGTCTGGACTGCACAGTGACTCAGGTGTGAATAATACGTTAGGTCTACTTTGTGTGTGTAAGCGAGAGCCAGGGGGAGAGAGAGAGAGAGCGTGGTGAAGTGCTGGGCTGTCTATGTGTCTAGATGGCTGAGGGTGAGCTCAGCTGTGTCTATGGCCTGCTCCACGACAGCCAGCTCAACGGTGCAGAAGCGCTAATTGAATTAAGTCTTTATTATCAGGCTGCAGAGGCAGCACTTCTCCCCATCTCGGCCCGCTTGGCTGACACTTTCTCCTTGAACACCTGCTTGACATCAACTTCCTCCTCTATTTATTTATCCCCTCTCTCCTGTGGCCAGCTACTGGCTGCACTCCTTCCTCCGCTCCACCTCTTTCTCCATACTGGCATACCGAAGTGTGCTTATTTTTCATACTTCTTTCCATCTGCACTACACAATACCCCTCAACTTGATAACCTGGCGTGGATGCCTGTACCACAGCCCTGCACCTCATTGTCTGTTGTCATGCGAAAAGGGACACATAATAAAAAGCATTAATTTCTTTGGACTGGAGCTGTTCTTCTTGGCCTTCAGCAGCGGCCCCGTTGAGTGTAGAGGGAATAAAGGCGATAAAGCTAGATGATGTTCTATGTTCCTTTGAATGGTCTCTCGGGCAAGCTGGCCAGGGTAATATACAGCAGCTGGGATGTGAACTAACATATATCTAGTCCCCTGTCCATTTCCACTAGCCTCAGGCTCAGGCTGCTTCCCTGGGCTCTGCTTGGGCATTACTTTAGAGGACAGACAAACAAGAGGCACTATTAAGTTGGCTAGGAGTCTGAGGCCCAGCTACTTGGCACAGCACTAGCTATAATCTATTGACCGTTTGCATTCTCCCTCCAATGCCCCAAAACCACAGGACTTTTCTCTATCTGTCAGTGGAATCCATTGCTCACCTCCCTCCATCTCTATCTGCTGTTTACCCACTCTATTTTTCTCCTTTTTCTCTCCTTCACCCCATGTCAGCTCAATCCCCCTCTATTCCATCTTTCTCCTGCTCCTTCGTCTATTTGCGTAAATCCTTTCCCCCCCCCACTCCTTCTCCTCCTCCTCACCCAATCCATCACTATTCCTCCCATCTCCATCTCGTCTGTTCGCTTCTCTTATCGACATGTTTCCATTTTCTAAACTACTCCCGCTCAATCATCTTCACTCTTCCTTCGTGCCCATTTTTCATTTTCTCCCTTTCATTCACTCTTACTTCATGCACTCTGGGTTCACCTCCCTCCTGTCCTCTCTGCTTTCCCTGGTGGGCCTTATTTGACCCAGCCCTCGAGGCCCCAGGTGGGCATAGCTGTCCTTGTCAGGACTGTTGACTAGGTAGAAGCAGCAGGATACAGTGTCCTCCAGGGCCTGACACAATGGGGTGACCAAGTGTCACTATGTAAAAAAAAAAAAAACTAAACTTTTACTTATGATGAGTGTGGATAAAAACAACAGAAGAGAAGGACAAGCAGAGGAAAGAGATGAAGGTGGTCACACAAGTTCACCTCACCAAACAGTCTTTTCAAATTTACTTGACGTGCTGTCTTTTTTTCTTAACTCTGGCTTTATTCAATGCCATATGTCCCACTGTCTTCATCTCAATGTGGTCTTATCAAATGGCTCTTAATCATTTATGCATTTGATTTTGTATGCACCGCTCCTTCTTTTTGCCTTCCCATCACACTCTCTCTTTCACCGCCTCCCTCCCCCCTCTCTCTTTCTCTCTCACTCCTGCTGCTCCTGTCCTTTTCCACTCTCCTCTGAAACTCTGCCAGCCAACGAGTGCCACAAAGCATTAGGACCAAACACTATCAGACGCCCTTCTCAGGCACATCCTACACATCCAACCCCCCCCCAACTTATACACACACACACACACACACAGACACAAAGTCCAGCACTTCCTCACACCATTTGCCAGAGTTGGTGACAGAAACAGAGTTTACACATAGGCCTAGGGAGGTCTTATTCACAGTGGCAGACTGTCCCTCGTATAAAAGAGATACACACATTTTATACGCAAGCACTCTATTTTTAATTCAAAGCACACACTGTTTCACCAGTAATTACGCACACGCGTGCCATCTCAACACATTCATAAATGCGTGCATATGTTCAGCCACAATCCAGTTTTCAAATGCATAGTCACGGCCTCTAAAACTCACAGACATACAGTATGCAAGCATTATCTGTGAGTATGTGTAAACACAGCCCTCTCCGTCTATTACTTTCTTGGACACATACACGGAGGGCTGCACAAATTCACAAGCTCCGTACACAATAGCAAACACCATACACAGTGGCAAACGAACAGTCATTAGTAGATTTCAGGCTTCCTCTCAGTTTTGCTCCACTCCGTTGTTGGTGTACCCGAGCCTCTGGGGTGGCGCCACTGCTGTAGGTTTTAATAAAAGCATTGTCTCTGGAAGCTGTCTAAAGGGACTTGGTTTCATTTTGGAGTGCTGCTGCTGTTGCTGTGGATGTGGGAGGAGAGAGGGCTATTGCGCTGGGACGTGGGGGCAGCTAGGTTCAGTGTCATTGCGGGGACCTCCAAGGACTGGTGCTTATTGTTTGATAGTTTCAATATACAATGCGTGTGCGCGCGTGTGTGTGTGTGTGTGTGTGAGGGAGAGAGCGAAAGAGTGTGTGTTATGCGCTCATGCAAGCACATGTGTAAATTTATAAGTTCTAAACTTGTGCTGAAGTCGGAGCAAATAGCTGACAGAATCCAGCTACCACAACGGGTCTGCTGTATCTTTGTGTTGTGCAAGACAGACGTTATATAAATAAACACACACACACACACAGCAGATGTAAAAGCACTTTCTCTGCTGTTAACCTGTGCTATAAAACAAACAGTGGTGACAAGAAATGACGATGTGCAACTGCTCCACAATGAAACCGTGTGATGTTTAGGGGATGCTCGGGATAACGAGCTATCTTCTCTATACGGCACACAGGTGTCCATTAGCTCTTTGGGCTGACCAATCTGTGACACCAGCTAGTCAATAGTTACTCCATCTGTCAGGATTCCAACACCTTCGTAAAAGGCCCTCAAGGAAACATTTGTGTCATTTGTGATGGACAATGAATGCTTGCTCTCAACAGGAGCACAATGTTTAGCCCATGATGAGGTCACATCAAACGTTATTGTCTAGATTTGCAACCACAGTTCTTTGCCGTCCTTCTGCTTTCACTCTCCTCCCGCAGGTAACTTCCGATCCTATCTGCTATCGCGGCCATCAGCGACACCTCTTTAAAAAGGCAACAGGAAAGAATGAGTACGGCTATCTGGAAGGATGCGGTAGAGGAAAATCCTAATTGTCCCTTTAAGTGTGTTCCCTCCTGTGGAGTAAAGGTGCGAGGTAACGGCCATCTTAAATCACAGCCTGACCGTGGCCTTCATTAAAGCCATAATGCCAGGCTCTCCCTTTAATGGAAATGGAAGCTAGCGAGGCTATGGGTGTAAATTAAAGTGTAAGTCCCGAGTAGGGAAAGATTTCCCCGGCTCTGACAGGTGCAGCCTGAATTAGCTGTAGTGCTGTTCAAGCAGTCAGTGGGAGAACACTGGTATTGATTTTAAGCACTGTTGCACTTCCTATCTGAAAGGGAATGTGTATTACTAGAGCTAAGCACATCAATCACTCAGCATTCCACCACTCTCCCCTGGCATGCCTCAGATTTTGAAATCATAAACAAACAGAAACAGGCCTAAACTAAAGACAACACTGGCTGCCCCGTTACTGTATTGGTTTTGCTCATGTGCCTCGTAAAATACGTCTGTGCATGTGCGCAATTGGTCCACTTCATCTTATCTTCCTCGCGTTGACAGGGCGGCATCTATATTCAGAGTGTGTCCTGCTTCGCATGTCACCTTGGTCAAACAGCTGGCGTCAGCTCCTTGAGCTCTGGCTGTGGCCCACTCCCATGTTTACGACCTGCATGTGTCAGAGTTGTTACATGCATGCGGTGCAGCCATGCAGCGCTGTATTTCTCTCTGTATGACCCTGCTGCTTATCTCTGCCTCCCATCATATCCTGCTGACCCAATCTAAAGCCACTGGCTGGGGGAGAATTAGTCCACTTAGCCCATTCCCCACAGGGGTCAACCCACACACAGATATGCAGACAGCACACCCACAATAAGATGTATTCACACCCACCCATGTGCACCTGAAGATATGTGATGACAAATGATAAGGCAGCACTTAACCACAGGTGTCCCAAGTATGACCTCTCACCCGTGACCTTGAGCAGAAAGCTTTTCAAATAGAGGCCAGTCATCAATCAGCGCCCATCAATCACACAAATACGCCACATCCTTTCATTCCCCCCAACCTCTCCTGGCCCCAACATCCATCACTATTGCCTACCCTTTCACTGACATCTGGAGAAAAAAAAAAAACAAACACTTCACAGCCTTTCTCCCTGACTCTCCTGTTCCGGAAACACACACATGCGGTGAACACACACATCTTGTCCTGCAATGAAGACTCCTCTAAAACACGGGAAGTGTTGATGTGTTGTCAGGTGATCTGTGGGTGTACACTAGGAGCTGCTCCCTGGTGACACATCTGAGACATCAACACCTGCACGGAGACATGACATGGGGTTGAAATCCCTGTGCACACCGGGAGCTAAGACCACTGGGTAACAGACAGACAGCGGTGACAAACTGTGGCCATGCCGCAAAAGTCTCTAACATCAAACGCTAGACTCATATTTAGGCTTGTGCCGGAAGAAGACAGCGTTGTGACTAATCACGTTGTCTTTTTTAACCAGTTTATATTTTTTTTACCTTTAGGTTATTTACCATGCTACAGCAAGATAACGGGTGAATCCTGGAGAGAATAATAAAGGTGACTCTAATACAATCTGTGCAGACTGCATCTCATGATTAAACAATCCAAATAGTTTGGAGTGTTGAAGAGTAGAAGCTTAGAAGTCTTGGGGCACTCTTAATTTAAATAAATATCTTAAAAAAACAACATAAAAAAAACATACAGGTGAGCCCAGTACTTTTTTGGCCTATAATTACACCAGAGAACATATTCTAATTGGCAGTGCCATTATGCAAAACTATTATCACTGTCGCTCCAAGGCAGTGGAAGAAAGGAGGGATGGGTAAAGGGATGTGGGCAATGGCTTCCATGTCAGTAAGCCAATGGTCCATTTACACATGAGAATTGCTAATAACGCCAACATAGCAAGTCCAGCTCACAGAAGAAGATAAAGGAAGGTTTAACATAGCTGAGCTGATTTCAAATGCATGACCATGTAAACTTTAATAAAGGGGATATTGTGTGAACAGGCTGTATTTGCTGCAGCAGTGAAATGATTGTGTGGTCTGACACACAAAGGAGCTCAAAAGAGGCCAAGGATGTCAGCCCCGAGGCTGTCCAGTATGCAAAGATTAGCCAAAGTTACTCAAACAAAGAGCCGCCTACTGTTGAGGAATACAAGTCCCATGTATTTTTAATTGTCATCCAATATACTGTATGTTCTATGTACGCTGTATATAATTACAGTCAGTGCTTCCACAAACACATTTTCTAATATTAAATCTACTGCATTAAAACAGCTTCCAAACCAACGAGTACACATTATTCATTTGCAAATTGGCCCTATGTGCATCTGCATACATTAACAAAATAAGTGCAATGCTGGAATCCTCCTTCTATTTGAAATATCACAGCAGCTCTTTTTGTTCCACATGTGGGAGGAAAGTCTGACCCAGACAGTTCAACGGTGTGCTGTCAGATAGGAGCACATTAACACAGCATTCACAGCAGATGCTGCATCAGTGCATGTTATATTAATTGGCGTGCTAAAGGAAAATGATTAGTCGACATTAATATTCCATCATTTATCTGCAAACTGTAAACTTTTTCCTAAACGCCATCAGCAGTCTGTAATATTCAACATCCTACACTGAACTAATGGTGGCTGCAAGCTGTGGATAAGGGAAACAATCTCAAACAAAAAAAATATGTAGAAACCAAAAATGGAAATTGTGTCTGCCTGAATGTAATACTTGTAGGGCTGTTAGTCTTGAAAAATAAACTTGTGTTGTAAAAGAGGGCAGGAGTGTAATTGTCTTACCTTGTTTTAGGGGATGTCGTTAGCCATTCTTCATGCTTTTCAAATGTTATCAAGTAAGCTGCAATCTCCTGTGAAAAAGAGAAGGGAGGAGAGAGGAAGGGAGTGAGGCTTAGACATGTCATCTTTAATCACTGTTCTCTTGTGTTTGTAATACATCGGTGAGACTGCTTCATTGATATTCAGACAGTCTAACCAGCAGCACAAACACAGGAAAGACGGAAACAGGGGCAGTGCCGGGGAGTTCAGGCAGGTAAACGCAGGCTGGTAAAAGTAAAATGAAAGACAGAAGCGGAATGCGGCTGAGGTCAGATCATCTTCTGAGACTATCTTTGTTACGAAGGCTTTGATCACGCTCTCCTCTGAGGACATCAAGGTGCTCTCTGAAGGATTGACGTCTTTGTGTTTGAGAGTGAGCAGCTTTTAACATTTTTTGGTACGATCTTCCCCCAAATCCCTTTGATCTGCCCTTGACACTCCTCTATGGATCAATCCACTATTTAACCTTTGAATAATGATTACACGCCAGTCTCACAATATTGACATGTGTGTATACTGGCACTTTGGAAAAGGCTGTAGATCCTCCGGAGTCAGCTGCGTGCAAAGAGATGATATAGATAGTGAAGTAAAAGAAAAAATCCTGAACTGCCATTGGCATAAATGGATGAATGCTTCAAAGACTTTCATGTTTCCCATGCTCGCACTGCCTACTGCGTCAATCTGAGTATACGGGGGAACACACTAAACTATACCCCGCCATTTTCTCACCAAACTAATGGGCAGGAATAAAAGCACTTTGGGTGCTGGTAGACAACCTAATGATTACCAGCGACAGCCAGCAATTCACTCTTCAGCAAGAACATTTGTCAGACTCTTAGAGATGGCTAGACGCGAGGACAGACCTACACAAAGTGTCGTCTCTTTAGTGTCTAAGGTTCCGCACCTTGCCTCATGTAGGCGAGCGTCAACAAACCTTTAAGAGGAAATGTGTTCAAATATTACCTTGCCTGCTCTGTGAGGCTTCATTTTGAATTAAAAAAAAAAACCAAAAAGCTTCCTCCGAGACATTCACCCATCCATATGGGGCAATAATGTCTACATGAACAAGAGTTTTCTCTACAGCGGAAACTAGGAAAACTATGAGGTGTACTATATGTCTCAGCACAAAGCGATCATAAAAGCCAAGCCAGTTTTTTTTCTTCCAAACTATTTCCTCCCTTTCTTTTTTTTTTTTCTTAAAGCACACACTCTAAAGTATGCAGCCCCGAAAGAAGGTTCCCATTGGCTCATCAACGCTGTGCCACGAGTGTGACCTGGCACAGAAACAGCACACTGGCGATAGCCCATAGGGATGCTGAGGGGCGCTGCGGTGTGAGGGGTACCCAGGCTGGCAGGGGTCCCAACAGGGAGGGGGTGGTAGCACGACTGGCGCTGTTGCCTCCAGGTGCAGGCTGGAAGATAATGCTGTGTTGATTAACTTCCTGTTCTCTTGCCATAACGACCGGAGGCACTAAGGCCATGACAAGACGGAGTCCTGAATTAAGAAAAAGAAAGGATGGGGATGAGGCTGTCAAGAGGGGCTCGGGGCTGCTCCTCTCTTTTATAATTTTCTGCTGCACAACAGAAAGAAGTGAAAAGTATAACAGCAACAACAGTCCACAACCTTGTTGACTGAATGGGCAGAAATAAACAACAGGGTCACATTAAAGTTACTTTGCTGCACACAAGTAACTTAGCCTAACCAGGCAGTGATGAATCCCTGCTATTCTTTATACATTTTGGGAGGGATAAACACCTCCTTTAGTGACCTCTGTGCCTACTAGCACACAGCGCTTTACATCTTTTTTTGTCTTTAAAATCTAGCCGCAGCTTCAGCCTCCGCGGCGGAGGATAAAATAGGGGGCCACATGGTCTTGTATTTAGAAAATGTAACACAAAAAAAAAAAAAGCGCATCTCTACCTCTGGCTCTTTCCTCACCCCTCCCTCTCGGAACAGATGCCAGGGATTATACCAACCCCCCGACCAGCCATAAAGGTGCAATAATCTTATGGTGAGGAAACAAACAAAAACAGACGTGCAGCCATTAAACAGCTGCAAGGAGACAAAGTTTGCATGGGCGGCATAATGAGAGGCTCGCGTGCGTTCAGGTTGAGCAAACACGCTTGCGGGTTGGTGCAAGAGGTGGAGGGGGAAATGGGCATGCGGTGTGCTGAACACTGATGGTGCATCAAAGTCAAACCAGCAGCTGTCAATGGGCTCTGGACTCTATCTGCTGACCTCACTGCCTCTGGCCTGCTCTCCGTCACTGGGGAAATATTCAGAGAAGGCTCTCTGTAAACACAGCCCCTGCCTCACCCTCCCTCTCAGGTCAGAATCCACCTCATGCAAGGTTGTTTGTGCTTCACTCCGTTTTTACCTCAGCCTCCCCACTGACATGATCTCAAGGTGCTGATGAAATATACTGTACCAGTCAGTGCTGTATTCTGCATAGCTTAAATTAAGGCAAACTCTCTTCCAAGCCTGATTTGAACAAATAACAATCAGCAGAAGCTAGCAATGAACCGGAGAGTGAGTATGAGCAATACCGCCTGTAACTGACATCACGGTTGCAGAAAAGAGGGCCTTTCATTTTCCAGGGGAAAGAACAACCCGGAGCTGTTTGTTGTAACCCAGCCATCTCATTTGTTTCTTTTGTCTCTGTTAAAGCTGCGACACACTGTTAGCGGAGGGGGCCGCCCCAGAACATGACGGAGCAGTCTAGTAGTTTCAGGGCTGATGGAGATGGAAAGGCGTGTGTGTGTGTGTGTGTGTGTGTTTCTGTCTAGCGTCCTACAATCAGAAGGCCTGATTACTGGTTAGCTGCCTGTGCCTGGCACGCCACTGACATGTTCTTCAGGTGGTGTCACCCCCGTACACAGCAATGTGTCGGCCCATTTGTTCTCTGCTCTCATAGCTTTCACGAACCCCATCCTGCATCACCCACTTTTTTTCTTTCCCATAAGCGTTGAGGTGAAAGGGAAAGCCACCGTGAGAAAAAAATTCATTTTGAGATGACTGTCTTTTACTGTCTCGCTTCTCAAATGATATTTTCACTCTAGAGGTACAACGTTTTCTCCAGAGAGAATCAGCTTTTGAAATGTCTACCTATTTGAAATTGGAGATGACACTAACATATTCATCCCATTTCACTTCTTTGCACCAAGAAAGGGGATGTCGAAGCAGGAGCAGTAAACTATTCGCTGTATGGCTTATTCCATATTCGAATTGTTTCCAAATTAGCTGTAATGACAGTTTCATCAGAAACAGTTTGATTAAACCATTCATTAAACCATTGTCCTTTCTTATTTCTCAAAGTCAGTCCAACATGACACTACTGTTTGACGGAGTTATTCCCCGATAGATTCACCGTCCCAGGATGACTTGAGGCCGGTTTGTTTGCCGTACCCTCGGATTCTCTCTCTCGCTAGCAACTTTGATTTATGGAAGAAAGGAGAGGTGTTGAGAGGACCGACGCTTCAGCATTTGGATGACAGGCCTGATCACATGAAACAACTGTTCCATTAGAAGGAGAGATAGACGTCTTTTGGCATTATCTCAGGACACATCAGACACCTGTCTCCAAGCACCATCCATAAAGCCTCTCTTCTCCATCTGCATCCTCAGAGCATTTGCGCAAAAGAGAGAGGTGGGAACGATACAAAGCTAGGGAAGAAAGAGGTCTAAGTGCCACTGTGCCTCCCCTGGTTTGAAACACCCACAGTTACATCATTGTCTGAGAATTCAGTTTTTAAAAAGCCACGATTTACCAGACAGTACGTTAAAACACAGAGTAATGACTCATTCTTTGTTAGCTCAATGATTTAAATCCAGTTTTCATCACCAAAACAAAAAACAGATCTAACAAATACGGCACATGTTTGTCCATTACAGTATTATTCCAGTTATACTGGTGCTCAAGTGACACTAATGAAAATGCACTTAATGAATAGCCGTATTAGAAAAACTAACTTTAGAAGCACTATTGATTGCAGTAAAAGCTTGAGCTAATGAAATGAATATGAGAGAGCAGGAAGATGTTAAAGAATAGATGGAGCAAAGTCTGGTAAGAGAGCAGAGCACAGCGCCTCCAGCTTGCCTCGTGGTCAAGTCTAGGGAATGCATCCTCAAAGCTTTGACCTTGCCCTGCACTTGAAAGCAGGAAGTGGATGAGAGGGGGCCATGGGAGGGATACGGTTAGAGGAGCCCTCCCTGGTGACCTGGGTTTTGCTGTGGAGGGCCAGGTCATCTGATATTTCCTCCAGGGCAGCCCAGGAAACCAACCTGCCCAGGGCAAGGCGCAAATGGACCGGTGGGTGAGGAGGGTGGAGGGGGTTTGCTGAAGAACCGGGCTATCACGAGATTACACACAAAAAAAAATCAAATGCAATTAGACCCAGATAGAGACAAGCACCGGAGAAAGGGATGGAGGAGGAGGGCGGGAGAGTTACCGAAAAGGGAGAAGATAATCAAAACGGAGGGAGGATGAAGAAAGTTTGAAGTTTTTCTCCATGACAATGATAAATGCATTTAAAACAGGAGAAGTGTGAAGGTATGGTGATTAAAAAAGCGTGCTTTGGTTCGATTCTGCAAGCAAAAGCACCTTAGCTGAATCATTTTGAGGTTTTTTTTGTTTATACTTCATGAATTCTTAATGCACTAGCAATAATGTACCACACTCTGTATCTATGTAATCTCATATGGCTGTATTACTCTTTTAAGCGTTGGAAAGTAGTGAGGTGGAGTGAATCTATTTTAGCAAGCTGTAACCTCCAGCTAGCCTTTAAGATTGTTTGAGCATGTCTCATAATAGGATGCAGTGGATCTGCTATCAAGACAAACGGTCAAGACAGCGGGGGAAAAAAAAAAAAAAAACGAGAAAGTGAGAGGGACGAGACATAGGAGGAAAGCGAGACAGTTGAGAAAGAAAGCAACAATAGAGTATGGAGCTGTTGACAGCTGCACTTGGCATCTGTTGAAGAGGAGTGAGGCTGTTCTATGAGTCCCTGTGCTGGGTTAAAAAGATGCCCTCTCCAGCATCCTGCTCATTAGGACCTGCATGGGGCTTTCCTCCTGAAAGGGAGGGGTGGAAGTCACACTGTGTCCACTCTGTTACTCCACTGTGAAGAGAAACAGAGTTGCTCTGCTCCGTCTTCCAGCACACATCTTCCAGCATTTTGGCAACTAATGTACTGGATTTATTTGAAAAAAAAAAAAGTGCACAGCCGAACTAAATTCTATGAGGAAACCAGCTCACAAAAAAATGCATGATCACACATCAGACTCAGCATAGCTGCTCAGCACACGTGTAAACCTTCACCGCGAAAAATCTTACCGTATGTTTAAAACACACCTCGGGCGATTCTGCTCTGTTTGTCTTTCTAGTTTGCAATGTACCTTCTCGGCTCTCTCACCTGCGGTCCAGCACTCTCTCGCCATTGGAGGAGGAAAGAGCGAGACAAGCCGTCCACTGGCCTACATTATACATAGTTCTGGGATCAATTGTTCATTGATCCTGGATTGCTTAGATGTTTTCCAGTAGTTGGTCAATGCCTCTCTTCACATTTCTGCTTGGCATGCTGGTCATAAGACTGAAAAAGGAGGCATTCTCCTGGGGAGACTCCTCTCACTCCTCAACGCCTCCCTGCTCCCATAATCAATGTTACCTACAGCAGCTGCCCTGCCAGCACTCTCTTTTTTGTTTACTATACCATTTCTACACGCTACATACTTTCGTAGCAGAACAAGACTTAGCAATAAGTGACAACAGCGGGAAAAGAGGAGTCGACGCCACGCGAATGTATTCACCGTTGGCCTTTCCTTTAATTTGTCAGCCATCTGCGCATCTTAAAGACAGAACAAGTGTTGGCCACAATCGAGGCATCCGGCTCGTCAGTGAGGCCTATTTTGCCACAAACGTTTGTCAGCATACCAATTAGACCACAGCCTTACAGTAACTTTATCAATTAACTGAATTAAGCACCAGCAAAAAGGGAAGTCACGTTTTTTGAGGGACAGTGGGTGATTAAAATTCCTTAATTGCAACATGATTTCAAAAAGTACATAATTTACAAAAGAAACTAATTAACTAATTAAATGTATCATAATCACACAATAGATTCTATGTTATTAAAGCTTTTATTCTGACTGCTCTGTTCTTCTGGGATAAGACCAGGACACTAATGGTATATTGACAAAAAAAATAAAAAAAACTTACACCAAATATAATTCCAAACAAAATTGTACAGGTTCTCTCTATTATTGGTTTTTGTATTGAGCTCTGTATCTCCTATTATATTGTACGCGGGGAGGCCCATTTACATCCTTCCTTGCCTCAGACCGAGAAGCCGTGGCCATATGCTGAAGCGAAAGCGTGACAGACAGAAGGAGAATGAGACCAGGACCAAGAAGGAGCTGGCATGAGGTGGGATTGTTTTGGCGTTGGTGCCATAGCTGCTGTCTTGGATGTTCACTGAGAGGATGTAATTATTTGGCCTTGAAGGACTACAGCGTTCATCCACCACCTCCCTGAAGCAGCAGCAGCAGCAGCAGCAGCAGCAGCAACGTCACAAATGAGGAAAGCGGGGAGACTAGTGTACAAGCGAGAATGAGACAAACCTGGAAGACTCAGAAAAATGGTTTATGTGGGAATGGACCAACAGCATGTGGTATGTTACAGACACAGAATGTGAATTGGACATAAAGTTGACTGAGATGAAATTCATCCATCTTTGTCAGCCATAATTAGGGTGCATTGTGACCCAGTGGTTGTTGCTATGGATGTGTGTGCCTGCTGATGTAAAGCCCATATGGGACCTCCTATGGCTGTACCCTTGAGAGATGTGTCTTGTGTAATGATTCTATTATACTTCTTTCTTGCTCTATCTCGCCTTTCCCACTTTCCCTCGGGCTCTAACTTCTGGCAAGACTCTAAGACGTGTTGGAGGCTTGGCAGATCTATGGAGCACTACATTAGTAAACAGGGCAAAAACATTCCTGTGTGCACACAGACGCATTGTGGTGCACTACAAGGCGCGGCGGGAAGTGGCCAGGTTCACTTCCTGATGCCCTGTGGCTGTCTGACCTCTGGCGTCTGCGCTGCGTGTCCTCTTCATCAGCTATGCAGCAGGATGTCTGCTCCCCCCTGCTGACAGCCCAACCAAGGAGAACGGAGAGTGGTGGAGCCTCCATGATGCCGACCTTATCCCAGCCCCACTGCCGAGACTCCAGGCTGTTCCCCAGATCTGCTGCCAAACTTTTCACAAAACCCAACTTCTGTCCACCAAAAGTGGGAGAAAACCGCAGGAGCAGTCAAACGTACCAGGGCAGGGGGCTGTTAGTATCTCCTCTCTTTTTAATTCTCTACTACGTGTCTATCTGTTTGACAGATGCTCTTGTTTTCTCAGCAAATATTGGAAGTGCCGTGTCCGACTGTACGGCCAACTGCCAGCAGATTGATTCCTAATGTAGTTTCACAATTTCATGGAGTGCAGACATAAATGTTACATTTGTTGCTTTCCTGTGCTTTCTGTGAGGACGATATTACAGTGAAAATCCACGGAGAGGGCCATTAAATGTCATCTAAATATAATTGAGGTGTGATTTCTCTCTGAAGAGACATTGCGAGAATCGAGGCACTATATCCTCAAATATCACAAAAAATTTTCCCCAAAGTGAAGGAGCGACGGTATCACGCATAAATGAAGTGACAGTGGAATCTAGAAGGTCACCATTCACTTCATATCAATCACCTAATGTCAGCTTTCATTTTAGGGCTCCTGCAGGACCTGTCCGGAGAGGGGCGGAGAGATTTTCAAGTCTTCCTCAAAAGACACAAATTGGCAGGGTTCTGTCTCATGTGATCCTGAAAGCCTATTTATTTCAGGCTCCAAAATCAATTAATGTCCGCATTATCCTCTGAATTCCACCATTCACAGCAGCCAAATGACTGGGGCACCCTTGCATGAAACCAATTTTAACTTTCAATCCGAGACAACCCCCAGAACCACCTACAGGCCCTCCATCTGAATTGCAGCTATCTTTGACCATGGAGTCATGCATGTGTGCCTATGAGCATATGGCGCATATTTGTGTACGTGCGCTTGCATAAGTAGCGTGCCGTGCTGGGAATATGTGAGGTTATGAAAAGTTTAGAGTGCTTGGTTCAGCCTGTTCTCAAATAGCGGCCGTATAGTGGGAAAGCTCTCGAATACAAAAATTCAGAACGTTCCGACAGGAGGACAAACTGTGACACAAAAAGTAAAGCCTGCTCGCCATGTTAAAGGCAAAAAGAGGTGACGGAGAGGGAGGAGAAAGAGGTGGAGGAGGAGGAGACAGGCAAAAAAAAAAAAAACGTCTGAAAAGGTACATTATGTGTAAAAGGGCAAAAGTGTTAAGTATTTAATTGACCACAGTGTATGTTGTGAGGAGATACAGAATGAAATATTGAGCCAAACTGTCCTGTTCATCCACAGAGTGACACACTCCGCCCTTGAGACAGGAGAGTAAAGACACGAAGACAAGACAAGTCTGAAATTTCACCAAAGAGATGGTCAGATCTCCAGCTCGGGCCAATTAGTCGGCAGAAACTCTTTTTTTTCTGCTGTTCGTCAGCATGAAAGGATCACCCTTTGTCTGTCAGACTCAAGCCTTTATCCTTTATTGCGGCTTCCTGTACACAATCTGTAAAGCACACAAACACACACACACGCACGCACCCGCACACACACACACTTTTAATTCTTATATGAACAAGTTAGATTCCTCCAACTCCCTTTTCTGCTCCTGTCATCTCTCTGTCCGCCTGTCAGCACATACGTGTCCGGGCAGAACGCTCACATACAAACGCTGACCGCAAACGCCGACACACATGCAGTATCACTCAAATCCTCACATGAGCTGCTCTCATTTTATCTCCTCTCAGCTCCTGCCATCTCACTGACTGATGTGATTGTTAGTTCTGGAGGAGGGCTCTCTTTAATTGAAGTGGGTGTGAGTGCATGTGTGTGTGTGTGTGTGTAGCTATCTGTCCAAAGCGTTGCCTGGCCATGGCTGGTATTGTTTGGCCTATCAGACAAGCTGTCAAGTGTTTTCCCTCTCTCTCTCTCTCTCTCTCTCTCTCTCTCTAGCTCTCTCTCTCTCCCTCTCCGCCTCTCTCTCTCTCTCTATCTATGGCTCTCTGCCGCTTTGTGTTCATGTTACAATAACGGGAATGTGGGACTGAAGGTCACAGAAGCCTGGAGTCAAACCAGCTCGCCGGCATGCATGTTTTGTCTCCTAACATCAGACCCCAGCACCAGACATCTATGTAACACAAACCATACACATGAGATACAGTCAATGACCACTCAAAGCCTCTAATAATCATGTTCAAGGTCATTTTTTACTGATCTGAAGCTACCGAACACTGAAATGCATCAGCGCAGCCGTATACATTTCACTTATTTTTTTCTCTGAGTGAACTTTTCCTTAACTTTTCTGCCTCTATCTGCATACTCCCATCTGCCTTGTGTGCATTATCAGTCTCACATCTCCCCTCTAAAGGTTCGGCCCGTGGAGAGGGAAGGCACAGGCTGCTCTTTGTGAAGGCTGCTCTCCACAGACGGTGGGGAATCGATCAGCCAGACGCTCCAATGGGCTGCTCCTTTGTGAGCCCAGTCTGGCTCAGTGCAACTCTCCTCTGTTTATCTCCCTCACGTCGCTCTCTGGCTACATGCTCTTAATTAAACATGCCGCATGGCTATTAATTGTCAACCAGATTCAATTTGTTCCCTGAGCGCGCTCTGAATGGGCCTCTCCTCTCAGAACAAAGGTGTCCGAACAGCCATGTCAGAGTTGAACAAAAGGCCCAAGTCATCACTTCTATCTCAAATGGCCTGAGCTGCTCCAGCTCGGAGGCAGCCACTGAATGAAGTGTTATCCAGGCAGGTGTTCAAGAGACATTCAGAGAAAACTGTCATGTACTTTGCCACACGCGCTTCTTTTTTTTTTCACCCACTTTAGTCAGAAACCAAGTACTCCATCTGAATTTAGCTGCTGCACCTTTCCAAATTGTCATAATGCTTTTACCTGCACTAATACCCATTCAGTAAATACTCTAAATCAGCCTCGTTTTTTAATCTTGTTAGGTTGTTTTCCCCCCCTTTTACATAGAAACTCTTTTGATAAATTGTGGAAACAAATAAATAAATAACCCAATGACTGCTGAGATGAATCTGGGAGTAAGCAGCTGCCAAGGCATAATATAATTCATGGCCATGCATCAATGTTACTGGAGACTGCTCCAGCACCCAGCCAGAACCCACAGAGCCAGGTGCCAACACATCCATCCCCTCGCAATTCCCTCATCTGTCCCACCTCTCAGTCACTCCAGCCATCACCCCAATCAATGCTTCCTTCCCAAAAACCTAAAGCTCTGGGCCTCAGTCGGTGCCAAGAGGGCTGGTTGGGGCTATTGTGTCAATGCCTAAACCCATCTACAATACAACGATAAACCTGCCCCCACTGTGCCTCCGATGTCACACGCTGAGCAGATGCCAGACCAAGAGCTGTTCACACACACTCACATAGAGATGTATATACTATTGTGAGGCGAGCCTTGTTCAAACACTGTGTTGGGGAATTTTTAATGAGAGTTAGGTGAAGGTGCTGTAGCACACAGAGAGAGGAGATCTTTTCCCCAGTGTGCTTATGTGCCTGCCTTTTCAGCAATCCCAATATTTTGCTGCTGGTGAATTCACTGAGCAAGTTGAGGAATTACTTATTTAAAAGATAAGGTTTCCTCTGTTGTCAGCAAAAACCGCCTCTTGTCCATAACAGGAGAAAACCAATGCAGTGTGAAATCAAAGGTCACCCGGAGACAAATAGCACTAACTGGCAAGAGCAGGGGTGACAAACGTTCCCTCTCTGTGCTCTCCAAATTAATTAAGAGTTGAGATTTAACATGGCATCACCAACACAAAGGAGAACAAGCAGCCTTGTTGTTGTTTAAGCTAGACCTTTAAGAGAACAAACACATTCCCATTTTCTCTGTTGTAATCAAAGCATGTTTACCCATGTCTCTCAAATGACTGTTCCATTGAATGTTTTATGTGGCAGCTTTGAAAAGTCATTGATCTCAGTCTAGGCGCCGAGATGCCTCTGTTGAGCTTACTTCAGCCTCACAAGTCATCCCGCCTTCAGCCCAGGTTCCTTGGGGTACTGCATTTAATGCCCTACCTCAGGCAGCACGCTAATCCACAGCATTCGCAGGTGTCTCTGTCTGGCCGTGACCACGAGATAAGCACAAGCCTTGAGGAGACAGCAGCAAGCAACAGACACAGAGTGCACGTATGAGTGTGTCCTTGCATCCGGTCCACAGTCAGTCACCCATTTGAGGAGATGGGCTAAAAAACAGCAGGCCTGAGACCGAGCCTGGATAATGACACCTCATCTGGGAACAGCTAGCGAGAAACATCTGCATCCCCTTATCTCTGCAATGGCTGCACAGTCGAAGCGACACGCCGATCATTTACTGGATTACCCTACAGTAAGCTGCTGCCTGATGCTCTTTCACAGATCAGTGTAGTGGAAATGTTTATACGGAGCGAACTGGGACAAGAAAGTTGTCTCAATGTCTTAGATAAGCATGAGAGGCCAGCATGCCGGCCCCGGGCACAGATCGCAGTGCACTCACCTAGCATTGATCCCAGTCACAATGCTCAGTCAACCAATTGTGGACCAGAACATTTAATTAGTTCAAAGAAGTAACGTTGAGAAGTTTCTATGTTGAATATTATCACTGTACTCAATCTATTCAGCAGTCAGGAGCCAGAAAAGATGGATATAACTAAGAAATGTTTAATGCTTTCATTTTGGGGCAGTTAATTTTACAAGAAAATGTGTGGCTCCAGATAGAGAGCCTGTGAGAAATAAAAGTTTAGTTAATTAGATTTACTATCAAGGGCAGTTAATACCCACTACATAATATCCTGCAAATATACTGCATTTGCAAACGCTTCATTTATAGTGCATTAACAACGAGGGGTCTCTGTCCTTCATGTTGGTGAAATATGAAATGGGGGGCTCATTGGACTAAGCTAGAATGTACCAATCACATGTAAGGTCATGTTCAGCTGTAGCTTTTGGCCTTTTAATGGTCATTTATTGTTCATCAAGTGTGTGCGTGTGCATGTGTTCGAATGTTCGTTGGAGTCTATGTGTTTTATGTGTTCTCTACCCCCAGCGGGGGGCAGCACCACCATGGCCTCACTGCCTCCACCCACTCATCCATCCCACATCTTGTCTAATTAAACATCGTTAACATTCATCCCAAGGTCTTATGCAGATGAGCACAGAGGGAACGTGGTGCACTGCGCATTAAGAAAACAACTTGGGGGGTGGCAGAGAGGTGAGCTCGGGGATGAGATGGGGTTGTAACTGAATTGAGACGTGCCTGGATATCTCCGATTTGACCTCATTCATCAATTAATTACCACCATTAGCAGGAGGTGATGTGGAACCAAAGCTGGAATCACTGCACCGTGGCATCCCCACCACCAGTTTGTTGTTTGTGTGCGTGCGGTCACATGCGTATGACAGACGGGAACCCATTAAGCAGCGATCCAGGTATGTCTCTGTGTGTACGTTTACCTACAGAATGACCAGAAAAGCAGACAGACAAACTGACAGGCATCCAGCCAAGCACCGCCATCGGCGTCTCCTCAACATAGCTGTGATCACAGCTCAGGCCTGTCATGTGGCTGTCACTCTATCACTCACAGTTATACACACACACACCATTGTCACACCATACCACGCTGCACCCGTGCAAACGCCTACTGTACGGCCGTAACTTAAAAGACACTCTTTAATCCTTGGTACTGTTGCTTGTACGGTCCTCAAGTTCTAATTGGAAAAGCGCCCTGCCAGTATTAGCGCCAGGGACAATATCAGCCAAGATAACCCCACTGTGGAAGAATCAGAAAACAATTTTGTGGTTGAGTCTATGTGAGATACTCAATCTTGTGTCATTTTACCCACAAACTGTAAAGGTATCAGTAAACATTTCACTGACATTCAAGATAAAAGACATAAAGCTGGCCTTAGCGTGAACTACACTTCGGTTATTCATATTTGCTCTTGTTACAATCTGCATGTATTTTGCAATAATCACAACAGAGGCATGGCATGTGTACGTGGGTGCATCTGTCAGAGATAGTGACTAGGTTCGTGCACTACCTTAGGCATGCATGGCAACCTACAGCATTCAATCCAGCAGACTAAAATAGGTTTGAGAGGCTGTAGTAGATGATAGGGTCTGAAGGAGTGCCTGCCAGGGCAGTGGGGCGGGCGTGGCAGCAAGGCTGTGAGTTATGCGCGTTGCACTTGGACTCATATTTTTGAGGCCAAGCTGATGGCTGGCCATGCACGGCAGCACAGCACAGCACTTCCTAAGATCCTGTTTGTAACTGTCTGTGAACAAGAGCCCGAGGGAGGAGTCTGCTTAAACTCACTCACCTTCACCGCCGGCCTCAGATCCATCTTTGTGCACAGCATGCATCCTGCATGTACTTCCGCACACATGCGCGAAGACAACTACACATCCAAAAAAAAAATTAAAAATAAATAATAAATAATACACTAGCCCTCACCAACTTGTCACACAAGCAGTGTGCAAACATAGCACAGGGTCAGCACACCACATGTGGGACTTTGCAAAAATAAATATCCCCCCTCAAAGGACCAGTGTCAAATAGGCATGCATGAAAAAGCACAAAAAGCACTTTGCCCCCCATACATATCTGATGCGCGACAGCCAAGGTTCAAATCCTATCCCTAACGGCAGCCACTTGAATCACCTTCAAGGATCAACAACTTTCATTTGGTGCTTTGCATGTATCTTCCATAAACATGCTATCCTACTTGAGATAGCTAAAAGTAAAAGCAGGGGGCGCTGTGTAGACAGTCAAGTACTGGCAGTGATGGTGAGGCAGGCGGGCTCAGGAAACGATGATGAAGTACAGCATTAGTGCGGTGATTAACTCCTTTTCTCGCTCTTCCTCCTCTCGTTCAGTCCCATTTCCTCCCACTGCGGGACGGGAGGGGAGCCTCTGATCAGTGTGTGTGAGATTCCCTTGACACACCGTCCATCTGTGTGTATGAGCTGGCAAGCCAGCAGGCCTTCTTCACCAACATGCTGTTGAGATCCCATCTCAATGTCTCTCCATTACAAACCTTTCCTCTCTGGCTCTCCAAACAGCACTGAAACTTTGATGAGATAGTGTCCCATTTAGCACTGACATGATGTCCACATGCTACAGAGGATAAGGGTATAAAAAACACTTGGATCCATGTGCCATACAAATCAAGTGGAATGAATTTTACATAGCGCTAAAGATTGAAGTTTACATCTTTGGCTCATATCTTACTCACAGTTTCCCTCTCTGGTTTACTATGTATAGCTTGTGAAACGCTGTCATGCACAACGGAGTCACGCGATATCTGAACAGGCTAGAGTATGTTTGAAAGCAGGACACCATGAGGCCCTCAAAGACGAAAAGGCATGATACTTCGCAGTGCAGTGTCAACACGCTAGACGAGAAAACAGTTAGTCACCTCACTTTTTCTACTGCTGTCTAATAAAGGTTTAGAAAATAAAATATCTCCACAAGGAAAAACAAATGGATTTTCTTCAAAGTAGTATTTGTAGTAAAAAACATACTAAGGCAGTTATTACCTTATTAGACTTTAATGGCTGAGTAATAATTCATCCACCAAATAAATAACTAGAATGACCACTTGTTGGTTGTATGCCCCCACCAACTAGTCAAGTTGCAGTTTATATTCATGTTCATCCAGACTTATATGATTTATGATGTGAAGACTTTAAAGAAATTTAATAAAAGCATTAGGGCAGAAAATCATGATGACTTTCGACCTTTTGGATTTACAATCAGATTGTTGTTTTGTGGCGTCTAAACAGTTCATCTTTTGAGTAAAAGTGAACTTTTGTGCCAAATTGGAAGAATTTCCTCAAGGCCTTTTCTGATATGGCACGTTCAAGATTTGAGTTATGGCCAACAGTTTTGAGAGGTCACAAAGACATTGACTGGTGAACACCAAAGTCTAATTACTTGAACCTCGAGTTAAAGTCAACGTTTGTGCCAAATTTCAGCAAATTCCCAGAAGGCATTCCTGAGATATTTGGTTCATAAGAATGGGCTGGAATGCAGCACAGATAGATGGTCAACACCTAAAACTAATGCTTCTGGTCACACACAAGTGTGTTAACCTCAGTTTATATTTGACTTATTCTAGCAGCTCTCACTTTAAAAAAGGTACTTGTTACATTTCAAAATTAAAAAACATTTTAATCTGAACATGTGAGCAAGAGGGGGAGAGACTGTAGCCCTTTCTAAGCGGTGACCAGAACGCCAGGTGGCTGCGGTAAATGACCTGCATCAACGGTGCAGTAATAGTTTCACCTCAGAGGCTATTCTGTGATCACATAGCCCCCACACATATCAGGTTGCATCACCACAAGCAGGGAAGTCCTGTTTTTCTCACAGGTGCACAGAAAAAAAAAGACCAGTGAAAACCCAGCAAGGTGAAACACACAATGAATCACATTCTTGTTTTTACTCCACATGCGATAACTACATGGCGCTAAAACAATTTTGCCCTTATTACCCATAATGCAACAGTGAACTAGTTTAGTTAGTCTGCACAGAACCAGGTGCATTATTTATTTATTTATTTATTTTTTGTTTTACTCAAGGTTGGTACAGTTTTTGGCAGATCCAGTCTTTTTTCCATACCTCAAGCAATCTAACACGCAAGATAGGTTTCGGCCCTGGCATACCTTTCTGCGAAGAGAGTTGGGCAACTGAACAGAGCCCAGAGATTCCTAAAGGTACAGTCACACCAACCATGCCGACATAAAATAACTGATGACAATGACGGCCAGCTGTTACATCGCCTCATGTCACCTGTCACCAAAAAGTTGCACTTGAACACACCACAGAGACTACAGCCAGCTGCCAGCTGGCACATACATTCTGTCTGCATGAAAGGAAAAAACTCTCCATACCAGCAGGTGGCGGTAGTCTGAATTTGTGATTAAAAAGGAGAAACAGAAAATGCTACTGTTAGCAGGGAGGCTACCAACATCACACAGAACTGGCCTTTCCTGAATCATGCTGATAAGTCAAAAGTCTGCATTTGATTCGTTCTAGGTGATCATGTGGCTGAGAGAATATTCATGTATTTTAATGTTTAGATGAGAGGAAGATTAAAATGAAAAGAGTCTTTGTACTTTGCTGTGTTTTTCTTCTCATCCACTGGATTGAACAGTCAAGGCTGAACAGTCAACCAGAGGGATATCTTTAACGGACTTGTTCTGATTCAACATGCTGAATCGTCTGACAGGCTACCGAAGTGTTTGACGACTACCAACACTCACAGACACATCACCAAAAGTACGACCACAGACGCTCACCGATGGCCTGACACCGGCAACTGACCGACTGTTGACGTGGTGTGTCATGACCTTTAATGACTTTCTGAAAATAATGCTGTGTGAATTACACACAGTCTACACGTTTTGGTTAATCACGGATAAACATTTTGTCACAATTTCCAACATAATCTTCCCCCTTGTCATTCAGACAGAATTCAAAACTCTGTAACATTTCAAGGCTACTGCTGCTTTTTTTTCTGCAAACGGAATGAAAGCCATGGAAGAGAAGCACTCTGTCACGCAGACTGGCAATCAATGTTAATCGCCACAGCATTTACAATGTTTTGAAGATTTTGTAGACTCTTGTAGACTATTATAAGTATCATTAAGTATCTTTCAGTGAAGGTGATTCTTACAGTGGGTTGTATATCTCCTATTGTCTCTATTTCTCTCCTGGCCCTTATAAATTCTCAACAATTACATGCCAAGACTTCTTTTTTTTTCTAAGAGTAGAAATTACAGCTGTCTCCTCTCCTCTCTCTCATCCTGGCATCGCTCATCTATTATTCAGTTTTTAATTTGGCTATTTGAGGTTTGTTCCCTCGTTTGGCGACAAGTAAGCCTCTGCTAAACAGGCACCTTATCCATTACACTAAATCTAGCACACAGCAGACAGCATTCTGGAATTGACCATTAGTGGGGTTATTGATATAACCACCATTCCCTCTCGTCATTATCCCTCTAATTTATCCGTAATTGTATAGCAGCTTTTTGGAGTTATTCTCACCTTGGATGCAAAGAGAAAAGATCTTGACTTTGTGAAACGTATCCATGTTTGGGTGGTGTGCACAAAAAAAAAAACAAAAAAAAAACCTACCCATAAAATTATGAAGGGGCCGCGTTCAGTCTAGGCAAAGCCAGGGCTCCTTTGTGGCCATTTTGTTCAAGAGCTTTTGTGTTTGTGACAAAAGTTTCCAAATTGCAGTCGGCTTTTAGCCAGGGTACCATCGCACTTTTGGTCATCATTACGGAGAGAGATAGGCCATTCTGACTGATCTTCAGACTCCTATAATCATATGCAATTGTGGTAAAGTGAAAAGAAAGACATGGCTCTTTACTGGGATCTATGGCTCATTGTATCTTATGTGTCACACGAGCCAAGAATCAATAGCACTCAATAGTCTATTAATAGGCAAGTCTTGGCTGTGTTCAGACTATAGCACCAGCCTGTCCACTAGACCAGGCCATGAAAAGAAGAGGGTGCAATAGAAACCAATCCTCGCTCTTCTGTTAACAGCGAAAGCCTCTTAATCATCTCAGTTTCCCATTGACTTACCGCTTTCTCCCTCTCACCGAAGGCCCATCTTAGAGGGGATAGTTAACCGACCCCCACAGCCCCTCCTTGCCACAGAGAAGATGACTCTGTCTATTGAGGAGCATGGAAGTGAGGTCAATGAGGTTTTCTTCACTTGCAGTGAAACATAATTCCAGTTTGGACTGATATGTTGGGGAACAGCTCAAAATGTACTGTACAGCTGTACCTGTGTAGAACACTGCATTAGTACAGCATCTTAATCATTACAATTAAAATGAATTTAATTTGCATATGTAAAACAATGCCCCATTTCCACATTCGACTCCAATGATAATAAGTTGCCCTTTAACAGGAGTGATCACTGATAGGCACTTGACAAGTACAAGAGCATCTCCATTTTAAGTATAAGTGATCCGTCTAATAGACCGTAGTAGTTATCTGATAGAGACACCAAAATCAGACTGCAGTCGCTCACTCGTGCAGGCAATCACAGGACACCTGAGTAATATAAAACAAATATTGATATTGATCTGCAGTCTTTAATTTCCTCCCACCTCTAATAATGCTGAAAACCAAACAGAGCTCGGGGCCTTCCACTGTTTACCATCGCACACAGATTACTGCATCAATTCTGGTCGAAGGAGATGCATTGATGAATTGCTTTGTGTTTGTTTAGGCCTGTTATTTTGTCAAGTGCATTTATTAAATACTGCGCTTATAGTTTAAAGATGTGTTTGTTATTTCCCATTGTCTACTTCATGTAGATATATGTATACACGCTCTATAGTTTGCCTTCTCTGTTAAGTTTCTATATGTGCTGTTTCTCTGCATTTTCCCCTCTGGTTCTTGCACCGCCTTGGGTACAGCCAGTAAGGGATGTAACTATGAAGGGGAGGTGGTCAGCATCACATGGTCTCCCTTTGGTAGTTGTGCACCGCCCCCCTTTTGGGGGACGGGGGCTGTCACATTCGTCTTTGTCATGGTGCGGCATGCCACCCATTCATCAGGCCTGCCAGCAATGGCATCCCTTTCCTCTGTGTGCCCGGAGACTGGGCACGTCTGGGCCTGACTGCATCCCAGATACACACAGAGAGCAACACACAGACACTCTGATGGATTCATTTATTAGGCCTTTCATTACCCAGGGGGCCAATGGTGAATCGCAATGCACTGAATGCCACAGCATTGCACAGCTATGCCGTTGCCCTCTAGGCCTACTGCTATCACGGACAGGCATTCAGAGGACAGAATAATCTTCTCAACAGTGCCTCATTAGACACTGGAAGCCATTTGGATTACCAAATGAGATGAGTAATTCAACATAGCCACAGCTACAAAAGGTAATTTGTCCATGGTCCTCTACATCTGTTCTGCAACAAACTTTAAAGAATATGATCCTAGCTTTCCAACATTGATCCAGCAAGTACATGATTCCGCTCACATTTTATCCGACTACATGTTAGGCAGGAGAACATTCCTTTTGTTTTTATTATGTGGCCCAGTCTGCACTACTCCCAGGGCTCTATGAACCTTGTTTTAAAAAGACAACTCTGAATCAGTTCTTTTGTGCGTGACAGCCTGCAGATTCCAAAGCAATTGGAGAGAAAGAAACCACAGAGTAGATGTGTGAGGATAGAGTTCAATACTGCCTGCAAAACTTAGTATTATTGATTGCCCGGGATGGTAAATTCAATATAGTCTAAAGAAGTTAGAATTGTGGATCTACAAGCCAAGCAATTCAATAGTGTTCATCTCATGCAATGCTGAGGATCTGGGCACTGTCTGATTCAATCCCAGAAGCGGTGGAGAAGGCTAGCAGGGATGGAAGCGCCAACAAATGCAATACGCTGCAGCTTCAGAGAGGATCTTTGGAGTCAACAAATTTAATAGAGCCACTTTATCCCCTCATATGTTCGTGCAACTAGATTTAGAGTGTGGAGGTTCCCCCTGCGAAGCTCCTACGAGCTGGGGAGTTTATCCTGAATAAACTGTCGTCTTTATTGCATCTTTCTCCAAGTCCAAGCCAAGCCCTGGTTTAATTACAACAAATCCAGCGCATGTGTTCACCATGTTTACCAGTCATGAAGGATGCTTAAAAATTCTGCTCAAAGCAACTTCTGTCAACAGCAATGGCAGAAGGGACACATCTTAGCCTCCCTGCAAAATATTTAAGTTTCACTCTGGGTGTAAACACTAAACTCCTTGTCTCCGATTCTACTACGTGGAAAAAGACGCAGATGGGAACAACTGTCACGACGATAAAGAGGTTTTCATCTGATGAGAGAGATGCTCATTTGAGAACCACAGTTGAAATTCAAAATCATCTAATCCTGCGAGACCGTGTGCGG
Source organism: Chelon labrosus (assembly GCF_963514085.1). Taxonomy (NCBI): domain Eukaryota; kingdom Metazoa; phylum Chordata; class Actinopteri; order Mugiliformes; family Mugilidae; genus Chelon; species Chelon labrosus. The sequence continues at coordinate 19,875,001 of NC_140360.1, read as the reverse complement.
CTCCGACGCAGGCACAATAGCGACAAGACTCTCATCTCACCCTGGACATTTACAATCAAGGCCAAATTAAGTGTGGCATAAATTAGCCACAGATAACATAAACTAGCGCAGAGGGGATGGAGGAGGGATATGATGTACACCACTCAAGAGGATACGATACATTTCTTTTCAATTAAGAGTTTGAACAACGTCAAAGCCTAGCTTTAAAATTGCCCGTAATAAAAGGACTCATTTGAATATTTGCTCCATTCTCTCAAGATATTAGGATGAGGAATCACTCATTAAAAATGAGGAGAAGAGAGGGAAAACAAGATAAGTATTTCTAATTGCTGCCATGTTTGTTTCCTAATATGTGACCCGCGACACTAAAATTACGTAGTTTGAAAACAAAAGCAAATAAAAAAGAAATAGGGAAAGAAAAGGAAAGGAAAGGCGTTAAAGTGTATTCTAGGAGAGGAGGCAGAGACGTGCTAGGAATGCTCAAATACAAATTTAGCTGTGAGGAACCCTGAATAACACAGGCACTGGTTGTAATCCCAACACTATGCTGCACTGTCAAGCAGCTAATAAAAATAGGCTGGTGGCAGATCAAGTCTGTGATTCAAATACATTCAAAGCCTTTCTTAACTGAAGTGCAAAAATCCCATTCTGGCTCATTTTCAGACTATTTTTTTTCTCTTTTTCTTCACTCTCCCTTCCTGCTTTTCTTATTGTTCTCCATGTCTCTCTCTCTCCTTTCTCCCTCCATCTCCCCATCTCCCCTCTCACAGTATCATTGCTAAATCTATTTGGAGCCGCCGCTGGGAGCAATTGAGCAGAAATGGGTTTGTGCACATCTTGAAAACTGTGTCTGTCATAAAAAACACAAAGGTTCAGCACAAAGAACTGGTTAAATATCCATGTGTCTGACCACTAGTAGCCTGCAGGTGTCCTCAGCTAGGGCAACTGTTGACTTGGAACAACATCAGAGCAGCACACCCACTGTACTGGAGCTTTGCTTTAGCGATGTGTATACCGCAAAAAATCAATTCTCTGTCTGTCCGGGGCTGGTATGTGTGCTACACAGGCTATTACACAACTTGACCATACAGAAAGCAGGATGACCGGCGTGTACAAATGTACTGCTATCACAATAACAACCGCAGCACAGCTGAGCCTGGAAAGACATCGCACTCTCTCCTTCCGACGAATCAAGTCGTGGGGATGGCGCCATGTGACAGCGCCGCTTCCATTTGTCGGAGTGAGATAATATGACTTCAGCTAAAGCCTTCTGAACCTCAAAGAGCACGTTCATCTCCATGACTTTGAATTCATTACCCATCAAAGATAAGTCTCCTTTTCACACACGGAGCTCTATTTGTCAGTGTCACCACACAAAGGAGAGGGGCAACTTATTCATGCCAAACATGCCTCCAGTTTCAACTTTTGGTCGCCCCTTTGAGCACTGTTTTTTAATTAAAAGAGAGTTCCCTTTCTTCTCTTTTTTTTTTTGGCAGGAATGTCTCTTTGATACTACTTTCCTCAGCTTGAAATAGTCACGATAACATATCTTTCAATTACAGTTTTATTGTGACTACCATCTGGTTGCCATTCAACCCTTCTCTCCTCCTCAAGCCACTGCGTACCTGCAAAGAGGAGAAGTGACACATGGGTCTGCATGGAAACAGCTCTGATTTTCAACCCATCACACACTAGCAGGGGAGCGGGGCTTTTATCTGCAAACTGAGGGAGCACGCGGCGCCAGGAGAGAAGCTGTGGGGTGGCGACGGAAGGGGCGCGGCGGGGGAGGGGGCCGTTGATGAGTGGAACGCATTGTGAGGGGACGGTGCTGACCCAACTCCCTTCATCCCATACCTCGGCCGCTTCCCTCTTCACATTGACAGGCGGGTAGATTGAGGGCTAAGATTAGCAGCCACTTTCTCACAGAAGGCCAGGGAGATACAGTATTGAGAATGAATGGCCACATCATGTTGTCAATGTTGTAACCTTGGCAACAGACGGAGTACTATTTTAGTCCCCCCCCACCGGCCACCGGGATGGTTGGAAAGAAGAACTGAATCTTCTCTGCTTATTGTATGTATTGTTCACACATACTGTTCACACGTACTGTACGTGCATGTGGAAAAAAAAGGGTTGACATCCTGTACCTAACAGCCGCGGCGCATATCTTCACGTCGCAATCTAGCCTCTCAATCAATATCTCTGTGCATTAACTTCTCGGTCATCTCAGCAGTTAAGGCCAGACACATAAAACGACAGACAATGGTAATATAGTCCTTAGGTGCACACTAGGTGATATCCATTCATGAAAATCTCATTCACATCCTTTCAGCCTAGCTTCACGTCTATACAGGCAGCAGAATTGTATAAGCTGTTTGTGACAAGCCGATTTAATGATCTACGTCTGGTTTTGAGCCATCAAACCAGCAGATGAAGACAAACCCCGGCCAGCAAACAAGAAATACACAAAGCCTACTATAGAATCCAAGGCCATGGCTGTCAGTCTGTTCTCCAAGTCACTGTCACGTCACTTTGAACATAAGTGGAATCTAATGCATCAAAATGTTCCTGTTTATTTGCAAGGCAGGGAAAAAGCACTCAATAAATCAGGACAATATGCCGGGAACGACAGGCCCTTGGTGTCATACATGCTGCCAATTTGTCTGAAATCAGCTTAAGGCCACATTTGCAACAAGGGGAAAATTACCAAATATTGTCAGGATTCCAATATCAAACACATTTTCTTTCAAATTATTCTGAATTATTGACCCACCTCCCGCAATAACAAAAGGCCCGAACAACCTCTCTCCTCTTCAAGGGCAAACTGGCACAATCATTTGTGTTAAATCATTTGTTTGTGTTATATGAAATAATTCCTGATTTGCTTTTTTTCCCCCCTTGTGATTATTTAGCGAAAGCTGAGTGAAGTCAAAGCGCTGTATTAAAATCTAATCTTCAAACACCAACCTGGCTTCTACTGATCAGCCATGGGCTATTCATCACTGCCATTACCTCACCACACATTTTTATCCCTTCCTCCTCCACTGCTGCTGGCCAGCTCTCCTCCCTCTCTTTCTCCATTTGACTGACCTCACCTCTCTCCCTCCATCCTGAGTCCCTCTTTTGATTTACAGCCTCCTGTTTGGCCCATTCCACGCTCTTTTCTTTGCACCTTTCCTCGATTCATTCATTATTTCCTTCCAGCCAGTCCCTGTTTTTTTCCACATTCATCCTGATCTCGTTTTTTTTTTTTTCCATGAACTCTTGCCATTATAATTCTGCTGAATACATTTGGGCCTACCAATGGCCTTCGATGTTTTTGTGGCAGCCGTCTCATTTACAGTTGTTGGTAGGCTGACATAAACCCAACCAGAATTCAGGGTCAAAGGTGTCATCTTAAATTGATTCCCACTGGATTTATGATTGACACAAAAGCATAACATAAGCAGGTTGTCAGGGACACCTTGCTAAAACTAATGCAGTCTAACAACAGTCATAAAATAAATCTGACTTTCATTAGGCTCATACTAATCACTATTGTGTAGAGGTTTTTCGAGTCTACAGCTTGTGATGCTATTGTATTCCTTTCCACACCCCATTTATATCAAGGTAGCCAGCCACAAACCTCAAACTGTACTGTACAGTTGAATTAACACCCCTCTAAAACACTTCCAACAACAACATAACCTTTGTGAAGGTAGGATTTATTAAAGGGCATGATTTTGTTATAAACTTGTTATATAATCTTCTAGAGCTGTCATCCGTTACACACCCAATTCTGGCTACGCTGGAAACCGACAGATATTGTTTGTAAGCACAGTGTTAGCAGTTGCACTTTTCTTTTACCGTATAGCTGTACACAGAGGCAGCTGCGTCTCAATGAGAATACTTTTCTATTCTCATGTACTTTGTTCTTTTAATGTTGCCTGGTCGCTGTGCACATCCTCAGCAGGGGGTCCCACTTTTTGCCTTTTTGAAAAGTTAAAAATAGCACCACTTCAGGGCAGTTTAGCTGCAAGTGTTTTTCTTTTACTTTTTGTCGGCAACTGGAAGTGCACAGAAACAGGCTGACTGCTGAATCTGGAGGATTAGGGAGACGGCTCTTTGATCAGGGCCTGGATGAGCTCTGGGATCTCTTTTACTCCCTTTCTCCCTTTCTCCCATATTCCTAAATGTTTTCCCTGGCTTACTCTCTCTTTATCTGTCAACCATGCTCCTCCCTCTTTCATTTTTCTTTCTCCCACGTTCCTTGTAGGCTTGGCCGTGCTTTGGCCATGCCTGCTGGCACCCCAGGGCTCCCAGACAGGAGATGGCAGTGTTACACAGTCGAGACAAATGGGTGTACTGAGGATGGCATCACAAGAGAGTAAGCACTGGTGAGAGGGAAGCAGGGGATAAGGACAGCACATGAACTACACGCTTCTGTACAGATGACATGGGGAATAAGTAATCCCTGGCCCCTTCTGGTCTGACTCAGCAGTCATTTCTCTGTCTCCCCCACTGGAGATAAGTCTAATGGAATTGCAGCATTAGAAGTGCCGCAGAGCCACGGTTGGGTAAAACTCACAATACGCCTCTTTCTGTTATGACACAGATTTGTTTGCTTTTTCTGCCTACCGTGGGGCATGTGTTGTAGGCAGCGGCCCTTCTCCACATACACTTCAGCAAAGTGTGGGTGGGGTTCTGAGCATAGCAGAGGTGGCTTATGGGACGAAGTGGAGGCAGCGATTCCTCCATCAAACATGCTTTTGATTTGTCTATTGGATGAGGAGCAGGGATTACTATCCACTGCGATGTAATCGCAGAGAGCTGAAGAGTCATGAGCAGTTACACAGACAGCAGCACATCTGTGTGTCAATGAAATATTCAGGAGTAAGACAGCTCTCCAGAGGAGAGCAAGCTACAACACCTCCACACATCCTCCACCAACGTTAATGATTTATCAATAACTCTACCCTCCTGCAGACTACCTTGGATGTTAGGTGCACCTCATTAAAAACACCTGTCCGACATGGGGAGGGACCCTACATCAAAAATAGATCCATACAAAACGTGGGAGTGGGCGGAGATGGGCAGGACTTGCCCAAGCAGCAGCTTTACCGTCGGAGATAGAGAGGTTTAGCAGCCCCCCAGCACCTAACCGCCCACTACCCCATTCCAAATGCACACACAGCCTAAAGTGATGTAGGAGTTGCAGCCAGTGTACACAGCATACTTGCACCTCTTCTACCTGTACTGTACACTCCTTACAGTCCTTTGAGGCTTTGAGTCAGAAATCGCCAGAAAAATGGTGAGGTACAGAGGAGTTTTCACATTCCTGCATCCAAATAACTCCCCCACTCCTTGGAGAAAGTTGCATTTTATCATGAAAAGGTGTTGTTTAAATAATCTGTCTCGACGCATGCCTATAGAAATATTTAGTTTGGAGGTTTCATTCCCAGAAACTGAACAATTATTTGCTCAACTGGACCACGGCACTCCAATTACACCGATATCTCAGGTAATGGTCCAGAAATCCTCATTTCCATTTCAAAGCTTACCTGCAATCATATGGTAATAGTAACTCCCTTACAATTGATAGGAACATCCATTATGGAAAGGGGGCAGGTTTAAGGATAGGACAGTGTCCAGGGGAGACCACGGAAAAGACCAGATAGGTGGTTTACTGTGAGTGTGAATGTTGAAACTATAAAAGCAGTGGGTCGATTCATAGGGAGAACAAAGGGAGGGGCAGGCACAAAAAGTTCATAACCATAGAGGAAGCCTATTAACCTTGGTTGGTACTTTAAATGTCATTATTTTTAGCTGACACAACAAAAACGCCTGCGAGAGCTGTTCTCTTAGCGATGCGCCATGTAAATCACTTTCGCAAAAAGGAAATTACTTCCCGGGGCCCAATGTTATTAATCTAAATTCTCTGGTTAGTCAAATTGTTGCACATAATAAATATGGAGCAGCTCGTGATGCTTATCTGCTGTGACATCCCATTCTCGCCAAAACATTTTTTTCTTCGTTTTCTCTTTATTCATGTCTCCATGGCGTTCTTGAAAGAGACAGCTCTACTAAACAGCACTAACACTAGGGGAGTAAGATGGGGTGGGGAGGGGACAGCAGGGCTGGGAAGACACTCTGTCTCTTGCTTATAGTCATCTTCCCCGTCTTTTGCTTATATGATGGCTGTCTCGGCTGGCTTCTCTCTCTTGCATGTCTTCATCTATTCTCTGTCTCGGACTGTCTAGGTTGATGACACACGCGCGCACACATGCACGCACACACAACCATTTGAGCTTTACCCTCTAGCTGGCAGCTGCAGATCTGGTTGCCAATATAGAGCGGACCAGATAACTCACTATGCTGTCATATTAGAATAAGCAGCCTTGACAGAGAGATCATTTGCATGCACCCCATCACCAAATACCAAGTTGTCTCCTGTTTTGCACAGAGACCATGCCGTCAGACTGGAGACAGTAAGACACAGAGGAAGGCTGAGTAAAGGGGGGGAAAGGTGAGAGAGAGACGGAGAAAGAAGAAAAGCAAGACACTGAGAGAGAATCACACGCGTAGAAGAGAATAGAAAAATCCCACATACAAACACTGGAGACTGCTGCGATTATCATGCTGGCAAGTAAAAATGGTCTCTCCAAAGTAGTGCAACCACCCCTTGCGATATTGTCTTATTGCATGGTAGGACTGTTGCTCCTCCGTGGTGATTCACTGGCTCTGGGACTGGCTGTTGGTCCTATGGGCTGACTCAATTATGTGTATGCGCGCGTACATATGTGAGTGTGTGTGTGCATGTGTGTCCTGATTATGCAGGTATAATTGTGGGGAGGTGGTGAAAGCAGAGCCTCAAGGTCAGGGTGGTGTGGCTCATCAGCTCTAGCCTCTATCACTTTAATTAACTCCTCCGAGGGGCTTAGGAAAAGGCCCTTGTTAAAAATTCACCACAATGGAGCCGACAACCATTGTACGAGAGGGAAGGGCAACATGCAGGTTGCTAAAAATAACTCGTCTAAGCACAGCACATGACTACTAAGACGGGCCATTATGTAATTTCACTGGAAAGGAAACTAGACCAAGCTGAGCGTATGTTAACTTTTGTGTTACTTCTGTCCTTATCTAAAAGTAAAACAGAAAAGAAAACAGAAAATACTCTCGTGGTTCTGCAGTTCCAATATAAAACAAGTGAAGGACAGGGCTGTGCTACGTTCACGAGATTATGCTGAGATGCAGGAGCAGACAGAGGCTACAGCGCGGTAAGCCCGCTAATGGGTGGAGGTCTCTAGTAGTGTGACATGAAGCGTAATGCTACCTCAGCACAGCTCTCCTCACAGGGGCCTCACCTTGTAGAGAGGACAGGTTGTAGTGGCTGATGGGCCAAAACACAGATAGGGGTAGAAGAGTGTATGACATGAAAGCACCTCTAAAAACAAACGTGTTTCCAATGCCTGTGACTAGAGAGTTTAGATCAGTTATATGTCAAGTGATGTTTATGGTCCGTGATCGACTTTAAGCTTCAGTTTTTGTAGCAAGTTGCAAGGTTGGTGGTACGACCCCTGAGCTGCTTCTGTCAAGTGACCTTGTGCTAAGAATGTATGCGTAAAAGGAAAAGAATACAATAATATATGCAAATGCACATTAATTATGTAATGCAATGGTTGTGTCGGAAAGTTATCACATTGTAGACTTCTTCTATTCTCCTTATAATTCATTTTATAACGCCACTTTCATTAAATCTGATAAAATCGTAAATCAACACCTGTGATAAAACTGGTTAGTTTTCACCTTACTTTACATTCACTAGGGGGTCAGATTATTAATCTGATTAATCTGTAGACATAAAGGATAACACTGCTCAGGAACTGCTGCATGTGTAAATGAGCAACTGTTTAGTACTAGCACTTTAACACTGATATATCGGTGCCCCAAAGTTCTGCGCTTGAGTTAAGAGTTTCATATCCACGAAAATACAGCACAAAAAGAGCTCTGCCAGCCAAAGCTGGCATTAATTCAATCAGAAGAAAAAAATGATTTAAAATTCAAAATGACACAGATAAACAAATGTTGTAATCTGCGGGCAGCGCTACTGGAAATGTTATGCAATTAACCACAGAAGTGGCCATCACCGTGATCAAAAATAAGCCAATCTAATGGATGGTCGTATAGATGTCAGGAAACAACCACAAGAGATGTTTTATGAGGCCATCACGGGGCACTTTCCACAATGAGACGTGTTGCAGAGGGTGGCAAAGGACAGATCTGTATCATGTTGTTTGTGGATCAATTTGAGAACTTTAATTAGCCACGGGGTCAAGGCAGCCAGTGCAGCAGTCCCAGGTAAAGCTCATCAGCGAGGGGGCTTACAGGTGCCTTCGGCCCTAATCTCTGCGCCCATCTTGCTGAAATTAAAGCGGCAAATGGGAAATTGATTTCTAGCCCCCCTGTCCATGGCAATATCTCCTTTTGTCTTAAGGACATTAGGTAGGTTTGCACTTGCCTAAGCTGTTCTTTAAAACATTCATTATTGATACGGAGGGCTGGCGGACAGCCAGGGCAACCATGAAGAGGATGAAGCGTAGAAGAGAACTCTGAGCTGCTGGCTCTTTCATGGCAACAGGTCGTTCATGCAACGATCTTCAAAACAAGCTGAGTGGAAACACCGGCTTTGACCTCTCTACTCAACCTCCAACCTGAGCTGCTGCTGACATGGCATCTCCTGCAAGATTGAGGAGATTAGACCACTCGGAGAGAGCCGGGCTCAACTCTTCAAATAGAACCTCTCTGTATCATCCAGCCGATCAGTTAAATCAAATATGTTAGTTCTAAGCTAAAGGAAAAAGGCCCATGGGCTTTCCAACTTGAAAGAACACAAAGAACTCCAACTTCAACCCGTGGAAGGAACAGAAACAGGAGTGAGTCAGCGGAATCTTTGAAATGATGGGATGGTGAAGCTGTGGCTAGTGATATCACATAGAATCAAATGGAGTCTAATTCATTTCCCTCCCTGCATGTCACTTCTCTCAGATCGCAGTTTCTGTTGTGCCGTGTTGATGTTTTCCACTTTATGGCAGGATGCTATTTGTCATTCTAATGAACTTCTCTGTGGGAAAAAAAGATCCCAGGGAACATTTCTCAAGATGTCAGTGAGCAGAGAATGTAAAGTGTGCAACACAGTTAATTCAAGTGGGCCTGCCCTGAAGGCAAGGGGCCTGCCTGTGTATCAGTTCTTAACAGGGACAATTCATGCCAAATTAAGGCAGGGAATAGAATATTTAGGAACAGGTCCAGGATACTGTGTTGAAGAGCCTGCTCTCTTCATTTGGGACAATCTGACAGGCAACACTGACAGAACAGCCTGCTGTCATTAGTGAGCCTTGGTTTATCCAGGACCCCACAATAGAAGCGGGGCCCAGGTATGCAGGGTGTACCTTTATATATTATGTAGCATGGAACAATATCATAGTCCTGCAGCCCTTATTATTCAAAAGCCACAGAAACTCAAAGTGCCCATGGCTAATGTTGCTGCGAGAGCAGTACAGAGTGTGTTCTGCACTGTAGAGAGGAAAAAGGAACTAGCTGGGCTGTTGTGCGCACGTGATAAATCTGCTGGTATGCCAGGGCTCTTTTCTCATTTGTTAGGCAGCCATGTGTGAAAATGTTAATGAAGGCCTATATAATCTAGGAAATTCTCACCATTAGAATTTCCTTCACGTAGCCAGGCTTTCTGCTTACACACTGACTATTGTGCGCATCAATCCTTCCACTGTCGTACTAATAATAGACCTAATTGCCTCAGTCAGCCCACTAGCTTTCTCTGCCCCCCTATGCATCTCAAAAAGAGGAGTGCAGGACTGTCTTATGACAAGGCACTGCCACAGAACAAGGAGTAAATCAGGATATATATATAACAAGCAGACACAAATACCAGTGGCATTCTGCATGGTGTCCATCATCTACCTAGCCTCCATCATCTTATCTCATGAAATATTAAGCATCCAGATGCCAAAATATTTGCCAGGGCTCAGCCGGTCTGAGCAACGCTCTCTATCTCATCTATTATAAATAGGATGGAATAAAACTAGGCCGTGTGACATGATGCCTCCCCCTGACCTCAAAGACCTACCCTATTTGCAGTGGTTATTTTGTTGGGGTGAAGTCTTTCTGAGCGCCAAACAATATCTTGACAATATTTGGCTATTATTTTATTCACCCTGTCCTTGAACAGAAAATGTGAAAATATGTAGATCCCTTTTGAATTTCCTGCTTGAATTAACATTCAATGAATCTGCATGCCTTTTTCCCTTCTTCGCTCAGCGAGGCTGTATTGCGTAATCACTCTAAAAGGAGAGGGAGAGGTGAAGGTTTGGCAGTCTTAATCTCTCAGAGTAGAGCCTCTTTAAGGGAGTGGTGACTGTGGGGGCCAAATCATCCATAGACCTGCAGGGAACAACGAACGCATCGGAGCGTCCAGCACAGCAGCCGATATAAGTGAAAACACTCAATATATCCAGTGTTGCCAAATCCAGCGCCCAACTTGAGGAGCAACGCTTACTTTTAAATTCATCAAGCCAGCAAAGGAAAAACGTTCACAAGACGTCCTGCACTCTGAAAGTCTTGATGGGCAGGTGAATATGGAAACCCATTCAGAGGGCAAAAGATAAGGGAAGAAAATTGCTTGACGTACCAAGCTGATGAAAATTTGATTAGTAACATTTTTCACCAGAAATATCTCATATGCCAACTGAAGAATGAATTTAAAATCGGAACAGATTTTAGTGGACTAAATCAAAACTCAACTCTCTGATCCTCCTCCTACTACAAAAGCAGAATCTTTCAATAAAAACAAAAACAGAAGCTAAGGACGTAATTTCAGACATTTTTACTCCAAACTCTTCTATCCTCTTCTTATGACACTGTCATTAAAATCTGGCTTTTAAGATCTCTACTTTTTGTTTAAAATTCTGACAGTGCAGTGGAAAATTCTTCTCAGGCTGTACAATTGACTCTGCTGGAAACCCTTTCAAGAGGTAAGGGATCAAAGCTGATGGCAAATAAATGTTATTTTTTCGGTATATGTTTCTTTTTGGAAGAGAAAAGGGGGAAAAAATAGATTATTGCCCACATACACAGGAACTGAACCTTTTCTTTGATATGTTCCTCTGTGAACTTCCAAGCTGCTGTCAGAATTATTTAAAGCAGTAACATTAACATGTAGTTCATTCACATTATCACTGAGTAAAGCCAAATAATTCATCAGCATAATGAAACCACTTCAGTACAATAATACAATAAATAATTGCCTGAATTACTAAAGTTATAAGTGCAAAGCATGTGTGATGTATGACAACATTTATATGAGATTAAGAGTTTCATCTGAAGTTCCCAAGCAGAAATGTAATGACTAAATGAGCGTCATTAAGGACGTTGCCAGGATATGCTAAAAATATCTAGAGTCATTATCTATTTATTCACAAGGAAAACTATCTTAATTATTTGGACATGTGCTTTTAGAACAACTCACTAACACAGATGTGACACAGAAAAGGCAGTTTATAGGAACTTTTCTTCTCTTTTCTTCTCTTTTGATCCCCAACCAAACACAACAGTCACGCCCAAGTTGCTTGTTCTGCTTTGAATGTTCAGAACGTGTGCCGGCGCACACACACACATACGCGCACTTTAATACCCTCTAGGCTCATTTTGGATTTTTCTAAAGGAGACTCCCACTGCAGCCACAGATAGATGAGCAGGTGTGCTAACCCCGGGGTCCGGAAGCCTTCCAATTAAGACACATAGAACCAAAAAACATTCCTCCACGCTGACCTCGCCAGCAAATATGAATTACATTCACTTGGGTGGAAAAACACCGACTGCATGTTTCTCTGAGCCGTCCCTCCTGCTGCTCCGCCCAGCATCATTTTTAAATCTATTTACACGAGCTGTGTAATAAACCCAATTTCATCTGAGTCCAGCTGTTTAGTGGAAGAAATGTATGGTTTTGTTCGCAATTCACACTACGCACAGGGTGTGTGTATGTGTTGTCTATGTACTTTGAATGTTATCTTCACCTCAAGGACTGTGTATCGGCCGCCATGATCATGCTGCCTTTGTAAAACGGGAGGTGAAAGTTGAGTTCCTGCCGAGCAAAAATACCATTTGCTGCTTTACTGGGGGTAAGCCGAGCCCATGCTTCACTAAACACATTCAGTACAACCCGAATTATTAGCTATCATCCACATCATTGAGTTATTTGTCACTGCAAACACACGGCCATAACTATTCAACAAATTAGGATTTCCCGACCTTGTGAAAAGGGAAAGTGCCACCTTGTCGATTGTGAAGAGGGGATGTATGCAGAACAATGTGAAAGGGAAGTGAACTTTACTCTCATTTTTGCAGGTTGACCATTAACATCAACCTTATCAAAGTCATTTGTCTCCGGATTTGTTGAACATCTCCAAAATGCTCTTTTGTCTGTGCCTGAGTGACACTGTTTTCTGAAAGGTTAATTGCTTCTCGTAGTAATAAAAGGCCAGATTCGAGGCTGTGATTGACATAAATAGAGGTGCTCTCCCTCCACATCGAGGTTTTCCACTATGTCCATGCTTGCTGCCAGGTCAGTTTCAGACAATTGTGATTTATTATTAATGACATTCAGTGCACTTCCTGTGACATTCCTTTTATTGGGTCCTGTGCCTTTATGTGGCCCATCTAAGAGAGACGCTTGTCTGCCCATGGCCAGCTTTACAGCCAAAAAGGGAATAAATTTTCCAAAGTCACAGCCACAGCCAACAACGACTTATTTGATGCTGAAGCTCAAATCATTCATTCTGCAATTGTGCATGAGAATTTACTTTTAAGCAACAACAATACCCACAGCAGTGCAATAAATCTTTTGCTTCTCCATGCAAAGATTGCTCCCTTTCTGCACAGGATTGGACTTTACACACAGGCACAAAAAGTTGAGATTGCAATTTGCTAACATAGCCTGTTGTGGAGAGAATGCAGAGGATAGACTGGCAGATGAAAGTTTAAAACAGGAACAAAAAAGAGCGAGAGCAGCTCAGGAAAACTTCACCAGCAGCTGAGGCCAAATCGTGATGCCTGATTTGTATTCACTCCTCAGTCCGTGAATTCTCCAGAAGCAGCTTTGGGGTTGGGAGATTTTGAAAGTTTAGGAGAAGCGTGCACATTACATATTGCTGAAAAGGAGTGTATGGGATGTGTACAAGGAAGCTGAACCTCCAATGGCTCAGCAGGTTTTTTTTTTTTTTGTACACACTCACTTGGAAGTGAGTGCCAGGCCTGAAGGTCAGCCTGCCTCCTCATCAGCCCCTTTGTGCGGGCCGTGCAACGCACAAAGCAGCTGGAGGCTGGAGGCCTGGGGTGCAGGGCGGCCCGTCATTGACCACCACTCCCTGCCTAATTACCTCCCTGCCCTGGCCCTGTGTTCATCCAGCCCTCTCCAGTAAGTAAGGCTGGGCTGCTGAGATGGCTGGGAGCCTAGCCTCATTAGATCCTACAGAGTCCCTCTGACTGAAGCAACATGCACACACTACTAGACACCATCATACACTAATGGGCGAGCAGGAAGGCTGAGAGAGACAATAAAACATAAGGAAATACATCATAGATGCACACATCTTGGTGTGCACCCAATACATATTAGTCTTTTGAAACTTATGGTGGTTGAACAATATGGAAGTGAACACTTTTCTTTTTTTACGCATGTTGCGTTACTGATTCATCCACACTGCATCTAGGTGGTTCATCCTCTAATGGGCCTACTAAGCACACACACACACTCATATTCACACCACCACTATGCTCCCTCTCGTAACACGCTTTGATTCCTTTCCATGTCAGCAGAGTTTCCCTGTCAGCGTCTTTCCCACCGCGACTGAGATGGAAAAAGCTACTTTACTTACGGGTCTTATTTGTTCGCCTGTTTGTTTCTCTCTGTTCGCTTTCATCTTTATCTTTTATGACTGCCCCCTTCTCCCTTCCAAACTCCCCAGAGAGACAGGCACGGGGTAGAGGGGAGGCTGGCAGAGGGAGGGGTGCTGGGAAAAGACAGAGGGGGGGCTCTTTTGAAGGAGAACGAGGAGAATTGAAAATGGACGGTGTTATGAAGGAGGCGAGATGAAGAAAGCCAATCTGCCTTTGAGGGCAGAGGAGTGGGAGAATGAGTGAGAGGGGAAGTAGAATAAAAAAGAAGAGAGGGAAAGAGAAATTCTGTGGGAGCCCTTTTGTCTAAGAAGGAGGGAAATTACGAGTAACAACATAAAGTACTGCGTGAAGTATAACTTTCGTAATCCCACGCCCAGGGAAACATCCCTACCATGTCCAGACTGCCAGGTTGTCGGTGCAGGCAGAGGCCACATGGAGGTGCTGTGACAGAGGGCGCTTTGACAGCACAGCTCCTCTCACGAGCAGCTCTGCTCATCAAGGAGTGTGCCGCTCCAGAGCACAAGCTGTTTTCTCCCAGAGATAGAACTGTGGCGATACAAGTAGGTCCTATAAAAACTTTTTGCTCTCGTAACAAGAATAGATGGCAGTGGAGGTTTCAAACAGGCCTCGGATTATCACTCTTATTTTGATATTCCTACCTAAGGCTGCCGGGATCCAACCATCTTCATGCAGATTTGTAATTAAGATTCCCTTTCTCTCATCAAGCCTCTTTGTTTTTCCATTCACAGTTTTCCGATAGTCCCTTGTTTGCCTGTGATTGTCATAATTGCATTGCACAAATGGAATCAAAAGAGATGAGGCAAGTGTGAAAAAAAAGAAGAAGAGATGAACTGCACTGCACAATATTTTGATCTAAACTAAATGAGGGAACTATCTGCCCCTCACACTTGCACCTCCATCTTTTTTCAGGCTCTGATGAGTGTCATTTTTATATTTGCTGGTTAATTTCTTTAGCTGCTATACTCTGGGGCATCTGTGTTATAATAAAGAATGAGGTGATTTGTTTTCTCTCTCTCTTCCTCTCTCTCCCTTTCTTCAGTGTGCTGCTTACGCTGTCCCCGATGGTTTGGACGATACGGCGACTGTGAGATGGGAGTCAGTATATTAATCAAGATGTTGACAAAGTAAAGCATCCCGCATACTGCCAAGTCCCACTGGTGTGCATCACGACCTATTCCGAAAATTCGCTTTCGGGTCACCCTATTGTGAATGCGGAGCGCCGGCTGCTTTCTGTCCGTATGATCCATGACAGCTTAGACTGCTTCCAAGGGACAGTCCCTGTCACAAACACTCAGCTCCCAAATCATGTCCTTGACTTTGACCTTCACCCAGCTACAGTGAACTCCGGTGCAGGAGCCGTGGGCTTTACTTGTCGGGCCTGGCCTATAAAATGAGTTGGCAAGACTGCCCCTGACCATGTCCTATAGGCAGCTCTGCCCCCCTGCTGACCTGAGATCAGCCCCTAAACATTCAGCCTCTGTGTTTCTGGAGAAAGCTGAAACTCCTCAGATCTCTGCTGTGCGGTAAAAGGTTCAGGCAAAGTGAATCAAACTGTTGTTACTTAGCTATTCTCTAAAGCCTTTGTTCTCCTCCTTCCTCTTTTTTTTCTCTGTAGCTCACTGGATCCGCTGATTTTCCTCTTGCTTTATTATACCGTCCTCCTCTGCCTTTTTTGACTGTGATCCTTGCTGTTTGCTACATGGCATTTTTTCTTTTCCTCACTCTCTCTCGAGCGCTTTCTCGTTCAAGGCTTTTTGAGAGGGCCATTCCCCCCTGACGTTTACAAATGAAATGAATGAAAACCATTGGTACGTGACTCCTCTACAGGGAGACGTTCCATTATACCTTGGTTTACTCAAACAGAAGCCTCCCTGTGATTGGCTAAAAGCAGGGATACCAGACTGAAAAGGGTTACCCTAGATAGCAGAGGATGCAAGGAAGTGGAATAATGGCAGGCTTAGAGAGAGGGAGCCTTGCCCAATGTTTTTAGCTGTTTGAAAATTGATTTATTCTTACCGATCCAACAAACCCCATGTATTCTCAACCAATGGATAAAGGATGAAAGGTATCATTTGTCAGAAACCCACTGGTCCACTCAAGAGAACATACACTGTTTGTGAACATGGATAAAAATCGCGCATGCACACGCCACAGTTATGTGTCATCCAAGCCGCCTTTTCGCATCAGAACCCTTCCACACTGAGAAAGTGGGAAAACGTTTTGTAGCAGGAAATGTGGCTTTGCTTTTTCGCTCCCTTCAATAATCCTGAAATTGTATTTCAGTCTTGACCGTAAATAGACTGTACCAATTAACCTGTGAAATGTTGCAAGCAAATAGCCTAACAGAGTGCCTTTAAAAAGATGTTCAACCTTTTCAATGTTGTGAAAAGGGATGAATATCTCCATTTTCTTTCATCCTGTATTCCAGAATGGTTGTTATGTTCTCCTCTCCCCTGAGGAGGAGTTAACAACCTTGAAGCTTTGTAAACATCGATGGTATGAGGAATAAAAAGTAGATTATCAGAGGGATATTTCCTGTAAAAGCAAACATCTGCTGTGATAAGTTATCATCATCTTTTATCACTTGATCAATTCATACAGCAGTTTCCTTCTTTGCAAATACACCCATGTTTCCCGTTTTATTTATCCTGATAAACAGCGATGTTTATCACATTCTGGCAATTGTTTTGATGTCATTCATGATTTTCGGCTATATAAAAGACATGACAAAGGGAGGAGGGATTAACAAGCCTGGATGTTAATGTTAGTGGAGTGGGAAGCCAAATTAGTGGGAAATAAAACAAGATGCCTTTGTGTTAGAGAAGCCTCAGCAGATGCCAATCAAGCAATCTGAAAGACAGCTCTGAGTCCTGGGAGGGATGTAATGGAGTTCAATGTGAAGGCAAGGACGTCGTCCTCAGTAGACGACAAAACAGTAATACACAGAGCAGCGTGCTGAAATAAAGCACAATCAATTTAAACAACACCACTGTGCTGGGACCCCGTCTCCGATCCAGGGGCTTTCAGTCTTTCAAAATCCTGCACCGAAAGCTGGCCCTGCTGCCTCCCGTCGCCTCCCGTCGCCTCCCATCCTCCCTCTTCACATCCAGCCTGACTTCCTCCCATCATAAATCTGGATAAATCCACAAACCACTGTCTGGCATGCTCCATCTGTCTCTCTCACTCATGTACTGCTAGTGAAAACCTCTCTGCATCCCTGCCTGCCAGCAGGCTGTCCTCCAGGCTCACTTAAAAAAGAATGGAAACAGACAAAAAAAAAAAAAAAAAACAGAGCCCGCTGACTGTACACCATAAAGACAGCATGAAGACCCACCTCTACACTACATCACTACCGTTACTCATGTCAGTAAAACTAACTTTCAAATACAATTATCAAAATCTACTCACCCATGATGCAGTGTGATTCATTCAGACTGGTCTGAAGATTTTATAGCACAAATAAACATATGGGTCATTTATTTAAGATTATTATTACAGCATTAAGATCTTTTGCTTTGACACACAGATTCATCTCAAAATATCCCATGCTTCAATCTTCTCATGAGACATGAGACAAAAGCAAAGTAATCTGCAAGCAATGGTGATAAAATTGCCAGTGAAAACACGGAGGATTTCATTTTTTTTTTTCTCTGCTGTCTTCCTGTATTGTTTACTTGAATGTGACTTCAGGCGGATTTAAAAATTGGACCGACTAAATTGGTTGACCATGGGCAAAATGTCAGTTTCAATAATTTCGTGTGAGCGTGTGGCAGAGAAATCAAGTCTTAAATTTTATGGACAGTGTCGGAGGAGAGCAGCAGGCGACCGCAGACGAATGAAGTCACACTACAACAAGCCTTTGATATCCACCAACAGGGAGCACAGGAGGAGGGCACCACGCACCCATGGTGGCATACTAAAAGATACATGCAAGCTTACACACACATACACACAAAACCTGCTCCGACAGACCCGAGCCCAGCAGTCCAGACTGGGCTCATTACATCCCACCCACCCCTTCCCACCACAACCACCGGGGTCCTGACCACACAGTGGGGCGACGCCCAGCCACAGGGGTCCATGTGTTAGCATTCAGCAGAGTGAGAAACAACAACACCAGTGGGCTCATATCATCATCCACCTCGCAGCTCCCAGGGCCCTGACATCTCCTCACGGTGCTATTGTTTCGCCTGAGCGCTGCTCTCTTGCCCTTTTCTCTCCACTACAGTGCGCAGGAAAAGGGCTGCACAGTCGGGGGGTTGGGGCTTGTTTAGACAGCAGGGAACCCCGTCGGCAGAGCGGCACTCGATGGCAAACATCGAATATGATTGGTCAAAGGAGGAAACGTGGAGTTTCACAGGAAAATAATCTGAGTATTTTATCACCTGTGTTTAACATAGATACGGCAGGGTATAAAAAAAAACATTGTGTTTACCTGTTGATGATAGTGGCAGCACAGGAGGATCCACAGACATAAAAGAAAAGAAGAAAAAACATTAGTTTGCTGGCTTTTGAGGAGGCAAGAAGTGCCATGCATGAATATGATTAAACACGAGACTTAAATTGACTATTTCCGACGGGATTAAAAAGAGAGGCATTTTGACAAAAGAAGGCTTCTGAAGCTTCATTCTTTGAAGCAGCTCTATTAGTGTTTGTTTTCAGTTTTTTTTGCTGTTGCCTGTGTAGCTGTTTGATGTGGAGATGAGTGAGAGACAGCTCTCCTAAGGCAGACTGTAGCAACATGACACTTCTTTTTTTTCCCTCACTAAATTGTATCTGGAGAGGACAGCAGACGGGTTTCCAGACTCCAACTTCGGGGGTGTAATTCTTCTTCTTCTTGATTAGATACCTTCGTGCTCTTTATGTAAAATATCTCATAATGAAGCACTTATTTGCATCGACCTTGGTGTTACCTGCCCAAGGACACTAAAGAGCCAAGTGAGGCAGGCTGAATCAAGTCACCCAATTTACTGTATGAGACCGCTGACACATATTGATATATGCATGCACTTCCCACGTCTACACCCTTAGTCACATACGGAGTATAAATCACAAGGGCAGCACAGCCCTTTCCCCAAGCTGGGGAGTGAAAAATTCTGCTAAATAAAATTTAACAAATGGCAAACATTCCCAGAACTTTTGCCTGCTGTGATGTTGTACCGTAATGTGTAGCTAGAATATGCCTCGCTAAGTGTCTTCATAGAGACAAGAATACCTGGGTCTAATGGCCTGTGGGTGAGGGTCGGTGGAAGGTTGTGGTCTCTGGCTAATACCGCTCATTCAGGTCTAGTCTGATTATGATAATCACCAGGAAAGCCACTGATGAGATGGCTGTCCCAAATGACTTTCCTCATGGGCGTGAAAAAAAAACCTCCTCCTATGCAGTATATGTTATGGCACGTTTGATTTATTCATTTCACGCGCCCACCAGAATACCTCTTATCCCTCTGTAGTTTCTTGCAATCTATTACTACACCGCGCATTACGGCAGCGGAGATTTCTACATTCTGTTTGAAATGGGTCTGCAGACGGAACACCACCTGTCATCAACACAAACAGCCTGCTATCAACAAAAACAAACTAAAAACTGTGTCACACCATTAATGTAGGCTAGTGATGCAAAACCATTTGTCTCACCATGATCATGTTTGCGCTCCGCTATAATATTGCTTTCTTTGGTTCCTCCTTTCCTTATTTGTATGAGATGGAAACAATTTATTTCTTCTTTACGCATAATACAAAGAGTGATGATGAAACCAGCAAGGGCATTTGGTTTTCTGTCTCTTAGAAGACAGGAGACCCATTGAATTTCATGAATAAATGAATGAATTAAAATTTATCTAATCATACTTCAGGAATCCCCCCCACCCCACACACACACGCACACCCTCACCGCTATACTGCTGAGGAACCTCCGTCAGTAGTTCCACTCACAAACAAACACATTTAATCTTGGAGTACACAAAGAAGGTGGGGGGTCACTATGGCAACAGCACATATCACCTTTTGCAATATGTCTCTTTGTGCATGCTTCTTCGTTAGGATTCACGCGTCATCAATGAAAACAGTTCTTTGTCTCCCATTTGGCGCCAAGTGAATGATTGTTTGCACAGTCAGATGAAAACATAGACCCTCCATATTTAGAAAAAAAATAAATATGTGTTTTGTTTTGCTTCTGGTACTGACGCTGTGATACATCTGACCAGTGAATGAATGCAAAGTGTAGTTCAAACAGAGTTCCATGTTGCTTTGCTTGGTTGGATTAACTGATAAAACAATGATATGCACACAGTGTTGTGTACTGTACAGCACACTGTACGTCACATTCTTTATGGTAAGTGAGGCCCAAGCCAGACATCTTATTACCACCATAACTCTAAATGTTGGAGCAGCAAAAACATAGTTTTAAAAATAACATTTAAGCGAGGAAGGCCAAGTTGTACACTTGTAAAACGTATTCCTTCTTGACGGCGCTACAGGAGCAAGCTGTTTCAAAATGAGTCTGGAGACCACAACATGCTCTAATTGATATGACCTTTAATTGCTCATTCAGTGCAGTGGAAAGAGGAGGAAGACATCAAGCCAGTCCACTGTGGCTCAGGCCAAAGAGGCGCTGTGTAGATTGGCCTACACTCGCAGGCCCCGTGGACATAATTAAACCTGAATAACAAACACTTACACAAGTGCTCTACTCTCCTGAACAGGATTCTGAAAACGTTCAGGACGCCAACTCAGAGCTGTTTCAGTTTGTCCCTCAATCAGGGAGGATTTGTTCCTGCGCTGAATCTAATTGGAACCCAGACAATTATGGTGAACATAGATGAAGTCCTGTTATCCACGGCCAAGATTTATTTAGTTACTAATCTCTGGATCAGTAGTTCATCTGAACTATTTTATATTTTTATATCTCGTTTTTTTTAATATCATATACAAATATAAAGTTATAAACCATTATTACATGTTGCTTTCATCATAAATGATTACTAAATGGGTAAATATTCCTTCATTTACACTGTATGTAATAGAAGAATGTTTCCTATCCTAAACAGAACATCTGTATTTTCTCTTTAGCATTTGCATAAAGTCTATCTACATCAACTGTTCACATACAGAACGTGTTGTAAAGGCAGCTGAACAACTGGACCTTTGCAGGGAATTAGACATCATGAATTCATTTACACTTAAGTCCAGAGGCCTCTCATTTGAGTGAGGGCTCGGCTTCGGGTAAGCCATGGGTTCAAGTTTTCCACCGGGGCCGTGGCAGCAGCGTGTTTGACTACTATGTATTCAGACCAACAAGCTGCTGGTCACCAGATGAGCCCTCTGGTGGGGCTCGCTGCTGGCCTTTCGCAGACCTCCATCATCTCCACCTGCCGTCTGCCTACACCCCAGAGAGCTCCCACTAGAATAGCTATGAATGCAGGTGCTGGACGTCTAGACGAGGGGCTCATTAGCTTTCCTGTGGCTCACCGGCTAGTGATTGCTGAGGCCTAAGCTGTCTTGCCTGGAGGGAGGGGACAGGTCCTGATTGAGAGCGTGCTTTACTACAGGGGCTTAGGTGGGGGCTTCAGGATTAACACATAAGTCTTCCACCTTCATGGGTGCGAAGAGCACTTGTAGTGCTCCGTGCAGCTGGAGGGGGAGTGCAGCCCAGGGAGTGAAACAGCTTTTCTCACTTTGCATTGATAGACTGACCAGAGGCTTAACTCACACATCCTGGAGGTCTGGACGGATTTATGTTACTTACAGCAGTCAACCTAAATCGCTAAAGGGCACCGAGAAGTTTTTAAAATGTTAATTCAAGTTAATTAGTTTTAATAACTTTGGCTTCTCTGTGTGAGACGGGGTGTTTGTGTGTGCCTAACATTTCCAGACACCACTATGTGAAAGACCTCTCAGTGGCCTGTAATTGTTTCAGCTGTGTTTTTCACCGCAGGGGAGAGCCGGTAAAAGGAGTGGCAGCCTGTGCCCTTTCCTCTCACAGGTCTCTTTCAAGTGGTCAGACCTTAAGCCAAGCTGCCCTTCAAACTGATGCCTGAGTACATGAGCAACAGGTGAGAGATATTACTCTGGCTTTATGGCATGCCTTATGAAATGGTTTTAAGATTGATCGTGCTAAATTCAGCTCAAATCGGCTCTTATCTTGAAACGCATTAGGTCTACATGTGTAGAGAATAATTTCTACATCATGTTTAGAAAGTCTAGGTTCGCGTACTTCAAAAAAGGGGCTCTAAAAAAATGGATCTGAATTGCAAAATTGGAGTCATTAGCATGCCTCCAGATTCAGTAAATATACATGCACTTCTAATTTAACTTTCAGATTGCTTTCAAGCCTAATGTTTATAGTCAACAGAAGCTCGCACCTCTCTATATATTACCACAGCCACTTTCCTCAGAAGATTAAGCGATAAGAAAGAGAGTCAAAACAATAGTGGAACAAACAACTTTTCTCTGCTGAGCCGTTTGCATAATTATGATGCCTGAGGGCCAACTGATTCACTGAAATCTGTTCTCTGTAGGGGGATGGAAACCTAAAATAGCAGCCTCTGATTGTCACACAATTGGCTTAGACTGCACCGTGCAGCTGTGCTCTGAGCCTGTCTGTCTGTCATTTAACTGATTGCTGCATGGCTGCCAACCTATCAGGTGCATCATCACTGAAATGTGGGCTGTTAAGCGCAACACAAAATTTATCCCCAGCTCCTTCCAGAAACATCAGGTCAAAAACTGTGTGTGTATATAGAGCACAGTGTGCTGCTGCATTAAACAGTTCCTCAAAATGTATTCCATTTCTGATTACCATAATGCCACAATGGCAGAGTTCAAAGCTTGGATTGTACAGCTGCAGATATGAACTGAGACAACCCCCACCCCACCCCACCCCGCTCTTCCATTAGAAGAGAGGAATAAAAGAATAGGGAGAGAGATAGAGGAACAGACAGTGAATTCCGGGGCAGTCCGACTTAATTACCGGGGTACAAGTGTGATAAAACACCAATCCACCTCTGAGGTCTTTTACTTCTTGCCAATACCTTCATCATTGTTTTTGGGGGCTCATGAGAACATGTCGATCCATAACTCCTGGATGCAACAACCTGATTTAAAGTGCTTACAGTTTATACACAAAGGTTATCGAAGGTTAATTTCCAATATGGTGCCAGGCTAGGCCGCAGAAGTTAGCGAGCATTGAGCAGTCCTGACTCGCTTAATCATCAACACAGCAATTCGGCATGACTAATGAACGGCACGGAAATTAATTTAAAGAAAAATATTTTCATCAATTGTGGCAATTTTTCAACTGGAAACTGAATATTGATTATCCCCTTCAAGTTTTAGGTGGTGAGCAGGGTGGAAATATTATTGCCAAATGCAGTGTGCAGAGCGACTGATTTAAAAGAAGGAAGGAACGGCTAAATGTCTTAGACGTGTGCCCTTTGTGTCGACTCCATGCTATTTTTTAACAGCGCTCCTGTGTGATTACATGGCAGTATCTCAAAATATTAATTAGTCCTGTCTGTGTATCTGATTACTGAACATGCCTAAAGTGAGCGTGATAAAAATGTTGTGTGGTTTATCTGCGCTGCTCTCTATTGAAAGGAAGTTACAGATAAAACTGGTATCATGAGGTTCATGGATGATGAATCATGTCCACAGTATTTTCTCTCTCTTCGAAGTCAATAGGCCTGTAACGTGAGCACAGTACCGGGCTGTCCCTAGGCAGGCTGACTGAGCCCGCTAATGAAAACAGAGGAAAGGAAGTGAGAGGAAAAAGAAACAGAGAGTTTTGTGTCTGAACAAACACAGGAGGAAAGCCTTCAAGGTCACTTTCAGAGAAAAAGAAAAGGGGGGGCTCATTGAGAGACACTGAAGGGAAGAGCGAAGTGATGATGAGACCAGAAATTTGGGCTCCCTCAAAGAGGGAATAAAAAACAGAAAACTTTTTCTGCTGTGCTCTTCAATTTGGGCTAGAGCTGCACACTAAAACTCTGAAGCCAACAACATTATGATTTACCGTTACAGTTCCTAAATAATTCTTTTATTTTCACAGTTCACTTATCTTTTTAAGTGCAGGAGGATTACATGGGCTTTACAACAATAAAACCACGCAGCAAGAGGATAAAATAAGTCGACACTATTTCCTACTAGGCAAACACACAAATGGGCTTTGTTTCATTTTTATGATCATGTTAGCATTACTTTATCAATAACAAATCAGACACTTTTTGATAGCTCAGCGTTCGAAGTAATAGTCAGCGGAGCAATCCGTGGAGCATGGTAAAAGAGTGGAAGTAAAATGGGCTGTAGCTGCACAGCTGTGTAACGGGAATAGGAATGAGAAGAGGCCTGTCATAAGGACGTCAGAAAGTGGACTGTTCCAGAAATGCCCAAGTGTGGACACACACTCAGGCGTGACTTTACAGCAAACCTATTATCTGCTATTCTGTCACTTTGGCTTTTCCACTACAAACTTGGGACCATATTCAATTTCAGCACCAGAGATGTCTGCTTCTCTGACCATCACACCAACACTCTCTCTCTCTGTCTCGCCCTTCTTGTGTGGGTGTGTCCCCTCAGGGAGAAGATGGTGGTTTTTACAGCACTTCACCCAACCTTAAAAAAACACTTAGCAGTACATACATGGTGGAATTTTTTTTTCCCCTACACTATTAAAGGCGTCAGTGCTGCCACTAATCAAAAACTAGCCTGCAAACAAAATGCAGTGTTTGCAGAGTATGTCAGAAGAGATAGAGCTCTTCAAATGGAAACTTTTCAGGAGGGATACACTGATTCGGCTCTCAGGGATTTATGCTAAGGAGTGCGTGACTAAGAGATGTTAGCTGTGTAGTGATAGTGCATTAAAGATAACAATTCAGTCTTAGTGTGTTAATCATTAATATTCTGTCAGGGATATGGCAGGGGGAAAGAGGCAGGAGAAATGCCCAAGATCTGAGGACAGAAGGCCTCACATCACAGACGGGAGCGCTGCGAGCTCAAGACCCTGCTTTTGATCTTTCCGTTTACCTGGATGAGACCTGCTTGAAAAACACACCAAAAACAGACCTGTCAGCCGCAGAAAGCATACTTTTATGTGACGGCTGGTTGTCTGACTCTCTGTGCCTACCCAGGCCCCCCAACCATCTCTAAAAATATACGTCACTCAGCGAATCAAAGAAAGTTTGTTCTGTTTCTCCGACCTATAAAACATCTGTATTCACGAACGGCACCCAGAATACACGTCCCAAACCAGATACAGTTATAAACTCTACCCCATCTCACTCCGTCCTCATCATGACATTTACCACGAGAGCTGGAATGAATGGTAATCTCACGTCAGTCCATGACAGCTGAAAGCCAAGGGCCTTTCTAGATCAGTCTCGGCAGTCTCCCGTTTCCAGGTGTTGCTATTTTTCCGCCTTTTGTTTCGACGGCGCAACATTTCACTCGATCTGGCTTTTTGTCAAGAGGGACCCGTGTGTTCGGAATTAAACTCGCAGAGGAGAATTAAGGAAAGGAAGTTACACGGATGAAACCAGAGGACTCCTGGGCCTCTTACTCTCCACAATCAATAGGCGTTATAGGACTAGCCAGCATCACAAGGCAAATGAGGACATTCAAATAAACACAGACACACTACAGACATACTGCCAAAAGGCTACGGCCGTCTGAGAAAATATGCGGTTGGTTAGTTGGGAATATGTCGCATAATTATGCTAGGCTGTAGACGATATTTATGCATGAACAGATCAATGCCTCTTATGCTTGCATGGCTAATGCACAGCCAAGCCCTACTTAAAAAGAGCTCTATAGTTTGAACTCAACTTGCATCTGTATTGATACATGGGTGCGTTTACTTTCAAAGGTAGCCACTTTAGGTAATACAAGGGTCCCCCCAGACTATGCACAGTCATACCCTGACTCAATAAAAATCTGTTTCTGGGTTTCTCAGCTGGTGTGGCCAATTAGTGTGAAATTTGGTGACAGAACTGTGGAGGAGCTAGGACAGTCCTGTGTGTAATTATTGATCTAAGTTTACTTGCCTGCTTGGCTACATGTGGGGAGGAGAGGACACGGTGCAGGGCTGTTCTCATACAGGGCCTAATTAATAGTGACATAATCTGATACTATAGCTTAAAGTTGTTGGGGATTTCTGATCCCCCCGCTGGCGTGTGGACTTAAGAGAGCTGCTCGTTGCACCGTAATTGCAAAGCTTCGGCTTGGTGTCACAATTAGAGCGGAAACCAGCATTATTATATCCACTGTTTTATATCCACATAATCTCTGTCAGACCCTATTTACCCTTGCTCTGCTTTCCTTTCTTTTATTTTGACACTGTGCCAATCTGTACAGCATACAGACACTAATCCCTGTGACAGGAGGTTTTTAATAGGGGCTCATGGAGGTCTAAGCATTGGCATACAGTCTGGATTTTTTGCAAGACGTGTGCAATAATCGTAGTGACAAAACAATAAATATGGGGAGGGGTATCTAGTTAAACATCAGTATCAGTATCAGGCATCATGTTGTAGGGAACATGTAGCGTGTAGTCCACTAAATGGACTAATAAAAAGATTCCAAGCTTGCCGCACTTTGCCATATTACCACATTTGTGGCTATTTCGCTTTTTTTTTTTTTTTTTTTTATAGAGCGCTGTTCCGTTTTTCTACAGACAGAGGCCTCTCTCAAGTTCACACATTTTGTTGGTCTGAATGACAGCCCACTTATTGATTTGATTATTTTGCGGGCCAGAGGAGGACACAGGTGGAGCTGCAGAGCAAAGTCATTTGTAGAGCAGCTTGAAAGAACTTCATCTCTTATTAGACCCCGTGGGTCAGACAAAGGAACACTGTGGGAAAAGCACACAATGCATGCTGAAATAGCATCTGACTTCTGTTCATGATTCTGTGCCGCATCTCTGAAGAAATGCTAACCAGCATCTTTCCTTTTTCGACCTCTCTGTGGGATTACTTCTAACCAGTCACTCTCTGAAGGCTCCTCTGCAGTGCTTCAGCCAGAAAGACACATAATATTTATCAGAAGAACAGAGGGGCTGCACAGAAAAAAGGGAGAGACAATTTAAGTGGTGTCTTTGATAAAGCAGTGTTTTTGAAGCACCGCCCGTTTAGCTTCAACAGGACAAGAGGAAATAAGGATGGGAAAGTGTGTCTCGCGACGGTGCTCCACATCAATACACACCACGGATACCTGGATGCCTCCCAAACAGAGGAGAGACTCTAAAACTGCCCCTCCTCCCTTTAAACTTAGGCTCTTTGATCTTCTCCCTCTTGAATGTAAAGATTGTTACTGCCTGCACCACAGAGAGTTCAAGCACCCCACAACCTCCACCGCACTCACCCACCTCAATATCCACACCGTGTTCTTCCTCACTCTTAGAAAACTTTAGAAAGAGGGCAGAGGAACTTTTTCCTCAGCACCAGTCGTCACCTACGCTGCGAGAAGGAAGGTGGCTGGGCTGTCATGAGGTGGTAAATTAGTAGGTTAGCGGTTTAATAGCACCATTTACCGGACAAATTATTACTTTTCTGACCATTTAACTGCGTTCACTTTTCTGTATTGATTTAAGTTTTTGTCTTGGCCTATCAAAGGAAGAAGCAACACTGTTCGCTTTTAACTTGATTTCCTTGGTTGCAGCCAATTAACAGGGCTGCAGCAGCGTCAGTTGTGGGCTAAATGAGACCCAGGGTGCCAGTGAGATCCAGCAAGAGCCTCCACTAACAGATTCATCCTCGCCTATTTTCCACTATTGTTATATCTTTTTTAAATCTCTCCTCCATGACTTTTCTTTTCTTCCATTTTCCTCCAATTACTAGACAAGAGCTGCTGCGTGCTGTCGTTCAGACGTAGCTCAAGTTATGCGCCCGAGAAATTTCCTTCTGTAATATCTACATTGGGAACATTTGTCTTTTGTGTGTGACTCGAACCACGTTTGATGTCTACTGAACTCGTTTTTTTTATGCATACCGATAGTTTATTTCGACTAAATCTCCGAGGTGTTACTTTGTTGGTGTAAACAAAACAGAAACACAGATGCTGATGTGATGCATAACTATCTGATAAGCTGGCTAGAGTATAACTGCTCTGCTATTTGTCTGGAACTATTTAAACATTATAGCTCGCTGTGTGTTTTCAAGCATTACCTGAGCCACTAAGACAACAAAAGAGATTTTTAGTTGCGGTAAATTAGATGATAAGGTGCTCTTCAAAACTTTGAAAACCTTTGGAATGATAAGAATACAGAATAACTATATGTAATATATGTTAAATCCTCTGTTTATTCACATATCATTGTGTACTCATTTTGCACTCTCTTGATGGGTTTGTGAGGTAGATCGTTTGTGGGATTTGGAATAAAATTTAAATGAAAAGGCAGAATAAAAAACAACAAATTAAAAAGTGTTTATTGCAAATGCAGTGATTTCAGGGACTGAACAGGGATGTTGTCAGCAGGATGTCTCATGTTTGTATTTGTTTTCAGATTGTCAAATGTGTCGTTTTCCTGCGTCACCATTTCATGAGATTTTTTTCTACACTCATGTTGACTATATATATGCTGATGTTATAGTATTTCCCAGCTGTTACTTCATGTGACAAACTGCTGCCCTTGGACTTTGTGATGGATTTTTTCCTTCACTCAGATTTGCACGTAGTTTGGTAAAGGCGTGTGGTTCGACTTTCATGGATAGTTTAGTTCTATTAAATGTTCAGTAGCAGAAAAGACAATCCCTGGCAGCACTGTGTCGTCTAACCACCAATATAAAGTAGACACAGTGGAGTGGTTTCACCGTTCTCAGCCAACTGGAGGTGGGCGACAGTTAGGGCTCTCCCGTCCCGTGAGAACAGAAACTGTTAACACAGCAATGGCTCTAGCTTTGCTGAGTGGCACTAACCAAGGGAGGGGCTGTGTAGTGAGAGGACTCACCTCTCTCTACCCTCCAGTTTCCCTCATCGAGCAAAAAAGCTTTCTCTTGTCTCTTGGTCTGGTGTAATGTGCGTCAGGATCTCTGGAATTCAATTACTGATCCCTTTTAGCCGTGCCTGTAATCTTCCTGTTCCAGTCATATGCTCTGGGAGCCAGCCAGTGTCACACACTTTTCCTAAAATGATTTCTTTTATGACCAGCCAGTGAGAGAACAAACTGCATGCAGTTATAGAACAGATCTGGATCCATTCAGCCCACCATTTGCCTAAACCTAATTACGTTGCATTTGGGGGAATGTCACTATAAACTGTGAGGGAATAACAGTGTACTCTCTAATGAGTGTTCAATTAAACAGAGAGCACCCACAAGGCAAACCAGCCTCAATAAAGCCAACTGTGTTCTTTCCAATCGACAGAGTCCCTACCCGAAGTTCCACCGAAGTCTTGAATGAAAAATGCATGCAGCAAATGCAAGACTTCGCAATTAAAGAAACATGCCTCCATCCTGCCCTGTGGACTTTAAAAACTATGGAGACCGTCCTCACAAGAATAAAAAAACAATAGCACTGTTTTTTTTTTGTTAAAATACGAAAGGCTGTGATACACCTGATGGCCACTTGCTGGTGGTAAGCTGCTGGTGAGAGTCTGCAGCTCTAGTTCTTGCAGTGTTTCCTGCACTGTTGCCACTGGTTGGAAACATAGACTGTATATAAAAGTGGACGCCATGACAGCTCCTAAAAAATGAAGTAACAGCATGTAGAGCTCCCCCTGGTGGCTGGCCACAAGCTCCACCTTCTCCATGTTAGTGGATGGGACTTGGACCAAACTAAAACACTGAAGAACACGTCAAATCATTTATTTTATAGGATGGTTTCTGTGACTTTAGGTAGTTAATATAATCCTGATGTGTGTTAATTTGTCCATTTTTCTGAGAAGTTTCATTTTAGTTGTCATGACAACTGGTTTGCGAGAGTAGGAGAAGACAAATACATAAATAAGTACCCAGGCTCAGGCTCCAAACTCACAAGATGGCGTGTAATACTAGCGTCAGTTATCCATATTTTAGTCTATGGTCCTATGGATCCTGTTGGCTATTTTTTAGCGTGTTGAATCGGGGGCACGGTTTATCTGTGAGAGATATCTCTGACTGGTTGATCAAGTTAGAAAAACACAATACAGTGATCTTAACCATGGCCAGGCGAGTTAATAATCCTTTGGACCTTGACAAGCAATGCTGCCTTAATAACTGTGGAATGCTTTTGGGAGTTTAAGCCAAATGAAAAGCTTGGCCATAAGCCAACTGTTGCGTCATGCAAAGTTGGGAGAATTGAGTGAGAAGGGGAAAGGGAGGGTCCGTGGGCATTGTCATCACCTCTGACAAACATGCAGTTGTGTTTAATTATCAAGTGTTTACTCTGCTGCCCCACACGTCAATCTCATGGACCCCCAAAAATCTGACACACACTGTGGACTCATGCTATTAACTAGAGTCAACAGAGCAATGATCTGTGCCTGGTGTTCCTGTCTTGTGATAGGTGAGGATCTGTACCCGCACCCCTCTGCTCCACCTGCCTCTCCAGTCTGCCGGAGTTAATTTATCTGGGTGATAAGCAGGTGGACGAGGGGAGGAGAGGCCCTCAGACGGAGCTGCACTGTCAGACCTGGCAGACTGAGTGACAATGCTAATAGCCCGGTCCCATTAACCTCACCACACGCTTCACCTTTATCTAGCACACAAAAGACTGTTTGTTTGCTTGTTGGATGATAATATTTACCTCGTGATTTGGCGGCCTCAGACATGACAAATATACTTGTGCATTTTGAGAAGGCGCTGTGATTCAGGTAAAAAGGGATGCTACTAAAGGGAGACAGTGTGCTCTGCAGCTCCAGTCTGTGATAAGAGGTAATGTCCTTAGCTTAATCTGTGACTTCAAAATGAAAGAATATTCGTGTTTCCCGTGTTTCTTACTTTTAAATTAACGACGTCCTTGCCTCTCCTTATTCGGCCAATGCACCTGTCCTGCCACTGTACAGTACACTTCGGCTTCATAAAACGCAAAGTATGCCCATGTTGAATTAGTGCATTTAGGCAGTTTATCCTTATCTTAGGTCTTATAATAAAGAAGTTTGGTGTTTGTATGGGCGAGTCCCGTGTTCAGTTTACTGCTCCGGTGCCAGCCACAAGACTGAGAGATATTGCTTTAATTGGAGAGTTACTGATCCTGCAAGGCATTTGGGTGCCAGACGTTAGCATCAATGCTTCTCGCTGTGTTCTGCTGCGCAATCACAAAAATGATATTGGGGGGACAGCAGGTGATCCATAAAAGCTGTGTTTTAAAGCCTTGTTAATTATTCTTTCAGAAGTCTAATGAACAATGGGGATAAAACCTTGTGCAGGGCAAATCTCTTTGTGGGAGAGGAGGAGCCAACTCTCTTTCAGACACAGTACTTCAGAGCCTTTAGCCCATCTCATCTGTCAACATGAGTCTATCATTATTAAGCTCACACATACAAGTGTTGTGCTTTGATCATGGCCCTGAATATAGCTGGTACAATATTTAATAGTCATGTACACTTACACAGATATGGTGTTTGGATGGAAATACGAGCTTGAAATGGTGTCTTCCATGCATAATGAAGCAGATGCCGAAGATTATATAGTTTGGCACAGAATCTGAATATGCATAGATTATCTCCTATTTGATTTAGCAGCTGGTGCCTGGGTGTGGATGTGTACAGTACATCATTTACGAATACTGGGGACCTCCGCATTCTTGAATTTCGTTTCGGTGTAGTTTATCATATTTCCCTGTGTGGAACAGACATCGTATTCTGTCTTTGGCTGGAGAGGGCTTAATACACGGCAGGCCTGCCAGCTCTTTCGCTCCGTAAGAGATATGAGAAGAAGGAGATTAGCTCAGCTACCCATCCATGACCTTGATATTACGATGAAGACGGATAAGAGCTTTCTCCCTCCACCTGCCCAAAGCTTGCGAGGCTGTTTAAACAGCGGGCCGGGCAGTCATCATCCATTCAAAACAAACGTCTTCTGCTGGGGTTCAATTTTTCAGCCGTTCTATTCAAGATCCCAAGTCAATTAATGATGTCATACGCTACCGGGATAAAACAAATGCATGCCATGTACTGGAGCTTCCAGACAGATGATTATGGAAAGCAGAGGAGCTTAGCACAGTGGCTACACAGCAGTAAGTCTTTTTGATTAAAACCAAATTTTACCATAGCTAAAACTTTCTTTACAAGCTTTACGTTTAAGGAGCATAATAAAAGTGCCCCGCTGTATACTAAGAGATTTCCCTATTTATGCGCGCGGTGACAAATTAATTCCTTGCTAACAATGTGATGAGATTACTTACGCTTTACAAAAAAACACTTTATCTGAACCCAAAAAGACCTTACAGCAACTGTCTGACATAATGAGGAGGGCAGAAGTGAGCCTCATCCCCACCTAACAAAGAGATTAAAAAGAAATGTGGAGCTCAAGCACCTCACAATCGCTGACTGTACTAAAAGAGGGCGGTTAAGTTGCTGCTTCCCTAAGCAGAGACAAACTCTATCTTTTCTCATTAGATCCCATCCTAAACTTAGATGATGTATCTTTATTGGATGGTTCTGGGATTTCTTCCAATTTAACAGAATATTCTCAATTAGCATGTTTAGTTCATAAGGATTATTGATTATCAAATGCTAGCAAAATTGTGATCCGACACTCTACGTTGCTGTTTTTTAATAGCTTTTTTTTTTTTGCCCAACAAAATTGTCAGCAAAACCTTTGGCATCCGTGGGCAAACTGCATGAAGTAAACACAAACTCAAACACACACTAAGTAATAAGCCTAAATATTAATTGGGCAACGTGAAAAACTTTGCGCATCATACTAATTTAGTGCTTGGAGTTTCCCAAACTTTTAAATAAAACTGTGTACAACACCACCTCCCTACAGTAACCGTACAGACCCAGTGACTTTGTAGCCTCGTCTGGGATTGTAATAGCCCTCCTCCCCTGCAATAATGATGTCTTTAAAATAGTGTAGCTACATGTCATTGCAGCGCTCATTGGTTATTCAGCCTGGATTACATGTCTACAGCTTACTCATTATTGAGTCTCACTAAGAGCACCTGCAATTGTCTACTGTGGGATAGCATGTCACAGAGGAAGTGCTGAGAGGGCATACCTTTCTTTTACTAGAATGCGTCGAGAGTATTAAGGAGATGGCATTAGAACATAATGAGCAAAAAATGTCTCTCTTACATCGGGCCAAGACGCTGATGGGATTTTCATGCTAGACTGAATCTCAGATGCGTTCGGCAGACAGCAACAGCTCAGGACATATTTGTTTGTTGCGAGAGCAGTTAGTTAACAAATGCTGCTGTGTTTTGTACTTTCAGGTTTGTTTGTTTCCTGGCACCAGAACACACATTAGAAAGATAAAAACATAAAGATGTAACTCGAGAGATTCTTTTTAATGCAACAATGAGAAACAAGAGGCCGTGTCCTCTTAGACATGTTCTTTGTTCTCTGACTCTGATTTATTTCAAATCAAATACATAATTTTATTGTTTGTTCATGTGCTACGATGTCCCTAGAAACTATTATAATGGTGGTTTTAATGAATAAACATTATTCATAAGGCTTTATGTTTGTATAAGCCTCTTACAGCACTCATTGATTCAAGTTCAACGGGTGAAGGAGTTTCTAGATATAAATAAAGGTTCTTCACACAAGTATGATAAGTCATTTAAAATAGTTAGAGAGGAGACTGTGCTTTGTCCCTTCGAAGACCTGCTTATTTAAGTCTCTGGATTTGGTTAATAAAGCTGAAAATGCCCTTTGACCATTAAGTGAACTGATCTTATTTTCAGAGAAAAATCTGCGATTCATGTAGGCTCAAATGCGCTAGAGGCTAAAAAGAAAAAAAAAAGAAATGTAGGAAGAGAAAAGGGAAAAGATGAGAGAGATGAGAGTGAGGGCAAAAAAAAACAGAGAGCCAGCAAAGTAGAGAGGAGAGGTGTAGATGGAAAGCAGGATGTGATGGCGGTGGTGGTGTGCCAAAGTTATCCACTGATCCATGCCGAAACAGATGCATTTGATCACAGCAAATCTCGGGCTTAGAGCATAAATACATAATAAACAAAAATTAATGGAGGCGAGCGGCATGCATGTGTTTCATCGGCCTGTGAGTTACCACTACAGTGAGTGGAGCAGGGCAGAGGCATCCATATGGATGCTGCTTAGAGAGCAGACTTGTTAACATATCTCCTTCACTATGCCTAGCAAAGCATTACATAGATGGAATACATATCAGCCACATTTAATAACAACAATATGAGCCTATGTACGGGGGATTAAAAAATAAAGAAATAAATAAAAATGATACAGCAAAAATTTTCCTGCCAAGCATGGTATTCATGCCAAATTGAATCAATATCTCTGGGCAACTGTTACTATATAGTGCAAAGCACTTATTGTAATGTGTTGTACGCGATACACAGTAGTACTCAACACCTCATAATGAAGCAGTAATATGGAGAAATTGTTACATTTACTGTGCAACACAAACACTGTGATCATTTGACACTATGGTGGCTGTCAGAGACAGTGGGCTATTCAGTAACAACTGCACAAGACTAATTCTGCAAGTGTTCTGAGTAGTGGGGTAGAAAAGCAATGAGGAGGACTCAGACCTTACATCAGAATTCTGTGGTTTGCAATTAGAACAAGCATTTTTTCCCAGCAGTGCAGCAGAAAACACGAAGAAGTCAAGGATGATGAATTAGTCTAATGATTCCACAGTAATATCGCTCAGAGACAGAGCTGGAGGAAATTGCTGTTCCCATGTGAAGGGCCTAAAATTACCCCTTAAGATATGGCTGAACTTTTGCCATTGCATTCTCTGTTGCCATCATTATTCAGTGAACCCTCTTGTTTGTGTTGGTATCAACCGGATTCCCGCTGCTTGCTATTGCCACCGTGGCAACGTTCTCTCATTCCTCTTTTTCACCTTCTTGCTTTTGCCCTCTCCTGTCTGTGTGATCTCATGCTATAACAAGCACACAAAGCCCAGTGGGATGCTAATGCACAGTACCACCCTCCACCTCCCCACCAGCCCTTTCTTTTTCCTCTGTCGGCTTGTCACATATGACTGCCCCATCTGAGGCAATGAGGGGCGCGACAGAGTGCGTATGCGTTGTATAGGCGGTGTCAGATGTCTGGCCTGTGCAGTGGAAGAAAGGAGAGCAGGGGAAAACATGATAGAAATCCAACACACACGCACACGCACACCTAATGCCATGAGGCCTCAGGGGTGAAGGGCACAGAAGTCAACCCAGCAGTTCAGTGGTGAACGCCAATTAGCGCACTGTTCTGACCTTGACAAGGCATTCTTTCTCCTCCGTCAAGAGGCAGTCGTTGCCACAATCCAACACAGACTGAAAGAAAAGCCTCAGCTGAATGAGATCTATTGATGGCAGGGTGAGCAGGGAAGAGGCAAGGAGACAGGAATAAAAACATTGCCACAACGCTTGACGTACTCCCTCAGCAACTTGCTGTGTGACTTTGGCTTGTTGCACCCTTATTTGAATGCGTTACACCACCTCAGAATACAAAAACACAAACCTCAATAAATAAGGCCTGTGTAATTCAGGCTGTGCCAGTCTGCGCTGATCTGGGCCTCTCAGCCCACTCTGCATGATTAACAGAGGTAGCGAAGTTTTGCTTGAATAAATTAACAACTACGCTGGCTATCCACTTTTGAGGATGTGGGAAGGCGAGATACACACTTCACACATCTGTGTTTGCAGAATCTCCAGTGGCCTCAGTAATTTAATTTTCACAAAAATTCCATGTTTACACCACAACAAAAGAAATTAGATGACGCACAGAGAAGCAGACAAAATGAAACTTTGCTGTCACAAAAATAACATGATGCAAAGCCCCTCAAAGTTAATATATTAGAAAGTGTCTTTCACTCTCCTGGTGCACAGTCAGCAAAACGGAAATGACTGTAGGAGACACCAGGCTGCCAGGCCCAGATTTAAATCGGATCGGAAAATAGAGCAGGTTTTTAAAAGTATATATATCTGTATATATATATATATCCACATATATACAATTTAGGCAAGTACAGCTACTAATTCATTATGTGACATTTTGCCTTTTGAGCCCAAACCCTCGCACAGGATCCACACCCATTACTATGTTGACTTACTCTGCTAAAATTCAACATGACGGTCATTTTATTTAATCATTTCCAATATCACCATTGTACGTCTGTTACCAGGAAAGGTTTCATAACTGGAGAAAGAGATGGGAGATAACTGACTGAACTGATCCACCACACTATGACTATATTCACACCGAAAATTAAATAAAAGTGTAGGCATGTCGCTACAGGTGCTGATGAGAAAATAAAATGGCCACTTTGAACATTTATTTTCATTATACTACCAAACAAACTGTGTCTTTCTGCTCTGAGGCAGATGCAGTAAGTTACCCTCAACATGCGACACTCTACACTGTATAAATAATGTATTCTTGACTGGCCGACACACACTGGACAATGAAGCCACATTCGGAAAGTAAAGAAATACTTGTATTAAAGACATGTTTTCTTTGACAATATTGCTGAAACTATAACACAGTGGAGCATACTGTTGCCATACAGTCTAAAGTACTAAGTATAGACTATAATCAGAGCCCCTGGTGGTATAGTACAGCGGCATTACTAAATACAGTAGATGCTACTTTATCCGTAATTCATCTGTGTGCCTTTTTTGAGATACATTCACGAATTTATGACTTTTTCATAAGGCATTTCATGTATAATGGAAGCCAAAGGAAATGGGGAAGAATGTAAATTAAGAGACAAGCTTGTTAGAAGGCCAGTTTGACTGTTTACATGCTCGACTTGTCCTGAGTCGACCCTAGTTAACAATTCATGGTGAAAGTTTCCCTATCTTCCAGCCTGTGCTCGGCACAAAATGCATCTGGAGCCAGTAGGTGTCTCAGTGCACTTACTCAACCCCCTTTTAAGCTGTCTGTTCCTGGTACCCTTTTTCATGTCCGCCTCCTCCATCTACGCGTGCCTTTCAGTGGAGACCTGGAGGTCAAGGTCACAGTGTCTCAAACGTGGAACACTGAGTTTCCAGGCCAAGGCTGCCCCTAATAATCAACACAAGTCAAGTGGCCCCTGACAAGGAAGAATAAACATGTATTTGAAGCTTGTTTGGATTAAAAGGAGCAGCCAAAAATATCAAACAGCTGTGTGTTACCACAACCATGAAGCACATCAGTTTATAAGCTTCTCAAGCGGAAAAACTTCATAAGCTGAAATGCCGCATGATTGATCATTTCAACCAATGTCTTTGGCAGTTAATGGGCGTCCGTGTAGAGCACAAGAGCATGGCATGGAAGGTGTTGTGTGAGCAGGCAACCATAAGGGAACTGAGCCATATCTGTGTGCTCAGCAGAGTACATCAAAACTGACAGGGACATCAAAGACTGACGACAAAGCCTTAAAATGTGCATGCAGTGTGTGCGTGTGTAGGTGTTGGGGTCACTCTCCAGTCACAGGGTTAATGACTGCCGGGATGGGGGAGGCCATATCACTCTCCTGTTAGTCATCTATAGCGTGGCATTTCCCTGTCAGCACAGCAGAGTCTGGGAAGGGGTGGGGGTGGGGTTCAGTCCAACAGATAATGGGAATGAACACAGGAGTAAAATTTATCATGCATATTAAACCACAAGAGTGGCCTCAGAATACACAGAGTGTATAAAATAATGCACAGAACGTGGCTGGAAAACAAAAAGAGAGGAAGAAATCACAAAGAGAGGAAAGCCCGGACCCAAGCAGCCCTCCCCCACCTGGAAGATAAAGATGACTGATACCTGCTCCACTTCCAGCCCAATCTCTTTAATGCTAAAAGGAGCCACGGATAGGAGCTAAGAAAAATGCGAGGGGATTGGGAACATGGAACAACAACTCTTTCTCCCTCAACCAAGTTTATTTCAGCTGAATTGCAGACACTGCACTCGCTTCATCACTTTACCCTGCCTCGCCTTCCAGTCTCCGCCTATATCTCTGACACACTCGTGTTTGTGGCGGCAGACAAACGCC
Source organism: Chelon labrosus (assembly GCF_963514085.1). NCBI lineage: Eukaryota > Metazoa > Chordata > Actinopteri > Mugiliformes > Mugilidae > Chelon > Chelon labrosus. The sequence continues at coordinate 19,836,960 of NC_140360.1, read as the reverse complement.
AACATCAGATCCCTGGGCAGATGTGCATCCCAGTGTTATGCACAGAAAACGGATTGTTCAAATGCTGAATAATTACCATGATAATCATCTCCATCCCACAAGGGTCTGAAAATGCATACCTGACATCTGACATTTGGTACCCATGGCTCCTCTCCCAATCTGCATAATCACATTCCTACCTAATTTCCATGCATATGTTTGGGAAAAAAACAGCGGTTGAATATTATGCATTGTGGTGAGGGCCTGATAGGAATGAGATATTGTACCGAATCACGGCGTATGCACATTAGAGCTGAGACAATTCATGATTTAATCGATTGACAAAAGACTCTTCAACGACTTCTCTGATGATGAATGAATCACTACGGTTATAGTTTTCAATCTTTTTCTTCTTGCTTTTTATTAAAGTAGAAAAGTTGCTGCTTTTCCTCTGCTTCTATTACTCTATACAGAATGTCTTTGCATTATTGACCTGTGACGCTCGGAAGACGTTACCTTGGACATTTTTTTTTTACTTTGAGTTTCAACTAAATTAGAGATTCTCAAAAGTTTTCAGTCAGTAAAAGTGGATTTAATTTTCACCATTACAGGGATGGGCACTAATAAAACATGACATTTCATTGAAATAAAATCAAGATTAAGGTTTGCAAGATAGCCTTGCTTGCACCAAAGCACATTATTCTGTTCATGTCACAAAATGAATTATATTCAGGAAACTTTTAAACCCACTCAGCATCCTTCGCCCTCATCAATCCCTTCATCATCACCAACACCCTCTTTAAAGTGACTCTGTCTCTCACTTTGAGACAACAGTTAAATCAGACAAAATGATTAATTGATTGGTCAAAAAATAGTCAGCAGATAAGTTAAATGATTGAAAATGCTAATTAGTCAGTCATAAGCATAGTTCCTTCATCCGTACACCAAAGGTATTAAACACTGTGATAAGCCCTTTAAGGCATAGTGCAGTACTCATCACATTTGACGTACAAAGTCTGTACGTATTAGCCATCAAGGAAAACAGAGAATGTCATTAATTGCTTCCCGACACTGGCTGCTCACTGACTTAACTCAGACGATCGGCCGCAGCAATGGGCAACAATATCTCCTTTGCAAAGGATTTTGTGAAGGGACAAACATTTTCAATATTATGGATCATTTTCACGCCATTGTTATGCTGTACAAACGCATTTGCATTTCAGTGTAATGGGGTGATGACGATGACAAACAATAAATGATTTTTCATTGTTGTGGCTTTGAAATTACGCAATGATCTTACAGTTTTTCGTTTATTCAAATCCATTTTGGTTTAACGAGGCGTTTTTTTTTATATATACACATATACAAAGGCCTCTAATAGAGGACAACGCTGTAGAACAGATATCCTGTACAATTAAAGCTTCACTGAAACTAAATATGTGTCACTGTTAATTATTATACCATGTATTTAACTATAACTGAAAGAGCACCAGTTACAAGTAAAACAATGGAAATCCCTGCAGCAAACTGATAGGAAATGTGTCATGTGTTTCTTAAGGAATAACTGGCCCATGATTTGTCTGACACTATTTTTGCTCATCTCAGAGCGCAAGAGTGAGTGAGTTTTGCCTATTGCACACATCATCATTTATTTACCTTTTCTTTTTCCAGGTCACAGTTCAAACTGACACGCACATTTTATAAAGCAAGGAACAATTACGAAGCCATGTGTGTGGATCTGGTTCAAAAAGTTTACTTACGTGCCTTTTTATTCAAGGCTTTCCTTTCAGTGTAGGCTGTCCAAGTCAAATAGTTCCACATCAAACAGTGCGGTTTTTTTGTTTTTTTTATAACATTATAATGAAAGGAAGGAGGCAAAGTCAGCAGCAACAACACTGTGTCTTGTCTATTATTCCTACGCATCAGGAGCAGTTTGTATTCAATGTTCAAGTAGGCAGTGAAATACAATATCTAATAAAAAAGATGCAGGATTTGCTATCAGTGTTCATCTTTCATAGTTAAAAGATTTTTGCTGCACTCCAACAGCTTGCATAGGATCTGCTACACTGAGAAACCGCAGTATATCAATTATACCAGTGGTCCGTATGCTACCGCAATGCATACTAAGCTTTTTCTTTTCACACGCTTCAGACATTTATAAGACATTAGGAGGTAACAAGTTGGAAATGGTGAAAAGTGATTAGGCAGAGAATTTGACAGATATGGGAACGCTGTTAGTCCCTGTTTAGCACTTGTACAGTATGCCTCAGTCTGAAGGTAGCGCAAGCAGCCCCCTTCCACTATCCTCAGCACAACACATGGCCCACTCAAATACTCACAGCTCCGCAGAGCAGCTTGGCTTCTGCGTGAGCTCCATTCCCTCTCATTCTGAATCACGCTGTGATGGGATAGCAGTCCAGCCTCTCATATTTCCTCAAAAGCACAGTCACTGATACAAAGCTTGACAGGCAGCCAGATTCATCTGTGTAGCTTTTTGTTGCCTCCACCTGAGAGAAAAGCCCTTAAACTGTGATGGCCACTCATTCCCCTGAAAGCGTATTGTGGGTTTTATTACAGAGTGGCTCAAGCACAGTGTCGCCCGGCAGACGATCATCTGATGTGGTCTGGCGTGGGGTGTCTGTGTTTCATGTGTTGCACACTGCTACCCAACAATGCAGACCCTCCCCATGTCTCTCCCTCGCTTTGTTTCTCATTATTGAGCTAAATGGAATTAAGAGCTTTTCTACTGGGATCCTTTTTTTCTGCATTCGCCCTTTTGAACAACCTGAGGGGGATTTTAACATGCTATTACCCTTTGACACAGTGCTGGTATTAGAAGTAGGAGAGTTGCGAGGTATTTAGCCGGGGCTCCAGACAGTGAAATGGAAGGCAGGAAAAAGACCTGCGCTCTCCTGCGAGTAGAGATGGAGAGGGCGCCTGGGGGCAGCTGGGGTGGAAGGCCCCAGCCTGGGCTCTGTCCACTGCAACCTGCCACACACAGTCTGAATCCCATTTATTCCTGGTGACCTTAAATAAAATGCTGGCTACCCCTGTGGGCCCCATGTGAGGCCAAAACCAAATGGGCTGTGTTCTCCACTCTTTCTACCCCACTGCTAGAGAAAATGAGCTTTATCTGTGGGGGAACTCGGGGCCATGTGACTAAATGCCCCCTTCCCTGCATGAGTTTTCCCACAAACTCCATTCTGCAGTTAATCTGCAAAGCTGTCGCCTTTTAATTACTGGCTTTTGGTACTGGAGTGCTCCAATGTGGAAACCAATTTTTGATTTATTTTCCAAAGTTTAGATTATATAGTATATATCTCCAGAGCGGCATGGCTGTTTGTAATTTGAGAAGTACTAAATTTTCTCATCATGAAAATTTCCACATACTCTCATTACACACATGCACTCCAAGGTGACATGGGGGCTGTCTGAAAAATGTGTCGCTTAATTACTGCAAAGGAACCGATAAAAGAAATATCTAATCCTGGCTGATTGAGTTAGGATGTTAAAACAGTGGGCGGCGACAAGCATTAGGGAGGTGAGAAATTGTTAGATGAAACTCAGTGTGTGTCTTTCTGGTCTGTCAAGGACTCGGAGTGAACAATACAACGTAGCACAGATTCATATCAAGCTTTGAGATTTTTAAAAAAACAGTTAAAACCGGAACATGTAACGTGTTAGTTAATAAATCATTCGATTCAAGACAGAACCAGTGGACTGGAAGCGACAATTTCATACCATGTTTGTATTTTCATGCATTGAAATCGAGCATAAGCTCAGTCGTAACACCCTTCGCTAGCTGCCACATTTGCCATGCTTTACATTTGTTGATTCACATAACAGCATGCACCGTCTTCAGCACGTAGCTTTCCGGTGGCAACTATGTGAATAAATGAATGTATTCATTTATGTATGTATTCATACATCTTGTTATGAGTCAGCTGATTTATTTATCTGTCCTTTTCTTCACAACACAGATCCGTACTGTGTCCACAATAATAGCATTTCTGAAATGCATTGTTTTAAATTTTTAGTCCACGCTAAGAAAGTTGCAGACGCATGAAGAGCACATCTTTGCCACAAGAACCCACACAGTGTACCGGTGGTGTTCAAGTGCCCACTACACCTCCATGCAGAGCCAAAGTCTGCATGAGCAACTCTAATTAAAGTGGAGTTAATCACAAATAGCTGGATAGGGCCACAATTGAGGCATATGTTAAGAATGAATTACTAATTAGAGCGGCAAGCGGCGAGACAAGTCCCAGACTGCTTGAGAAGTCTCGGCACGTTACTAATATATGAAAAGGTATAAACAAACAGCAATCTGGTTATTTAGCTCCTCCATCCCACTTACAAGGATCCAATTATGGCAGATCCCTGGAGCCGCCAATACAATCAGGCAAGAGTGAGTTGGCGTTATGATTAACTGTGAAGGCCACAAACTCTCTATGGCTGCTCCAGCCAGCCAGCAGGCCTCCTCTGACAGGGGCGGTTATGTGGCTCGGTGAGCCCCAGGGCTCCACTCCCAGAACAGGCCATTGGAGAGCCCAGCAAAACAAAACAGAACAACAAAACACAGCACACAGCTCAGACACTGCATTCAGGCTGTGTTGTAATACGTACAAGCTATTTCACTGGATGGCTAGCTTTTATAGAGCACCCCATTGCTCGAGTATAACACACAATTAACAGTGTAAATTCCTTGAACAATGCTTATGGCACTGGTGTGTTGGGTGTACACACCTGTTCCTCAGAACCTAGGACCGTGCATCTGGCAACTGAGCATTTTTCTTTTAGGGCAGAAGCCCACAATCATAATATTACAGAAGCTACTAATCCTTGTTGACAGCATTTTGTCCAATCAGCTGGTAGGCTTTGAGGCTTGAACCCCCACCTGTGAATACAAAAGCACAGGTAGCTTCTGTCAGCAGAGTCGCTGTAGAAGCTGAATAATTCTATATCAAACCCTCTCCAGAGCAGCCCGCATCCATACATCCAACTGTGCTTTTCACCACACTTTCGGCAGAAATATCAGTGTGCAGCCGAGGGGTAAGCTGGGCGATGGATGAAATGGGCTTTTTTGCCATTTATCATTCAGTGCTGGAGGTCGTGTACAGTTAGCCATCTGGATCACAGGGAACTGTAAAACATTTTCCCTCGTAACAGAGTGTAAGGAGCGACTGAGGCAGAGAGAGTCTATACAGACACCCATCAGGCATAACATTATAACCACCTTCCTAATATTGTGCAGGTCTCCCTTGTGCCTCCAAAACAGTTGTGACTCATCAGAGAATGGACATTGGTCTTCTGAGGGTGTCCTGTGGTGTCTGGGAACACAATGTTGTTAGTGGGGGGGGGGGGGGGGCAGTTTGGGAATTTGGAGGCCAGCTCAACACCTTGTGCTGTTTTTCATGTTTTCTGAGTTGTTCCTAAACCGTTTTTGTGTGTGTGTCTGTGTCAGGCTGCATCCTGCTGGGGATGGCTGCTGCCATCAAGGAGTGTTGTTGCTATGGGGTGGGGGTGTCTGGTCTGGTCTGGTCTAGGTGGGTGGTAGATGTCTAAGTAACATCCACATGAATACCTGGTCTAAAAGTTTCCCAGCAGAATAATGAATAGTCAGTGTTGGTTTTAGTGTTGTGGCTGATCAGTGCAGTTTTTGTTACTGAAGACTAATAACTATAATTATTTCTATGTATCAGGTAAGACATGGAAACTCATGTCATGTGTTGATCAAATTAAAATTGAATATATATTTTTATTTTTATTTTAAGATACCTTAATGCTGCTGTTTTTCCTTTCCAGCATTTGGTACACTTTTGTGAACTCGGGAGTAGAGGGGGAACACTCAGATCATCACCAGCCATCCGGCGTTAACGAGAAAGACACCTACAGACACACCGTCGGAGGCGAACAGCATGATATACTCAGTCCTATACATGTACAGATGTGCACACACACGCTAACGGGTAACTCTGCAGGTGGGAACCAGCGTGATCCAGTCTTAACTTTAACCTGCCTGAGAAACTCACAACAACACAGCCCAGCTTCATTGGCTTTGTTTCCTTTACTCTGTGGCTGTGGCGTCAAAAAAGGCCTCCCGTCCTACTTGAATTAGAGACGCTGATCGGTACCAGTCCGTATTCCAGCAGGAAGCTACTCAACCTTCAGCTCAGTCCAACTTTTAAATGCGTGATTCAATCTGGATCTTCCTCCTGCCCTGCTTCGTGTTTTTTGCTCTCAGTTATAATGTGGCCCGATGTGAGTGTGTCGGCGTTATGCGTGTGCCTCCGTGTTTGTTTTAAAGTACACAAGAACCGCCAGCTCTGGGCAGCCAAGTCTTCGCTCCCCTCCCCAATGATTAATATGTGGGCTTCTGTTGGAGCTGCAGGGGGAGGGGGCAGGTCGAGACTGGAGATTTGTCTGTGGTTTAATTAGTGCATTCCTGGCAAATTCTCCAGCCATAATTATGGCCAGGGTTCTTTTCTGACCTTTCCGGTATTTTCTGCATGTTTGGCTTTTATCTGATCATGTTTTATTCAGGATCTTTGTTGTGTACATTCTGTTCGGCCGCTGTCTCCGCACAAAAAATAAAAAAATAAATAATAAAAACACTTTACAGGATGGCCAAACGGCACTTCTACCCTTTATCATTTTCCTTTGATTCATTTTCTCTCCCCACTCTCTGAAATTACAAGGTTCCGCCATGAAGCGACGGGGCCAACGTGGCGCTGGCGGAGAAGCTTGTCCAGAATGCAGGCATCCATATTTATAAACATGTCATTCTGTTTGCTTTCATAACATCCAATTTTGCAAGGATGAGGAGGAAAACATTCTATCAACATGCGAATATCATGCCTATGCCCCCACCTGCGGCCAAGTGGAAACAAAAGAAATGTTTTTTTTTTCTCTCTGATGTGTTGTTTTTGACATCAGGAAGTAGACGAGCGATTAAATTTTATATTTCAGCTGGAAAAGGATGGAAAAATACGGGATAACGTTGATAACTAAGAGATTAATTATGTCAAACAAGGATCTACAATTCCACATTATAGTTACATGTCTTCATTCTCAGTTATCAAATTGCACAGCCAATAAAAAAAAGAACGTGACGGAAATGTGGTACACATATCTGTCACACTCTGCCTGTACAACTGCAGACAGCATAGAGAACCGTAAACCGAGGGTCTATTATATTCATTCACATAGGCGCACACGTATTCACACAAAAACAACACCACATATATAAGAGCAGAGGCAGCACTGGGGGGATGTGGGCTGCCGGGGGCCCCTGTGGAGAAGCGATGGCTTCCTGTTTGCAAGCCTTTCTTTAGTGAAAATGCTTAAAACGGGCCAAACGAGAGCAGTGCTTATCCAGCAAAATTGCTGCTAGATGGAGCAGAAAGTGCACAAATTTTCTATGACACCCCAGTAATGAGGTTTTATATTGACCCAGGCACTGAGTGGAAGGGCTCTGTGCTCCTCTTCTCCTAAACTCAGTCAGCTCTCCTCAACCTCTATTTGGGGCCCCCGTACTAAAAACAGTATGGGCTCAGGCAGGTAGTGGAGCAAAAACACACGCAAGCTAAACGACGGCCACTCATCAAGCACACGTACCGCCGTTGCATTGCTGGTTTTCTTAAAACTGTGAGAGAATCAATTATTTTCTCTCTTCTCCCTTTTTTTTTTTTTTTTTTTTCTGCACAGACGGAACATATTTTCTTTCCCGTAACATCAGAGCTGTTTTGCCATGACGCCGCGGTTGCTTTTTTAACCACGTCTCATGGCAGATGCGAGCGCTGACAACAATTTTAGGAGCTTCAGTCGGTGGAAATATGCGCACAAATCTCCCCCACTGCCATGGCTACGCTCCCTTGTATGTTGTGCTTTGTCTCTTTCTCTTTCATTATAATTCAGCGCAGGTTTTTCATGCTCAAGAAAATATCTTGAATAGATAAACTTTTGTTGTGATAAATGCAGAGTCGATATTGAGTTATGTGGGATGTGCTACTACACAAAGGCAAAACAGTGTACATCAATTCATTTGGAGCTGGAATGATTCAGGGAATAGTCGATGGATATTAATCACCCTCTGTTTTGATACCTTATTAATCAATTTGTTGGATTTTTCTAGCAAAACAGCCAAACACTCTCTGTCGTTCAGTGTGAGGGCTGCTCACTATTCTCAGATTAATATCACTACAAACCGAACATCTTTAGATTTTAAACAGTTGGCCAGACAAAACAACATATTTAATGATGTCATCTTTCAGCTCCGCAAAATCGCGAGACCGCATTTATTTTAGCTTTTTTTTTTTTGTCACAGACCAAACAATTCAGCAATTAATCATCACTGCCAATTCTCTGATTATTTGGTGAAATTATAAAAATAAATGTTAGTTGCAGCCCGGAATTAATTTATCAAATCCTCTGAGGCAACAGACTCGAGTCTCTCCACACGCTGTTTGTACACATTACTATCTGCTAAAATAACATTAATTTATTTGCCACAGCTGTAATTTGTCATGTCAATTGATGTAAGAAGTTATTTTGGTTCGTGTTATATTCTTGAGTCTCCGGAGGAAGGCCGTTTCTCCTCAGACATGCCAGTCTGGACGTTCCTCTCCACCCATTTAACCGTCTGCTGATTTTAATGGAGGCGAGAGAAGTTACTGTGATTGGCCATTATACTGAAGCCTGAACCGAACTGCACCTGCTGAAAATAACCCTCTACAAACTGCTAATATGTTTTGTATTAATGTGTAATCTCTGCGTAATCCTTCTTCTTTTCGCTTTGCACGAGTATTGCTCACACGCCTCTGGTAATCAAAACTGCACAATGATGAGCCTTTTACAACAGTAAATACACATAATTTATCTTCTCTATTTCTTAACCATCTTAAAACCTAAGAATATTGTCCGGCCATTTATTTCTCCGATTTAATGTGTTTAACTTTTGTTCGTCACTGACAAATATACTTTAAACGCATATCGTGTGAGTGAGCTGAGTGTAATTGTTGGGTTTTACACAAAACTGTACAAACAAAAGTGCAGCCGCTTTGATATCTGTGCATGCTTTCCGTTTGATCAGAATCTCCCTGAAGACATCTCCCTCCCAGAATCCTAAGTGCCTGAGGCAGTGGTCCATGATGCACGACTCTATATCCTGGAGCTGGAGCAAGTAAAGGTCAGTGCTGGATGTTTGTGAAAACCAGAGGTGCTGCTTGTCTCTGAACAGTTATTGTATCATACAGTAGCACGTGTGAACCATCTAGCACCGTGGCCTAACACTGACATTCACAATAGAAAGGAAGCAAGACCATCTATCTATCTATCTGTGCTACGTGAGATTAAAGTAGGTCTGTACATAGGTGTCTTGTGAGTAAAGGCACAGCTCAGCATGGCAGCAGCTTATTAGCAATATTTTTGTATGTCCATCAGGATAGCATGCACCAAGCTATTTTAAGCAAGTGCTTCACCAGTGAGTTTTGCATAGTCTGCAGTCCTCCGATGAATTAAAAATGTATGCTTGGATGGAAATAATTTTGGTGTACATCATAATTATTACCTTAAAGGGGAACTCATCGTTTTTAAAGAGGAGTGCTATTTCTAAGAATGATCTAAGGGTTTTAATCGTCCAGCGAACTCGGTATCTGCTTGGTAACCTTCTAACGACTGCATCTTAGGCCATTTAGCCCTGTTTTCTGTATAATCTGTCTGAGGTGCCAAGATTCAGCCTGCGCTTTCTGACAAACATAAGCCTCAAAGGCCACTCACAATGCATTAAGAATGTTTTCTTTTTGACAGACATCAAAATGTGACCTTTAAATGATTCTTGTTATCAGGGAAGCCGAACAAGAAAATCGATAGGATGCAGCCGGAGAGGAGGGATTAATGCAGGGCAAATTGATCATTCCATTTCATTTTCATCTTGATTCGATGTGCCGGCCGTACACACCTAATCTGACCACAAACTGCTTTTAACACTTCAGAGGAGAACCCTTTGAGCAGAAAAATACAACAAGCTCAACAAGCCTCTCATTTACAAAAACGATAGGGCACGAGTGTGAGCCTTCACTGACAGTTAACCTTAAGCTTAAGTTAAGCTTGGTTTTTCTTTCTCTTTTCATCACTTTTCGGCGCCTTTTATAGTGTTCCTCCGTGCCGCTGCCTCTATTCACCGCAGGGAATACACAATGGCTGAGCTCATTGTCTATTTCACACAGTTTCTGGGTCCATCACGCTGAAAAAACAAATACATTAATCATCGGAACACATTGATAGATCATTAATTATTGTACCTCACTGTTGATGTCACACGTTGTTGAATCCTTTCACAGATAATCAGAGCACTTTGGAGGAACTTCATTAAACAAACTGTTCATTTACAAAGCCTGGAAGTGCAGGCGCAGAGTCAAAGAGATAAAAGACAATATTTTCCTTTAAAGAATCTCTCAGTAAACCTTAAAAAGAATATCTGCCATAGAAGAATTGCGCTACTTCCCCACTTCCTGCACACAGCTGAGATTGGGAGCGCATTACCGCTGAAATGCCAGAGCTCAACAGATAACTGCGATAACAAAGATAGCAAATCTAGGAAATGAAAAATGGCACTTCTCTTCTACAAGGAGATACATCAGTGTTTATTAAATCAATGCCAGACAGAAGAATCTGAAGGTAAAATAATGAACCACTTATAAATGATCTTTGCTTCGCTGGGCCTTACCTGATCAGGGTGTTCAGGGACCACCAATGCGAGGCATATTAGAAGAGGTCTATTAATCCTACTGCTTCTCATAGCTGACTATAAAATGGGTGAGTCCTCTGTGACTTACTAGGCACATCCTTTTTAATTTTTCAACGCAGAAAAAAAAAAGCCCAGCCACACAACTTTCATTGATTGGGTGTGAAAGTTTGGGTTGTCAGTGTATTTCTGCTATGAGAGCGCGGATATTTCATTATGGTGCTCTGGGACACACATTACACAGCTCTGCTACCTTTCCAACAGCATCCATGGCAACTGGAGAGGCTGCTCTCCCTGCAGAAATGTGCTTTTAATTGAGTGACATCTAATCAGGCAGTGAAATACAGCAGTAGAGTTAACAAAACAGGTCAACGAGGGACAAGGACTAGCAGCTGCAATCGCCATCACGGCGCAGCGCTTAGTTGTGTCGCTGACCAGGCCCGTATTAGTCTGGTTTTAATGAACAAAATTACAGGGTTGGAGGTATTCCTCACAAGATCCATGGGTGAATGTGTGATTGGATATGATGAGCCCTTCTTAAGACTACACCAGCTTGGGGAGGAGGCATGTCTTTGATGTGCTGAAATTACTGGAGCTGAGAGGTTTCACAAGCTACGCCTTAACACATATTAAACAGGCTCTAAAGGATGAATTTTTCACCGTCATCTGTTTTTTTTTTGTTTTTTTTTTCCTTTAGCGGGATGCATGGTGTGCCAGGCTTGGCTGTCTGCTATTTTCTTCCTCAAACATTGCTTGTGTTTTTAACTGAAATAGCATTTCCTCCTCATTATCAGATGTTGAATCAGTGCACACAGGGACACCATCAACTCCCCTCGACCTAAAATCATCTGCCTTGACAGCACTCTGTAGTGACATACATAGATAGAGGGGGTAAAGGCACAGTCTCAGTAAATCGTCTGCCTGTGCTTTGGGGAATCATTGGAATTCATGATCTTTTCTCAGTATGCTAACAATAATCTTCTAGCTCTGTCTCGCACATCACTAGGCATAGCAAACACTTGTCTTCACTGAGTCTCAGGCTGCCACAGCTTCTCCTCACCATGCAAATTTCAGGGCTCTGCCCCTCTTGGTATTACAACAATGTCCTCAACCTTTTCCAGTCACTACCTTTCATACAGATGGATGACAAAATTCTGTCTCATAAAGGTTTTTACTTTGATAAACCTTTGAGCTGTAAACAAGTGGTAAGTGGACTATTTCTGTGTGATTACAATAAGACACATACAGAGGCCCATAAATAAACAAATGCTCCTCTCCAGGAGCAACTATGCCCTCACAACAAAAAAAAACAAGTGGCTTTTGTTAAGCAGGGATAACAAATGTTTCTGCAGTAAAATCTGCTGGATAAATAAAATACAACCCAAGTGAAATTTGTCTGCGTTTGTACACTCTATGTGCAGGACTGCAAAGAGAGCTCTTAATTGGAAGGACCTTATTTGGATGCTACTAAGGGTGGAGCTTAAGTTCATGCAATACTACTAGCAACTGAACTGAATTTGATCTGCTCTCTGTAGCAGTCAACATTTTAAGGCGGATTCGCTTCTTGTTACAACTGATGGTGGTTTCTTCCCTATATAATCAGATTCAGTTTTAATAATAAAAAGGAGGAGTTTTTAGCATATGTTCTACATATTAATGTGATATGTTTTATGTATTTTAATATGTTTTATGTATCGTACGTTTGAGTCATCCCAAGATGGAGGTCCCTTTGGGCACAGTTAAGTTGAATCTTGAAAACAAAGTAAACAGTAAACATTCGAATAGCAGATGGTGCAAATGTAGTAACTTTGCACCACATCACTAAATAAGGAGGTGTCGAATATGTACTGAGTGCCACTGAAGACAAATAAAGACCATATATGTATACATATAACCATATGCTCAAGCCTATAAATTAATGGCTGACGTTTTAACACCGGTTTTTGTTTGTTTGTTCCGTTTCACACATTTACAACATTCAGGTAAAAATTTATGGCAAACATTCAGAAAGACGTGTTTTGGTTGAACAACAACAAATCGAAAAGCTTGCGAGCAATTACACTGTATCTTCACATTTCTCATTAACATTAGGACAATAAAGTGGTAACTAGTTTGTGATTGCAATCACATTATAAAATGTTTCTAAGGCGACGCCTCTTATCAAGCTTGCTGTATTATTATGGAACCATTTCATCTGCCTCACCTCCAGCGTGAAGCTTTGATGGTGTCAAGTGGGAGACGACAACCAATTAAAAGAAAATCAGTCAAACAACTCCGGGTCAGATCTCAAGATGCTCCCAATCACTCATAATTTCCTGTTGTTGTGCTGCATTTCGACCGCTCCTGATTGAAGTCTGATAAGTCAGTGTACACAGTGGTCAATACGCCATATGTGCAACTGTATCTCATCAAACGTAAGCTTCCGTGGAGAGCCCTACACCGCCAAAACACACTACTTATCTGTCTTTACTTTGAAAAGACGCTTGGCCCACAGAGCATGACGTGTTGCCTTGAACAAACAGGAGCAGAGGTAAGATGACTTGCAGGACCTCTAATATTCGCTTGTTTTTTAGGAATGCAAAGGCTGGGAGATGAGAGGAATGCCATGCGTGGGGTCTGGCAGGACAAGGCAGTGGTCCTGATAGTATTTCTGTGCACGTCCTCCTCTGTTAGTCATTACTGTGTGCAGACGAGGGGTGATGTTTACTCTGCTGAGACAAGCAAGTCTACTGCTCTGGGTTGCAACCTTGTGACTCTCTTTTCCCTCCTGCTGCCAGCTCTCCTAACGTCTAGCCCTGGCCCTGCCACACCATCGGCCCACTGGCCTATTGCTGTTGCTGAATGCCTACCGTCTACCAGGACTGGGTTTTTGGAATATATTCGACAAAAAAAAAGGATGATGCATTCCTGTGCATATTGTCTGCCTGGTGGGTGTTCGGTTGATATTTCAGGAAATAATAGCATAATACCCACAAGGGATGTGATACTGCAATACACTGCTGTGCCATATTTCCTCCCTTTTGTCTTTAGTTTCCTTGTGTTGTCACTTTCAAACATTACCTCCACCCACACACACACAAGAAAAGGAGAAAGGAAGAGCGGGATGGTGACAGAGACTCACTGCAGTACACAATGTGTGAAATAGGGAGCTGTAATCCTTAGTAATAGATTCAAAAAAAGAACCAATGACGATACGGTTGGATGGTTTATCATATGAAGATGACGAAAAGAAACGACAGAACACAAGAAAGAAAGCAAAGTTGTTATCAAATGCAACTGTGAAATTTGTGCATCACTAATGGCTCAAGGACGGTGGAAGTAACAGAGCAGAGAGAGACAGAGACAAGGTTGAAATAAAAAGGACACAAATAAATTAACAGTTATAATTTGACAAAATGAAACCAAAAAAATAAATAAAAAAGGAAGGAAAATGAAAGCAAAGAGACAGATGTAACAGAACAGTTCAGTGAGAGATAATGGCAATGATTATGATACATAATGGCAAAAGGTTAAAATCAATCATAATGCACCAAATAAAAAATGAAATGATTACCAAGCTTATGCAGGAGGTCAGGGGTCAGAGGTCAAGTTCAATATAAACACGGAAACCATTATGGCGGCTGCGCGGAAGTCTCTGGAAGAAATAAACAAGGAGTTGAAGTAAGTACACTTCACTGTAAGTGCTGTTTAAATCGTACATCCACTTGACAATATGTAGCACTCAAATATTAATGTGACAAAATGCTGTAGTAAGCAATGATTCACAGCAGTGCACAAACCAGAGATGCTCCGTTTCCTTAAGTGGCGGTGGGCTATTTCATAGTTTAGTGAATCGCAGACACACTTATTCCAGCCCTTTAAAACAATGGAAGTCATCATTTTATCATCCTATAATAGTGTCGAGACCATAAATTAAGTGTTTGCTCATTTCAAAACCTCTCAGCAAAATTGGGCAGACTAGGCAAGGCACTAATGCTATGCTAACACATCAGTCAGTCCTTATGTTACATGCTTTCACAGCAACCCCTTCTCCTACGGTTATACACAAAGCACATTGTGTGTACACAGTGTAGACACTGGTAAGACAAAGACTGTGACTGATTTTTTCGTTCAACCAAAAAAAAAAAAAAAAAAAAACCCAAACAAAAAAGGAATCCTATAGTAGACTAGAAAACAGTCTGTGAGGCTCCAGCACACCCAAGACAACAAAGGCATTACTCTTTGCCAAATAAAGAAAAACTACACAAATGGCTGTGCAGTCGAAGCAGAAAGTTTTCATCTATTTAAGTCTGCACATTTTGTTATGCATAAAATGCTTCACATTCATTTGTGTGATATTGTTTGTGTGAAGTGGATATGAAATACACCAAATAAAACATATTCTTTCAAATATTATTCAAATATGCTTCTCTGTTTTTTTTTTGTTTTTTTTTCAGGATTTCCTGCTTAAACCAACTCTTCAGTTTCTAGAAGTACTTCAACAGTTTTTCTCGTACAGCGTCGTTCACATGATCCCTGTGCTATCGATGGTCAGGGTGGCAACAGGGTCAGAGACTTTCCTTCTCCATATGTAACCTGTGGGACGCATTAGAGGATTCAAAACAAAGCAGGTCCCGACATTGTGAAAAGAAGATGAGTTAAATGTCAGCAAAAAGCTTTAATAACACAGAACAGCAATGTTTACACTGGAGTCCAATACAACACCCACTAAAACATCGTCCTCAGTTCAATAGGCTGATGACTCTTTTTAATATATCTGATTTCCAAGAATCTCTACTAAAACCTACAAATCACTGAGAAGCATTTAAGAGGACAGATGTCACACTGACCGGGGGGAAAAAAAATGCAGAAATGCTTTTACAAAAAAAAAAAAAAAAAACATGTTTCCAGGTCCTCAACCCACCCTGAGCATGAAATCCAAACAACATTAGACGTGAGACAACACCCTGTACACATTTGGCCCTCAGGCAACATATCAGCACTGGAACAAGAAGGCAAATACCTTTCAAAACAATACTAGGTTTTATTAGTGTCAAACACATCAAGAAGCTCATGCACATACTCTGAAATAAATGTATTTTGAGATTCTTTTGTAGAGCAGAGAAACAGAGAAAAAAGCCCAAGGGTTGGGGAGACACTACGGAAGCTTCTGCATCTGTGTGCGATTAGTTCCACTACCTAAGATAAAGCATGCAGAGCAAATGTAACCTCATCATAATCTGTGTGTCATGAAGGCAGGGGGAACACTCAACCAGAAAACAACAATAACCGCTGTACGGTACAGCCTACCACTGTGAAAGTGCCTGGCGTAAACCATAGTCCTGCCAGTGTTCTCCACCCATCATTAATTGTCTGATCATTGTGGAACAGAAAACAGTGGCGGTCTGAGCAGACGGGAGATCTCACAGGTATTAACTGCTAATTGCCGTCAAACAAACAAGTAGCACTTTCAGGAGAAAACAATCTATATTAATTCTTCCTATTCTACCCTGCAGAATGCACGTTGGAATTTCTTGGGTGCACAAGATAAATGCTTATACCATAATTACAACTAATTGTGCAAATAATTGCAAAGTTCTTGTGCCACCAATACCCACAATAAAACAAAAGCAATCCATGTGCCCCTTGGCTGTGAAATTGAAACAGTCCTATTTCTCTAGTCCCTGCCTCCTAGTCATTCATTATCTAGTGTTTGTATCTGCTCTGTGGTAAAAGTCGGATTTTGCAAAAGCGAGGGGAAGGGAGATGGAAGGAAGCTGATGACAGGGATTCATGGATGCTCTGAATGCAGACATGCTGTTCCAGCGTCTCGCCTCTCCCAACAAAACATTTGAAAAGCTTCAAAGCTCAAAGCTTTACGCTTTGGAACACATCTTTTGATTATATCCCGGTCTCCTTCTTTTTAAAGGAAGGAAAAAAGAAACAAACAAAACATCACCTGTAAATCGAGATAGCCTTTTGCAGAAGGTTTTTGCACCTAATCCCTTTCATTTCAGGTCAGTAAAATATTAGTGCTTTCTCACTGCTCTGATGGTCAAATCACATTTCAAAGATTCGGTGTGCCTCTCCAGCAGAGGGAAAGAGCGAGAGGGAGAGAGAGAGACACACGGGGCAGTGGGGAGCTCAGGCAATCCCCCATCTATTACAGACGAACCAATCATCAAAGACAAATTACAGTACACTTCACTGGGATATGCTAATTCCAAATTAGATGCAAGTCATCAAAAGAACAGCATTGCAATATTTTGCATTTACAAATTGAAAATGTCTGCTCACAGAACAGGTTTAATGCCAATATAGGAAGAAAAGAAAACAGGATTCAGACCGACAGCACATGCATGTTCATTTAAACTGTGTTTAAAAATACAAAAAGATTCATGTGGCATTTTGCATGTTGTTAGTAAAAACAAATGTTAATGAAAACTCTTCAGTTATATATATAAATAATCAGGAGTTAATTTAATTTGTCTCATTTTACATGGATTACCTTGTCATGTCAACAGTATTAGTATTTCCATACTTTGCAAGTGATCACCATCTGAGAATAAACTGGAATCTAAATGTAGTCATTCTGCAGAACCCAATCTTTCTGTTCATTTTCTTCTCTAAAGCAATTACTACAAATCAGCAAACTCTCTGCCCTCCAACTTCTCAGCTTGGCACAGCCTCCAACTGGTTAAAGTGCATGCAGTATGTATAATGTCATATCCATTGAGATAATGACTGCTTTTGTGTTTTGCTACTTATAATGTATGCTTGTGAGGTGATCGTCATTCTCTACAGCCCATTATCAAGATGTCAGCGGTTGACAAATGTTGCATCCTTACCACCTCCACATGTGATAAAACACATCAGTGTAATAAAAAGGAACATACTGTATATAGAGACACGACCAAAACAAAACAGGCCGATGTAAACAGCATCGTATTTAGCATCTAGATATGAGGGTGGTATTAATTTCCTCATCTAACTCACAGCAAGAAAGCAAATGGGCACATTTATTTTGAAGCTAATTGTTTGTGATATCACAGAAAAATACATCACAGTGAGCAGAATATTAAAAATGTTAATCAAGTGTTCTGATTAAGCTCTAAAAGCAACTTTCGTCAACTAAAAATACGTTTAAGCGGAATATATTTGTAGTTCTTTACAACGTACAGCGTTAAATAAGAATCGATTTGTGAAGCTTCTCCATCGGATCAGATACCGCTCTCTTCTACGATTGTTCTGCTGAGGTTTCCATCGTTGATTTGAGGAGGAAGACTGCCAAAATGCAGTTAGTTTAAACAATAGAAACACAGACAGACAATTACCCAGTCCCGAGGGAGTCACAGACTAAAGAGCTGGTCAATATTTCTGTGCAACATATGCATCAAAATGGCTGGGTCAGCTCCAGCATCTCAATGCTCATTCCGTTCTCCCGCTCTAAGTGCCTCTTCTCCCAATCTATGTCCAAGGGGAGGACGATTGCCACATCACTGAGGTGTGAATACGTTGATGAATTTACCCTTTACGTTTGACACCTGATATGTAAAAGCACGGCTTATGTTCAGAAGCAATGAGTGGTGCCTTGACAATGTCAATATTTCTCCCCAACATGCAGAGTAGGCACATACCCTAATGACAGACCAAGTATATCAGCAAATGAGCACACAACAGGGGCAGAGGACTGGGGGGAATTAATAGCTCCAGCAACAAACGACCTGACAGGACAACTGCAAACGCACAGACAAAGAGGCTTGAAAACACGCACACACACACACACAAGAGGCCACATTCACATACATACTCTGATATACAAAAAAAAATATATAACACATGATCTCGGGTACTTCTAACATTTAGAAGTTGCTGTGTTCTGTGTTTCAAGGCTCCTCCATTAACAGGATCTTATTGTGGGATATTCCTCTCTGACTTTCACCCATGGCAGCCTACTTTATGTAAGGCAGTTGTGGCCAGGTAAACAGGTTTTTATTTCTTCAGTCCTTCAATAGAAAAATCCCTTACTTACACCTCATTTGATGCCCCCTTGACACCCTCCCTACCCCCGGTTCTCATACTCCAACTCCCACATCTCCCAGAATAAGGCTTATCATGAAAGCACAACAAGGATATATTGTCAAGAATTTTACTTTTAGGTGGTTCTGATTGAAAGAGGCTGGCTTTTATTCTCTCAAGTACAGCCTTCCCCCTTTCCCTCTGCCACGGTACACAGGGGTACCATTTTGGTGGCTGTGGACTTCATCCATTCATCATTCTTCTCACCTATGAAGCAAATCACACATATATCAACCGTAGCTGCCCTCCCACTTCCCTAAATCATGCTTTGTTCTGCTGTGTGTAAAGAAAACTACCTTAGCTTTGGACATCAAGGAGAGGGATGCATGGGGAAAGCTTTACTGTTTACCCACAACTGAAATTGGCAATTACAATGCAATAGGTTTAAGATGTAATTTTAAAATGGTCTATTGCTCATTTTGTATTTGAAGAAAATGTACATTTTAGTATAGTATTGATATAAAATCATCGAAATATTTTTCTAACTGCTGACATTAAGTCTCATTGGAAAAGGAAGCAATTCCAATTCAGTCCGGGAGTTTAATGACTGTGTTCAGTGTAGATATTATCATAAGTGAGTCTGCCTAAACAGCTCGCAGCTGTTGTGTCCTCTACAGCTCTTCTTTTTTTTTTTTTCACAGGGTTTTAGCCTTAAGCATTTTGAGAGTTTGTAGGTGATATCAGGATTCATTATGATAAACGTAGGCTATTACAGTAAAAATCACAGGCCACACGTTAAGCGATGTCTAAAAAGATAACGGAAAATGCATATCACTAAGCTCTTGGAAGTATACCACAGGAATGCCGTTGTTTGAAATGTCTGTTTCTGGTAGTTGCCAGCTGGAGAGTCAGGATGCAGGACAGGGACGCCAGTGATGGGCCCAGTTTGTAACCATTACCAGGGTTGGTAAGCCAGCTTAGCAATTTTCAGTACTAGTTACTTACACAGAAATGTTACTGTACGGACATGGACACAGCCTGCCTCCAATTAACCTCCTGTTTAAAAGTGGAAAATGTTGGATAGCTATTGTACGAGTTCCAGTAATTACAAAATTTGCAAGTATTTTGAATCAGAATATTTCTCTAATTGCTACCAATTTACCACGTATTTCCTCTAATAAATCTAAACTATGATGTCGACTATTAAAGCAGCACAGTGTGGAGTCTGAGCGTGTTTTAAAATCTGAAAAGGCAAGGATACTTATTCATCGGTACAAGGCTACTTCGGGTTTACCTCAGCTGGACACCTTGTTCTTGTAGATGGAGCAAGACCGGTGTGCATACGGTATGTAGGAGAGTTAATTGTAGCAGAATTATTTGCCATTTATTCATTACTCAAGCAATTTCTCTAGCATTATTCCTCTTCCAACAGAATCCGGGGCATGTTTTAATTATCCTGAATACAGATTGACAACGCTGTGTCACCACTATTTTAGATTTAAAAGGCGAAAGCTCACCCATCTTTGTTCAATGTCGCAAATGTTAAAACATGAGCAGATTAAAAAACTGTCTGCGTGCAAATATCACTGGCATTTTAATGAAAAGAAGATGTTTACATGTTTTTTTTTCCAAAGGGATTGCAAAATGCCACCAAAATGGACAGCCTTGCGTCACAGGCGCGTTAGATTGCTGTATATGTGGCTGTGATACCTTGATGCAGCGCAGTAGGAGGGCTCTGTCGTTTTAATCTCTAATCCTGTTCTCTCTAAGGAGGAGAGGGTGAGGATCAGAGAGCAGAGAGAAGGTATCCTCTCACAGACACAGACCCATGCCATGGCACTCTTCCTGTCCTGTACTGAAGCTGTCACCATTGGTGTCTGGGGCCACGAGGCAGGCAATTTTAGCGTTGTGGTGTGAATCGATACCCAATCACATCACGTTCGCAGGCAGCACATCAACCTGAAGAGGCCATAGCGCAATTTACAGCATATTGTTTTTGGCCCTGGGAGCAAACAGGCACAAGGAGCAATAGAAGCATCATGGCAGAGCAAGACAAGGCCTTGTCGTGGCCATAACGGCCTTATCTCTGGTCACAGAAGTACTCATATTAAACAATAGAGCCAAGAAGAGCTCAGAAACACACAGAGTGCATCCGCTGTTCAGTTTTAGCTGCGGAATCTCACACAGTAGCTTTAATGTAAGAATTCTCATTTCAACAAAGACCTGTTAGAGTACGTCTATCTACTAGTAGGCTAATATTGAATTTGGTGTACACACTGTTTATATTGAATATTTGTGCTTCCTCTTTTGTTCTATCCATTTCAGAGGACATATTTATTCACATTCATTAATGCAAATGTACCACAAAAAAATAAAAAAACACAAGACACATCACACCCAAAATCAGATATCACAAATGCACTTAAAGAAGAATAAATATTGGCCCAAATATATGAATGTTATTTACATTTGGTTATCAAGCAACGGCTGAATATAATAACAGGAATGACAGTGTGCCAGAGAGGTGAAACATCAGGGCAGGTGGGATTTGAAGAATCACACTCCGGGGGGTGTGACAGGCTCATCATTCAGAGTAAAAAACATGATGTTTGTTTGTCTGCAACTTGCATCTTGTCAAGCCAACAAGTGGTTTCCATACACACCTGCAATCATTACCTTCACACAGCAGGGTTGCCACAGTGGAACACAGAGCCACGCTGTGAGCACAGTGTGCTGCATGGATTAGAGTAGGGAGCCACGTGGTATTCTAGTCAAGAACGACAAAAACTAAATCGGTGCGGGTGAAACTACATGCTATACATAACCAAAAAAAAAATGTTAGCTTTATGTATGGCGGCATTATACAGCCTTTGAACACTGAGGACAACAATGACAGAAAGTAAAAGCACTGAAAAGCATTTAGCAGAAGAATTGCATGCTGTATATGTCTGCATATACCGGTGAATATAATTTACTTTTTGAACAGGATAATACACCATACAAGTCTGATGAATGCCACACAAGCATGTGTCTTCATGGCAGACATTACAGTGAAGTAGGCAGCTTTTGTCGGCGCGTGTTCTTAAGTGGCTTACTTGGAGGTGATCCACTGTTCTTTAGTGTCCAATCATATCTGATCAGAGAGACACACCAGGAAACAAGCCTATTATCGGTAAAAATGAGAGACATATCACTACTGTTTGATTGATGGGGCTATTCCCCAGGTAGAATAATCCTCTGCTTCATTTTCGACAACTGCAGCGGACACAATATGCTGTGCCTAAGATGGTTGTTATGGCTACATAATTCTCTTAAAACGAGGCTTTTATTCAGGGCAAAACCAACTGAAGCAAGTCAAGGGCAAAACTGCTGAAGTATTTACCTGCACAGCTCAGACAAATAGCTGCTTTAGACATGTTCTCTTTTAATTTGCAGTTGTGATGTGTGTGTGTGATTTTTTGTGTTTGAATTGGTTAGTGCCAGGCAACATTTTACAACTGATATTGCAGTTAAGGTAGGCTTTGTGATTGTGTCAATTAGTTTTTCAGTTAAAGCATCAATCGGGGTATCTGGTATGTAAAAATGTAAAAAACATAAAAAGAGTCCAATGTGACTTCCTCAAACTGCAGTCCAAAACCCAAAGGTTTTTGTATGTAAGACACGTGAGACAAAGAAAAGCAGCAATCAGCGGTGGAGATTAAAAAAAAATGGTAATCTTTTTGCTGACTGACAAATTAAAATTCATTTAGCTATTCATCCAAAGATCATTCTCTAACTATTTAGTAAGTGGTTACTCTTTGTACTGTGGTCCTTGTTACTGCTTACTATACACCTTCCTATGGCCTGGGGAAAATGTAGAAAGCTTGTCTCCATCCATACTCATGAAGTCACCAACTACAACAAGAGCTGGAGTTTCACATTTGGAGATTTAGTCTCTGTGTCCTCCCCAAGGATCCAACCCATATCACAAAGGCACCCCATGCAACTAACACAGTAGGAGTCACTAATACGGCATCAAACACATGACTGCACCTGCAAGCGCTGCTAATTGTGTTCACATGACATACTCCCATCCACGGTTCTGCAGTAATGAGAAATTGCTTACCACTCTATACTATACACATTTGTGCTACTGGTTTATCAAAGTAAAACTGTGGCAGTCGTATTTCAAACACTGGAAAACATGCAGTAATATTACAGCTGTGTACAACTGATAATTGCAAAAGTAAAATTCAGATTCAAAAATTAAATAAAAATCGATTTTTAATTGAAATAATTTAGTCGTTTTGCATGTTTCTTATTTGTTATTTATAAGTAATTATATTTATATTTATATTTATATTGTAATAATATTGTTGGGATTTATTACTTGAACTTATATTCCTTAAGGTCCATGAATCAGTGGTGTGGTGTGGTGTGGTGTTCCAATTGTTGTGAAACAAGAATAAATGTTTCTTTTGTCATATTTAGTAGACTGTTATCTGATAACAAAGTATGCACATCCTCCCAAGATTACCTCAGGTCTGGGAGGAACGGATCAGGGACTGAATGCTGACATTTCCATTTACAGATAGCAACAGCTAATACCTTTGCGCTGATTAGAAGCTGTCAGTCCTCTATTTGAATTGCAATCAATACATTGTGTACACTAAGTGCACATTTTTGCATGATGGGCAAGGGCAGACCACTAGTAAATGCATCTATTATTTCTAGATTTGAATACCCAGCCCCCCCTTCATCAGCACAGCACATCACAGAACATCCCCCCCGTTTAACACCACGGATGTTCTCCACACCGAGATCACAGTGTTCATATAGACACATAAATGTGAATTTTCATCATATCCTCACGCAGAGCATATTAATCAGCAGTGCATCCCCTGCCAACCAGACCTCATCCATATTCCAGCGGGCTTACTGCGAGGGGGAGAGGCTGGTGATAAAGCAGGATCGATATGCAGAGCTAGTAAAAACACAGCAAGTACAACAGCATGGCACAAAGGCAAAGACTGGAGAGGACAGGCGAGTGAACGAAGGTGCCTGGTAAGCCAAGTTTAAACAAACTTCATCCATAGAATATTAATAAGAAGAGAGAGTTGAAATTCTTATCTTCAGTTATACTTAAATATACACATAATGCACTGCAGGTTAAGGTATGAGACAGATGTTTGCTCATCCCCTTTATGTACAAATATTGATTTTTATGGAGTCTATAAAGGTAAGAAAAACCTGACTACATTACACGTCAGAATGCATACTGAAAAAATACAGCAGCAGTGAGTTAACTCTTCACGTACTGTATCTTTATATTTTATATATATATACATACATATGTAGTGTATATAAACACAGTGCAAAGGCTGTAATGCAGTTCATAGGTGAAAATATTTTTTGACTGCCACAGTGTCGCTATACTACAAGTTGGGACACACTACCTTTAAACTTTTCTGGCAGGTAAACCTGGGAAGTCATGAAAGATTTTCTCTCTTTGGCATATCTCACAACTGCCACAGAGAATTGAGTGACAACTTTATTTCTCATCTGTTACATAAATCAAGGAAATGCTGTGAAAGTCAGCTCTACAAACTAAGAAATTCCCTGTGCTTTCTAAGCTTCGAAAGGATTTCTTTAACAAAGTTTCACACAGGAGCGAGAGAAAAAGTAATTTCTTTGACAGGCAGACATTATGTGATAGAGGAGACTTTTCACTGCATTAAAGAATGGGGCTCCAACAACAAAGAGATAGTAGCTGTTTAAAAGGCCAATTTTCCAGTCCACATTGTCATTGTCACACTCTTAACTCCAAAGGCAGACATGCACTCTGGCATCAAAGGCCATTGATTTTCTAATCAAGAGCAAATGATGATTAAGGCATATCTGCCCCCTTATCTTTCCGTTTAAAATCCTCCTTTCTGGATTCAATTTGACTTTGGCTGTTTTGCTGCTGAGAGGAATCAGGACAGTCAAAGACAAAGACACCTTGTAGAGACAATGGGCGGTGTCATGAATGATTAAGACTAGTGGAACAGAAAATGATCACCCATCCTCCTCTCCCCAGATCAGTGAAGGCACACACTGTTATCACAACAGCATGGAGGCATGGAAACGTTTCATTTGATAAACATTAAAAATCAAAGTTTATTGCAATATATGGCTAATAAGTAGAGCCAGTGGCACAGATATTCCCCAAATCTGACTGAAGCTGCTTTACACAAATATAAACATGGATGAAAAGCCAGCACGGATGCTGTAAAGACTCCCACCCCACACTCTCTGAAATTCCCAAACTGGGTAGCAATAAACAATGTTAAAAAGGTTGGGAAATGAAACCCCCATCTCTTTTACCTTGATAACATTAAGAAGTAACACCACAAAGCAGAGCTGACTCACCCTGAGGGTGCAAATGTTCATTTCTTAGCAGACTTCAATTATCCCAACTTTCTCCCCTGGTCGGCCTTCCTATGTATATGTTTAGCCTTTGTGATACACCTGCCTGAGGATGAGGGATTAACTTCCACCCTTCTCTCTAAGCTTGGTTTGGACTTTAGGTTTAACTGTCCTTCAGGACCAACCTGGAGCTCAGCTTAACGATGACGCCCAAACCCCTCATCACTCTTGCAGTCTCTCTTTTCACTCACCCTGTATTTTCTCATTCCAACTCAGACCATAAACATTTCACTGGAGGGGAAAAGAATCAAAGACAGATGGACATCATCAGTCCTGACCTTCAGGCAATGCCAACTGAACATGCAATACAATGTGTTGTGTTGTTAAAAGTATAGTTCTGCTGGTGGTGAAATAAACAGACAGATAGCAGAGACAGATAGACAGAAACCTATTATAAAACTGGTCCCAATATCGTTGATGAAAAGGGGTCATTGTGGTACAGCTGTTTATGCTAATTACTCCCGTTTAATGAGTTATTGCACAAGGTGTAATTCTCTCGCGCAGCCACATAATAAGAAGCATGGACACTCATTTCCCGATTCATCATGACCAGCTAACAACTTTTAAGTGCTCATCACAGCCAAACAAGACTGCCTTCTTGGAATTGGAGGGTCATTCATGGCGGGTTTTACTTTCATCCAGTATCCTATTAGACTCTAACTCTATGAGGTCACCATACCTGAATTGATGAAAATAGCATCCATCCTGACAGGAAAGAGAGAATTGTGGGACATCTTTGGCTGCACAGCAAGAGCTGACTTGTGAGAAAGAGAAGCTTGCAGGCCACTGTTGGGTGCACAAAGTCCTCTGCAGACAGATGGAACAACAGAGGGAACTATTTTTGTTCCTTTAGTATTTTCCTCTCTTATGGATGCCGACATATGTTCAATGAGTTTGTCTCAGAAACAGAACGTAAAAACAGGATGAACTCAGTAAGATTTAGTTGGCTATGTTTGAACAGCGGTCCCAGTAAGTTGCAATAAGACAAAAGAATTGCACCGTGTGCCCTTTCAAAGCCCGTGAACTCTAGCAGTCATCTAAAAACACAAGTCTCCGTCATTATTCTGTGACCTATCAACCATCAGCTCATGACTTTTACATTTTGTTAAACAAGTCGAGCTTGAATTTTGCTCCGTGAAATGATTCAAAAAGAAGTCAGAGTGCTAAATGTGTTTTTAGTTGCAGAAAGGCACAAATGTGTAGCTGCGTCATTTCCATCATCAGATTGCTGAACTATTACAGTTCCCCATGATTACCTCAACCTGTCCTTATCACTGAACACCACATACCAATGTAACTTGCTATTCGCCATGGCTAGATTTGTGTTTTCTTATGGAGAGGTTTCTGTAGATTTTAACCTTAATCCTATCAGCTAATGTGAAGGCACTGATCCGCGCCTGTCTTGAAGGTTATCTGTGCATGTTTCACACCCACAGGCATTCATTATTTACATAGCAGCTCCCCCGAGGCACCAGCCACCACAGGAGGTGTAGATGGGAAATCTACCTCCCAATCTGCCAGCGACACATCCATATCTATACTCCATGGCTCACTGACTTAGGAGGATGTAGTGTCAGGATTATCATCCGTTCCCTGGAAACTTCATCATCATCGGCCCCGGCAGCTGTGGCAGTGGCATCCGGCTGCTGTGTTTGCCTTTTAAATCAGGGGTTTCCCAACAGTGAAGCCTCAAGGGACACATTTTTTGGAGAACAATTTGGACACAAATCAGAATGTAACACTGCCAACAATAACAGAACTCATTAGGGGCAGACTAGAGGATGGTTAGCAATAGTAAAGTGACTGTCGCTCCGAGAAAACTAACAGCATCACTCTTTTTATAAAGTCCCTAAAAATGACATGTATTTACATCCGAGTGACAACACCCTCTACTGAATATAAGAATCATCAAAAAATAGCTGTGTAGTTCTGTGCAACAAAGTTTATAAAGCGAGGATGGTGGGCCAGGTGGATGGTTCAACAAAAGGATGGTTTTCACTTGATTCCCTGGGCTTAACCAAGTGGTTATATGATGACAAAGGCCCCCTTATCTTAATGAAGTATTGATTTTAATCCAAACCGCGATTGTTCCCCACAACTAGTTGCTTTTGTGTCTAAACCTGAACTGATTCATTTTGATTTGTCATTTCTAAGGATTTATTTATTTTTATTTATAAAACACATGCAATGTCCTGTCAATACTGAGAATAAGAAAAGAAAACCCTCCTTTGTGCAGTTAAGGAGGTCATGGACACAGGAAACATTTTGTCATTTAATTTGGAGAATTTAAGGAACATGAGTTCAAACAAGAAAAAAAAAAGCATGTTGTGTGTCCTCTAAATTGTCCTCCTCTAATTTGTAGATGAGCCTGACATCAAACAGGACATCAGTTTAAAAGCAATATTAATAATGTTTGTGTAAATCATTCATTCATCTAGAAGATGCACAGCAATACAGAGTAAGATAAATGCATCAGTGGTTGGACGCAGCAGTTTCACAGCTTTATCCCATAACCCCACGGATAATTAATTCTAATGATACTTTTTATCTGTGACACCCATCCCGATAAACATCAATGCACAAACGTACTCATATGAATGTGCTATTGAGCGTAACACTGACCTTTCCAGACCCCCTGGACCTCTGCAGACGTGTATGAGAAACACCCTGAACACTCACACCAGCCCTTTAATGTGCAGGGCTGACTTGATATTAGCGTGACAAGGGTATTTATAGAGCAGCATAGAGCCTCACTCGCCCCTCCTTTCCACATCATGAGCCCATTCCAGCCCAGACACTATTGGCAGTCCTGCTCACTCACTAGAAAAGCCATCATGTCAGCACACTGGCTCACGAAAGTATGTTGTGCTAACAGGTTTAGGGGCCACTAGAAGGAGCCCCGTGCAGTTCATTATGCAGTGACAACATACTGTACGTTTCTTCTTTGATGCCTTATTGCACACCAACAAGTCAATCTGTCTCAAAGTGTCACTGTTTTTTCCCCCAGCTAACACAGACATCAGCTTTTGCAGATGCAGAATGCAGATTTAGTCTCCTGCTAGTTTCTGAGAATGCATATAAAATGTCAAGACGTGAGTAGTAGTAAATAATATTCAAATGTATCACAACATTTGGTTATTAGATTAGATCAGACAGCTATTCCTGATCTGTAACAGACTGACAAAGGTAAATAGTTCACGCTATAGTTCAGGACTTTTGCCTATTAATGAACGTCTGTTACATTCAAGGCTTTGACAAACAAGTTCACACAGTTCTAATTAAGCTTGTCAGCAGTAAGTAAAAAATATACATATTTTATACGAGTCTAAAATGTGGTGCTCTCCAATGAAGCAAAGCCTCGCCAGTGTTTCAAGGTAGCTAGTGTTGTTCCTTGTTTTGTGGAAAAAGGGTAAAAGTTGATGACTGCTCAAAAACTCAAACGTCAACCTTGGGATGTCGGCTGGTGAGTACTGAAATGCGCGTTTGTGAAAGTTTGTGAATCAGACAGAGTGTTTGTGGAAAAATGCGCGATGTAGCTTTAATAAATATACTAAATAAAACAATCTCCAAAAATGAAGAAGACTGCACATTTTTATTATTTAATGTCCTCCAGCATGTGCTAATTTAGCTGCGATGACTAAATGGCTAAAGGCCTACAGTATGAGTATTTTGAGGTCATATATATATTAAATATGTATACAATAATATATATTACATGAATACATATCTATCTACCAAACCCATAGGAAACAAAAATAGAAAATGGACTAGAACAGAAATTGTAAGGTTTTTAAAAACAATCCAATAAGTATTGTCAATCAATAGGTAATCTTGGGCGATTTGAGACCCTTGGATCATTAGCAATGACGTTGATATTCTAGCAAGCATTAGTTCAAAGAGCCAAGGACACCAGGAAACCAGTCTCCATCCCCCTGAATTTGGCCATTAAGATTGGCATATCATCAGCCACGCCAGCAGGAGAGCAAAATAGATCCAATAAATAAATTAGAACACCCCCAAGCAGATGTTTACATAAACATTATGTACAAATACATTATGTATTGCCCAGTGCTCTCACTGCTCCAACAGAATTCTCCAGTAGGTTTCCAGGTGTTCCTTTATAGTCCAGCAATACACTGCTTTGATCAACCTATCAGAACAATTCCCTCTTTCATCTTGGGAATATGATTCGGATCAAGGTTCAGCACGTCCCTTCCTCATGTTTAGTATTCATGCTGAGTTTGGTAATCTGGTGTTGCTTTACTAAAAGTCATCGGCATCATCAATTTCTTATTAATACGATGAGCAAACACCCAAGAGGAGGGAAGGGAGCCTGAGCAAAACAGAAATGCGAGGAGTTAGGGGGAAAAGAAGCAAAGAAAGAAATAATACACAGAGAAACCGAAAATAGGAACTTTCTGTCGTCCTTTGAAATTACAATTCAAAGTTTTGATGTATTATTGTTTAAGAATGTGATGCTCTTTCTACCTTTGTTAAAAGCTTGTCTAATGATATTTCACAAATGTATCTTGAGAGATGTTTGACAAGTGAATAACGGCAGTGTCAGCTTTGGCTATTACTCTAGCCATCAAAACAAATTCAATATTTCTATAAACTGACAAGCACTAAAAGAGAATACACTGATAAGGCATAACATTAAGACCACCTTCCTAATATTGTCTAGGTCTGCCTGTTTGTGTGTGTGTGTCAGGCTGCATCCTGCTAGGGATGGCTGCTGCCATCAAGGAGTGTCTTTGCTATGAGGTGGGGGTGCCTGGTCTGGTCTAGGTGGGTGCTACATGTCTAAGTAACATCCACACCAATGAATGCCAGGTCCAATTGTTTCCCAACAGAACACTGAATTGTCACAAGATGGTCAATGTTATTTACTTCTCCTGTCAGTGTTTTTAAGGCTGATCTGTGTCTATGGTTTATTTTCCATTATTCAAATGATATGAGAACTACAGCAAGAGTTTGGCTGTTTTCCAGTCTTCGCAAACATCCTAATTCCTGTAAATGAAAGCAAGTGTCTCTCTCAACAACAGTGTCTTGAGTTGTTGTGTTGATTCAAGTGATGTCCTGAGGCTCTGCTACAACAGTTAACAACTGTGCAAGACGAACATAAATGTACAGTAAATTGTAAGACATATTGCCTTATTGCCTTTCTAAGAGAGGGCCGTTTGCCTCTGAGATAAGACTGGTCAGAAGCCAGAAGATGAAAGGTCTGGTTCTGAGGACAAGCTAGTTTTAGTTTTCCACCTGCAACTGTGCAGATGTTTTATTAGCTCTAATGTCCGCAGGGACAGCGTCAAACCGCAAACATGCACAGTTGCTGACCTTGCAGTTGACCTTTTCAATAAAACAGCTTGTGGGTGTGCATTTCGTTCATGTATTTTCAGTGTAGGATGGGGATGTGAAAAGTTGTGACACTTTCTCCACTTGAGAGGCTTGATAAAGTTCTGCTTCCCTTTTTTTCTTCACTCTATGTGGTATACATCAATCTAACTTGACGGCCCAAACTTGTTCTGGCCGCCACCAACTAAGCACAGTCTAAGCTCAAAAGCTAAATTATTTAGCTAACAAGTCCAGTTGATAAATGTGTGCAGTGCAGGTCAATACATTACAGGGATGTGTGGACGAAACCTTTGGTAGGATTTACTATGCATTGGGGGAGATAAAGGCCATTGATTGTCTCTAGGAAGGTCACAATAAGGTCTCTATCGCCACTGAGAGGGGTCTATTTCATGTGGCAACTAACAACTTTATGCCATCTTTTGGTGACGCCATGCAATAAGGTTAATCCAATCTCCAGGAAGATACTATGAACTGGCTTACATCTACCAAGGATACAGAGGGATAATGGGCTGTATTTGTATGAAGGGATATCTAGCTTTTACATTATTCATGGGGCTGTGGAAAATGCAATGGCGGTGCTAATATAATATTGACCTAACCCCAACACTACATGAATGGCAATAGAGGCAAAGCTTAACACACACATCTACACACACTGTGGAAAGTCTTACTGGAACATATCTCTTCCTCTTATGATCAATTCACATACTACACACGATACTCGGAAACTCAATACAGTAGATGGTCTTCGTAAAGGTCACCGGAGTGACTGGACAAAGAGAGAAACAGAGCTGTGTCCACAAACAAACACCCTTTATCATCAGACATCAGAGCCAGGCGATAAAATTGTTTTCGGTCAACAAATACTCAGGAGGGAGTTCTCTCTCTTTATTTGCTGTACGGTGTGGGCAGACAAGAATAGATGGAAATAAAACTGTGCTTGATTGGATTAATGGTTTACCAACCTACATTTAATGAAGATGTGTGTGGGGCTGACTTTATAGGAAAGCACAGTCATTTCTCAAAGACAGCAGGAGCAAAGCAGCAAAGTACAGACTTAAAGCACTACCTAATTTGTATTTAAAGATTGTGTCTTTGAGTCTGGAGATACGCACCAAGCATCCGAAAAACTCAAACCAAAATAAACATCAGTCTCTCCTCGGCAAAACAGCACAAGAAACCATTTACCAATTTGAACGGGACCAGTTTGTGGTAAAAATGTGTTCCACTAAAATATTGATGCTCTGAAAATGTAGCACGCAAGTAAAAATGACCACAAGCTGTACAGCCATCTTTCCACCCAAATCCCTTCATGTCTACGAGCATAAA
The DNA here is from genome assembly GCF_963514085.1 of Chelon labrosus. NCBI lineage: Eukaryota > Metazoa > Chordata > Actinopteri > Mugiliformes > Mugilidae > Chelon > Chelon labrosus. Next base: position 19,805,108 of record NC_140360.1, on the reverse strand, counting down.
TCTTCCTATAATTAACCGCAATTACATACATACATCCTGCATATGAGTCAGGATTGTTCAAATATATCTTTACCTACTAAATTTCCAATTAGTATGTTTTGTTCCAGTGCGTTACACATCATTGGCTGAGTATAATATAACCCAAGAGTCACCGCATGAAATACAAAAAAAAGCACGCGCTATTGAGAAAGTGCACGTCATCGGGGAAACACGGCCCAGCTGAAGCATTCATGCATCCAGTCCAGGAGAGATTTCTAAGCATTTTCATTGTTAGATACCATCAAAGCACTTTCTCTCCTTTCTACTTATAGTATATAAACATGACTTTGAAAAATACCCTGCAGTGGGAGAACAGCAGAGCCACTGTGGGTCCATGTTGCCTCATCAACAGAGATTTCAAAAGGCAGTGCAGAATTTCAATGGTGCTTCAAGGTTCTGCTAAAGGACAGGCTAGGGGAGTGGAAGAAAGGGGAGGGGAGGATGACGGGTTATTATGGACTCCAGCAATACACTGTGTTGACACTTCAACCTTTTAGGCTGAAGCCGGAGAGCAAACGCTGCTGTCTTTCACCAAAAATCTAACCAACCTGCAAAAAGGGGTCAATCAGAAATCCAGAATGAAGATGCACCACATTCAGTAATTCCAAAGAAAAAGCTACAATGTAAAGAGAAAGCATGAGGAGACCTTTCAAACGACCGTCACCGGTCAGAGAAAGTACTAAAAGCCACAGCTTATGAGAATCAGAGTGCTGTGTTAGACACATTGCCTATCTGTAATGTACATTCACTCAGTTTAAGGTTCAGTGCTTTACAAGCTCTGACGTATAAGGGATTAAACAAGCTGCATATCTTGAGGTACAGTACTGGAAATATTTTTGGAAGTTTTGTGTCATGTTGTTTAACTTTGTTTCTTCTCCGCTCTTTGTAGCAAAAGTACCAGCAGAAACCACATACTGCAATTTGTACTATGTAGAACCAGCTCCTAAGTAACTCATAATCAGCTCTGCTGCAGCAACTCCATAAACTTTGCTTGCCAGACATATTGTTCGAATAAGCGGCACAGATCACTCACAGAAGACAGAAAAAATGCACTAGAACAGAATATAAACAAAGTGGAGCACGGAGTAATAAAATAAATGCTCTCTGTCAGTCATCAGTGTCCACTTTAAAGTTTAGTCTTTTTCATTTTTCACTGCAAAACGTCATTGTTCTACTGGATATACAGTCTGATTATTTTGGGAAATAATCAGTTTTTGCAGAATGTGACTGACTGAAACTTTTTGACATTCAGGTGAGTGGAGCAATACTGGGCAAGAGCACAAAGTCATTCCTACCTTTATATATTTATATATATATGACTTCAAAAAGAAAGGATCATTGGAAAATAACTGAATAAATGATCTATCACAAATGTTAAAAGACAAAGCCACTGAGAGCTTCCTTATTCTGCAACTTTATCCATGCAAAAAGGGTTTTAAGAAGTTGCTCAGTCCTGGATCTGGGACCTGTGGGATAGATCATTATGTCCTTGTCAGCTTTATTTTCCAAATTCAGACAGCTTTATTGATGTGTAAACATCTCGGAGAAAAAAGCAACTTCACATACTGCCCAGATGAACAAAAGGGCTCAAGGACTTCCATCCAAAAGGACGTCTGACTCCTGATGGACCAGGATCCTACAAGCTGCCTGAATGGACAGCTTTGATAAGATGAATGATCTTGTGGGGAATAACCTTTGATACTACGAGTCACTGAAATATAAATACATATATATAATCCAAAAGGGCTGGCAACCTGTGCAAGATTAACATTACTACACAAGATATACGGTATCTTATCTATGTATACAGTAAATAGTTTGTATTTGCTGACCTGCAGGTGTAGACATATAAACATTAAAGCATTAAAAACAAGATCAGTACAGGTCTGTACAGGTCCTGAATCAGATTCACAAATTAAGTAGCTCTGATTTGATGAACCTTTTAGTTAGTCACCATTCCTTTCAAATGGAATAAGCAGGTTATAGACGTAAGCAAATGACAGTCAGCTGAGCATCCACAGTCACGTAAGCCTGCAAAATGCTCAGGTTCCTTGTTTGCAAAACAGTGGGACAGCTAAAAATAAACATTAAGATGGACAATGCGTGGCTCCATTAACCACAGGTTTCCAGAAAACTAGGAGGAACTGCAAACACAAGCTGAACAGCATCTTTTTTGAGCATATGATTAGTAAAGACATTAAATGATGGATAAATGCAAAAATGCGTGCTGCTGCTTAAAAACAAGGTCAATGATAGCACTAGTTCTAGTTCTCCGCCTCTGACAATGAAAGAGGGTTTAATCAGATGAAGGCCTAATGTAGCAGGGCTATAGAGGCACAGCCATGCCTGGAGCTGTCCATCAGATAGAAAAGGGCATGATGGGCTGGGATCCAAACAGGCCCACAGAGAATCCCAGCCTGCTGTTGTTGCTGGCTCCTCATTCTCAAGGACCTTTAGAGATCAAAGACCAACACACAACAAGAGAGACGGAGATAGAGGGAGATGGACCAAAGAAAGTGAGTGGGGTAAGCAGGAAGGATGCCATGAATCAGAAGAACCCATGTGGCCTGCTACTGATTACCCAAACGCTAGGCCTCCTACTGAGTCCAAGGAACAGTCAAAGGGATTTCCTGGGGAACGTCTGTGAAACATCCACTCTGAGTCAGGGCAGTCTCCTCCATCCGGTGCCAAGATGAAGTGTCTTCCGACCTCAGCTCCGCGAACATGTTATATTTTGTAGTGTGGAAACGATGTGTTCCTTTGATACTCTAAAAAAAGATCCTCTTTCCTCTGAGGAATAGCTGAAGTAGCCTCTCGATGCTTTTACTCTCTCCACAAAAATAAAAAGATACATGGTGTGCTTCTGCCGGCTACTGCTGTTGTTTAACCTTGGTGAAATACAAAATGGGACAAGCAGTAGAGCCGAACAAATACTGGGCTACATGAAGCGTTACGAAACAACTTGGAACATCTAAAAATGGACAACAAAAATAAAACTGAAAGGGCAGCCCTCCCAAATATGAGCTCCACCCAGAAATAGAACAGTTTTATTGGAGATTTCTATAAGGAGTTAGTGTTTGTGTGGATGGATGTTCTCCATCAGAACAATTTAGCCTGGCGTGCTTAAAATGTATCCAAACTGTCAGTAACTATAGAGCCAGGACCTCATATAGATGTCATATTATCAAAAACTACAGCGATGAAACAAATACAACATCTATGTAAAATATATAATCAGCTATTATTATCACAAGTTAGGTTGTGAAACATTTACACGTTAAGAAGAGGTGACAGAATTTGGCTATAGGCCTGTGGGTGAAATATTACTGAGAGAGATTTCAAGTCTGGTTAAAAGCTCAGTATTGTCTAATAATTACCGTGAATTCAGGATGGAGTGTTTGATTTGAATTGTGTTTCTCTGAAAATGTTTTCAGTTTAACTTAATGTGGACAAACTAAGGCGCATTTAAAAACTGCGGTGAATGGCATTCAAACCTCCACCAGTCTCAGTCTTGTGTTATTTTTTGGTTTCATTTTTAATGAGGCGTCTGAACAGGATACAGCTGAAATATGAGGCAGATAAAATGGAGCAGGAAGACGGATAAAAATATTAACCCTAATGTTCTGCTGGGGGTCGTGGAGACTTCGAGGTGAAAATAGCACTCTTAAGATTTTATCTGCAGGCTTGATACTCCATAACTTTTATTAATTCTATGAGAACTGCTAATATACCTGATTTTATAACTGTTTCAGAAGTCCACATCAGAATTACTTCTCTTTGGACAAAGTTAGTATTCACGATTTGGCGTCATTTCGTATTCAAACTATGTTGTGTCATTTCCATTAATGTGCAAAACAAATTTGTGGCAAATGGAATAATTTGCTCACAATGAGAGAGAAAAATTTTCGAAGGAGAAATAATGTATTATGCTTTTTTTAATTTATTATTATTAAAACTAAATTTAGGTCTATGGCACTCCAAACAATGAAGCCAATGTGAACAAAACACATGGGTTATGCAACCGCCTTGAAACAGAATGTTAAAACATTAGCGTGTAGCTAAAAGCATCGAACATTTACACAGAAAACTTGGTTGATCATTATCCTTACAGTTTGTGCAATGAGAGTACAGAGAAGATCTGGAGATGTACACAGGACACACAGTGTGTGCATGTATGTGTGTTTGCCTGTGATATGGGGTAGATTTACAGATGTGCGTGAACTTAAATGTGCGATGTCAATGTTTACAAACACATGCTAGAATTATAGGTTGCACTTTAATCACAGTAAGAGCCTCTTTTGGAGCAAAGCAGCTTGTTTTCTGCGCAGGCAGCACTAAGCGTGAAGAGATGTCTGATTGATAAGGAGGTACGACGCGCCGAGGTGCAGAAAAATTTATCATTACAAAAGAAACTGGAAGGGGAATCAAAGTCATCTGTTATTTTAAAATGAATGTGGAAATGCATGGCTCTCGTTAAGTTTTATGAGTCGGTCAGGGGATATAATGTAAGTACAGCTCAAGTGTAACGCACAACCACTGTCACATTTTATGCTTATCGTATAGCGCTTGTTTAATTGTTCAAATTGTTGCTGCCTTATAATCTGGAGTAAGATCTAAAAAACTTGTGTCTCTCTCTTTCTGCACGTTAATACTATAATGCCAGCCTGTAAAACTTGATTGCCCAGACAGAGACCCCAATGCATTAAGTTCACTGAACAATATAAGACTTTATCTGAAGCAATATACATAATTCAGTATAGAGTCATTTTATAGCTTACCAGTTGCAGCAGCAGCCGTGTTGTATGTAGCAATCTCCTGACACACTTCTGACAGGATGTTAAACCACTTTTTTTTGTATTCCACAGGGTACAAATGCCAAGAATAAAGCTGACATTAATTTTGTTTGCAGCCTCTTTACATGCATCTTACTTGTCTACTCTCGTCAGCGTCTTACTAAAACATCCCTTTCATTATATGTTTTCTCTGATGTACCTCCTCTGTGAGCAGCAGATTTTTCCTTCAAGCTACAGTTCAGTCTTCTTTTAGTTTCCACTTTGGACAATTTGCCATATTTTCCACCGGTTTAAATTGTTAGAGGCTGCCTGTTGTTAATTTCATATCAGTTAATTGCCGCTGGAGATATAAAAAAAAAAAAGAAATCTGGGCAATTATATTGTTTTTATACAATGCAGTTTTTTTTTCTCTGAATATGATGAGAAATGTATGTAATTTATTTAAAGAATAAACAAAGTACCCCTAAATAATTAGAGCTTCCAAGTCCTAAAGAAGAGACAGGATAATTTCCTTGGTCTAGAAAGTTTATATAAATTAATTCCACTGAATCACCCTCCTAATCAACTACCTTAATTAATGGACACACACACGGCACAGTCGGCCTTATAGCACAGTGTAAGAAAACGTTATGGGCAACCTCTACGCCCATGGCTTTGACGCGAATAACCCCATGGTCACCCGTGGAATACACACAGTATTATATTCAATACAAAGATCCAGGTAAAACATATCAGTTAGGAGCTATGCACTTACAAAGACCAAGATTAGATACTCATATTACAGAGAGGATCAGGGTAGTGAATATGATAACACTCCTGCCATTCAATCCCTATTGTGGCTGGCAGGCAGGTATTCACTCATGTGTACATCTACTCTATGTAGAACAATATAACAGTTTATTGAAGCGCAGATGTGCACATCAAATGCAGAACTCACTTTCCTTTATCTAGTAAATAAAGTTAAACTCCATTACAAAACGGCCTGTACCGAAAAAATCCTGACCCAGCAATTCAGAGGTAGAAATCTTTTCGTCGACTGTACCTGAATAGCTTTGCAGCTCAGTGAACACATGAGGGAAAAGGGAAAGAGACAGAAGATAAGAGTAAAGAAGGAAACCAGAGGAAGAGAAAGATGGAAAAGAAATCGAAGACGCAAGCTGGGTTCAATTTAGAGGCTTCCCACAGGAGGTGGAGTGACCTGTATCTGCTACAATAGAGGTCATGCAATTTTGAGCGGATACCCCTGTCTTCAGAGGGTACGGAGGACCCCTGCCTTGATGTGCACATCCAGAGGAAAAAGCAAAGGGTCCCTGTAGCATGCAGGACCCCCTGAATGACCTGACTGGTGGGTTCCTATTACAACTGCCTCACTACACCGTAGCCTCGCAATTGACACTTCACAGTACGCTACAACACTAGCAATCAGTAAAGCTATCAAGCCCACAGGAAGTTACTATGAAGTCAGCCATCCAAAGAAACTCTACCAATTCCCTATCTTCCTGTCTTCCACGTTCTCCAGCCAAATGTGATGAAAAAAGCGCCAAGAAATGCATTATTTAGTAAACTGTAATTGAGTGGAAACTACAGCAGATGAAAGTATATGATCACACCACGCAAACACAACACACAGATATAAATTAGGCTCTGTCTGTGTTCCTATTATAAACACTTTGAAAAGAAATAGAGAAAAGTTGACACACTGCAACACTGTGGCTGAATAACTGTGCTCCCTGAGCAGCCAGAATAAATTGTGCAGGCATTTTGCCATCTAAACCTCGGCTGAGTAGTTCAATGAAGAGCTGATATAAATAAAACCTGAACCTTGGTTTAAAAAGATTCTCACAGATTCTCACCTGCACCCAATGAGATGTTGTTTTCAGTGCTGAAAGAAACATTGCATGAAACCCGGAAAATCTAAAAAGAAAAACAACAAACGAACAGATAGACCAACAAACATGACCTTTAATTTCCACTGATTGCTCCTGAGAAGCTAATGAACATTTCAGCAAACATTTGCAATTGGTGGGAGTCATTTTAATTACTCTCCGCAAAGAAAGCCTTGCATAGCGAGGAGCTCAAATGGAGATAAACATTTAATTAAGCATGACCTTGTGTTCAATAAGGTGAATGTCCATATAAAAATACACTGACAGTCAAGATTTGGCAGTGTAATGACAGAAATGTATCAGAATTGGCAATGAAGCATTAGATACCTGGTAATTTGACCAGAGTAGCCAGCTCTCTCTAATACACGCTCCTTTAATCCATGGGAGAAAGCTTTTATCCGCCCAATGTTTTAATGAGGTCAGGATATTCTAAAGGGGATGCTCCAGCTTTTGCACTAGAATTTTCGAGCAAAAGTGTACACTCAGTACACTCAATACAAAATCTCATTTATTTTGTTTGTAAAGCTTGAGCTGCTGTTGAATAGGGCTAAAAATAAATGCCGGCATACTCGCTAAAACTTGAAGTCTGTCTATTTAATAGCATGATTACAAAGCGGAAGTGGGTGCACAAGGTTTCCCACAGGGTTTTGTAGTGGAGGCACCCAACCTCACCTGAAATGAAAACCTAACCTCTACTAATATTGCTCTATTTTCATGAAATATAGTATTAACCAAGTGAATGTCACGTATTCAGCAAGAAAAGTGATGACAGTTTAAACTGTGATTGAGTAACTACACTGATCACAGATCACAGGTGGCTATTACAAGATGGCTTTGCAATAAATAATTTTTTATTTTAAAGTTTGAAGTGACAGCTGAGGGCAGCAATGCCAGCCTGCGTTTACCAGCTTTCTAGAAGAAACACTGCAAGTTGGAACCATCAAAGGAAAAAGACATACAGTAAATTCATAAACCATTTGGCCATTTGACACTGGCAAGGTAATAGAACTGAACAATAAGCAACAGGAACTGCAAGTTCAGTTGACCAGCCTGCACAAATGAAGCCAAACCTGAACTTTAAATTCATTCAGTGGGGGAGCACACAGCCGGACTGAAAAAAAGAAATACTGAAATTAGAAAGGGATCTTAATGGCTAGGAATGGCCCTTTCATCAGCAAAGATATCATATGTGAGATGCAGAGCAATTGCTGTGTTATCCTTTCATATTTTAAATTAAAATATTTTTGTTGAAAAAAAAAAAAATACAAAAAAAAAAAGAGACTGCTTTCAAAGAACAGATGAATTCATAAAGAATGATTCATTTCCCCACTATAATGGCATTCAAGTGTGTTGTTGTGTAAAATCTTAACAGCGGGATCCAAGCTATCACGGTGGCATGGAGTGGGTTAACACAAATTATGTTTTAGTCAGAGATAAGAAGTGAATGATTACGCCGCACTGCATCCAATTGTCATTATTGCACCTATCTTTTAGCGTTTGCTGAGAGTCCATCCAGTATTGCCATCAATTTCATTTGTTGTGGGGTTTTTTTGATCACTGCTTCCCTGCCTGTTATACCCACTGCCTGGTGAGTCCACTAAGTGTTTCTTCTGGTCCTCCCGCTCTGTCCTGAGCGGCTGCATATTGCATGTAGGCACCATACTGTGCTGCTGCTGCTGGCAGCGGCGTGAGGCACGGAGGATTATTCCTGACGACAGGGGCATTAAATGTGTAGCAGGCCGGTGGAGGCCTGAGCTGATGCTCTCTTGTCTGTTTTGGTTCAGCACCAGTTCAGAAGCAGTCCCTTCTAAGCTGAGTGGGAGCTCACAGTACTCAGAGCGTTGTGCCGTTCATTAAAGGCTGAGGGTGTCACACCAGCTTAGGCCCAGTGTCCTTCCTCAACCAAGGCTTCATGCAGTACTCCCCTGCCTCTGCTTTTTAACACTGAGTGACTAGAATATAGTCACTTCTACACAATTTTTCTCTGTTTGTCAATGCTTTGTAATATCATACTGGAGCCACTTGTTAAAAGGCAAGCTTATATGTACAAGGAGGCTACCACTGTTGTGGCAAAGAAAAATATTACTCATTCATGTCCTCAGGACTCCACTAGCATGTCATAAATGCAGTCATTCACACTCTATGCCCATAAAAACTGCTACAGAAGTACATACTAAGTGTAAAAGTCAAACTGTGGAGCAAAAAAGTCTAGCCAAAACCAAATCCCTTTTCTTTAACTGGTAGTTGCCCAACAGATGATACACTTGTTTAGAATAATATAGTTATACAGAAACCTGAATCCGAATTCTAACGTGATTCAAAGAAAGAAGTCCATCTTGAAAATTGCAATTCTCCTGCACATCTCAAGTCCTGCAACCTTCATGCCAGCATAACCAAACATCGGGCTGACTCTGTTTGATCTTGAAAGGGATATAAGCCTAAAGCCTTTCCTGTGCGAGATGTCCTTCTTTAAAAAGATTCTAATCTCAACCGAAATGTCTAGCAAAATAGAGGTCATCGTGCCAGAGCACAGAGCAGACAATAGCAGTTGGCTGCAGCCCTGAGAGGAATTCTGTGAAGATTTGTTGCTATGTGTCTCACCTGAGAGGCATGGTGACATCAATGGCTGAAAGAGCGGTTACACAAACAAGGTAAATATAGACTCCCTGGAAGTATTTCTGTTTTCTTCTGCACCTCATTCACTACAAAGTGTGCTATCATCTTGTCTCATTTTGACAGAGAAATCAGAGAAATGTCACTGATTATTGCAACAGAAAAAAGAATGTTATTTCTTCTTTTGTATTCCTTTTCAATAAAACTATGTTTTTTTTTTCTCTCAAACACAGCCAGGTACTTCTCTTCCATTGATAATTTGAAGGCTGATAGCATATCCGTACCTTGCACTCTACTCGTGATTCACTGATGAGAGTACCATTCAACCTTCTAAACTCCCATCCTCTCCCTTGAATTTTGATTCGATTGGTTTATCTAATTTTCCGGCAAATGCTTGAAATGTATTCCTGCACACCTTCTTCTCATGAAGCTACACAGGGGAATCATGAGAATGATAGAAATGAATAGCTCTGCATTAGCTTCACCTCACCGCACCTCACCAGCAAAACCACAGCCCCCGCGCTCTATCCTTCCAGATTAAAGTTTCAAGCAGCAAGTTGTAAAATTTATAACACAAACAGAATTATTCTACATTTAAACACGAAGCAAATAATACACAACTGTAGAGAGACACTGGCAGCAAAAACAAATAATCAATATTTTACAAATATTTCTATATACAGTAAGTTACTGGATGTTTAGGTGTGAATGTGCACAAATAAGTTAACCTATAAAGGATGAAAAGATCAATGTTCAGGCCACAAAAAGCTTATTATGCAAATAATAGTTTATCTGTGCATGACACTAGTTGATAGCAGATATGATTTTTTTATTTATTTTTTTTAAAACACAGACTTTATATTGAATAATTGCTATTGTTGAGTTACAAAACGTAGCACAACTCTATAATCTGCAGGTTATTTTCTTCATTAATTGCTTAGTCTATAAACTTTAGGAAAAAAAAAACTGCTCACCGCAAATTTGAAAAGCTCAAGTCGTCATCTTCCTGTGTATTGTTCTGCCCAACCAATTATTTATTGGTTGGGCAAATTAAATCATGAAAGAAGAAAAATCTGATACCGGAGGATTTTTTTCTGAAAAATGAATCAATAATTAGCCCTCAATTAATTGCTTCCAGTGTATTAAGCAACCGCAGAACAAAGTTAAATGATGCTGTGTATCTCCTAAACACTGCTTGCTCCCCTATCTGAAAGCTAACCATAGCGTTCAAACACTGAATTAGCCAAACTGTATGGCCTAAATAGAGCTAGAAAATAATCACTAAAATGAACATTAGCAGCCAACCTACTCTGATTCCTTGAACATAAAAAGTGGGAAATTAGTGCATTAAGCATGCCAAGCTAGCGCCAGAAATATGCACAGAATTGATGAGGTGTCACTTTCACTAAGAGTCACACAATTGCACCGACAAGAGCCTCTCTGATCCCTCCCTTCCTGCCTGTCTGCCGCCGATTAGGCACAAACACTCTGATTTGTATGGTCTGCACAAAAAAAAAAAAACGTCCTTGATTTTAGCAAAGGTTGCCTTGCTCTGTTCAGCCCTGGAAAACAGTATTGGCATGCATATAGTAACACGACATCAAGACAAAACAAGTCCCTTTTTTCCTAATTTTATATCAGCTTTCTAAACAGCCACAGAAAAATCTGCAGTCCAATAACGCAACATGGTCCTTTCCTGAAATATGCCTGTTATGATTTAATTTGGTAATAAATGACAAGACATGCTAACAACTGTGGCCGACAGCATTCCCCAGCAAATGCTTAGACTTACATTTTGAGATCAATTTCACAGCCATGTTAATTAATTTAGACTGCTTGCAGCACAATGCAGGTCAAACAGGGCAAACAAGTTACAACATCAGCCAATTAGAAACACAAGCGTTATACTTTTTTTCATAACTACAGCAGAGCTAGTAAGCAAAGATATGACAGACAGAGACAGATTAAGACTGCAAATGATGTACAGCAGAATAAACAATGTATAAACCATACGCTGTATTTTTCATTACTGGTCTACAAATCTTTAACACAGATAGGTTATTGCTCTCAGTTATGTTCTAAGACACAAAATCAACATAAAACAATATCTAACTCTACCTGACTGACAGATTGTCTTTTTGAATATCCTGTTTCTTAGAGACGAGCCTGTCTGGGGCCTTATCATCTGGTTATTTTTCAGTCAATTAACTTTCATCATTGCAGATGACTGTATTTATATGGTCACAATTTGTTAATCCAAAGCATGGCTGGTTGATTTTTGCATATTGGTTTTAAGATTTGTCATGGAGCGTATTTAGGTCTAATTACAACCCGTTATTCTCTGAAAGGAGGAACTGGTTCTTCATCTATCAATAGTGGAAATGAAGGCGGTAAATTCATCAGCCTATCCCTCGAGAATGAGAACGGGCTGACAAATGGGTTCAGAGGCAAATGAGGCAACACAAGTTTCCCCGTGAGGGAAACGCAGTATAACATGTTTAAGACTTGTGTCTACTCTAGTCTACGCTTTAAACACGTCCTAGAGCAAACCAGTTACTGTGTCAATAATGGATCAACTAAACCTAAAATTACACACGTTAATTCTTTCCAAATATTGAATATATTTTGCATTTTAGGATCTATTTCAAAATATGTCGATGCTTGCATTCAGAAAATTAGAGAAAAAAATGAAGAAATGAAGTCACTGTGTCGATCTTGGCCTAGGCACATGATGTGATAATTTTTGTTTAACTGCTAAAAGAATGATTGTAAATGTCTTATCTTCAGGGAAAGAAACAGAAAACAAAGGTCATATTCATTTAAAAGGGCAAACATTTTTTGATGTAAATAAAAAAAAAAGGAAAGTGATTCGATGTCCTTCTCTAAAGTGATGAAATGCAAGACACCTTGGGCTTCCACGCTTGCCAGTGCTAAACTACTTGTTTACACCGTGAGGAGAAAAAGTGAGGAGAGGTGGAGATAATGTTCTGCTTATTTTGTGGTTTATTCTTATATTGTACAACAGAACATACTGTATAACAGTTAAAGGTCAGTCTATCCAAGCTGAGCAAGGATAGCAATGAATTATCTATGTTAGGGAAGGCTAAAAAAAACATCGGAGGAAGCTGTGGGTCAATGTAAGACAATCAATTTCAAAATCACTTATAAAACGACTGCAAAAGGGTTACGCTCAGAAATGCATCTGAATGTGCACTTTAAATGTGATAAATAATAAATATAAAATATAATGAGAAATATGAAAAATAATAAACCCTCTCATGTACTTGAAAAAGTCATGAAGAATCTTGCTATAGCTGTAATCTGAGGCAGAAACACAAGAGCTTGATATTGTGAGAGAGAGTTCACAAGACTTGAAATCTGTCCGAAACGTGCCCGAGAGAACAGCATGTCTTATGTGGACGGGTATCTGTGTAAAGAGATGGATTTAGTAGAACGGGTAGGAGCGGTGTCCTTACCTCATTAGTGTTCCACCGGTGTCTCTCCTTTGGCAGCGAGGTGCATTTTGGTAGACATTCAAGCAGCTTCTTGGGCAGGTATATTTTCAAATGTCCATGTTCATCTGAAACAAGAGTAAGACGGGGAAAAAAAGAATATTTAGCACAGGCATCATACCGTATTGACACACTCATCTTCCCCTGTATCAGTCTCTCTGCAGCAAAAACACTGACTGTTGAATAACTATCCCCAGCTGAATTAGGAAATTAATTTAAGAGCAGAGTGTTGCATACATTTTACTTTGTGGTCGCCGAAATTATTTCACTGTGAAATGCATTCTATCAGGGGAGTTCACCAGGAATTTTTCACTGTCAACTTGTAAAGGCTGTGTCTATTCATTATTTAGACACAATAAACACCCTTGAGTGATTTTATAGTGTATGGAGATTTAGTAAGGGAATCAGTGTGCCGCACAAAAGAATGCGGTATATTATTCAGGGAAATAATTAAAATCACCAGGCCCAATGCTTACATCATAATGTACGTACGTATGTATCTATAATTTACATCACTTCCAAAGTATAATAAAACCGTCATTTTTAAAGACACCCTCTTGCATGAATGCATTCAAATGTTTATTTCGTTCCGTTGCTTTCTTCTTGTTCAAATATGCAGATGGAACAAATTATATTTGTATAGCAAGAAAAAACAATGCTGAATTCTAATCTTGGGGTGTTTCTTTAATCAGAACATGAGTTATGGCCAATTATCTCTATAACATACATACAACATAAAGACATTCTCCAGGAAGCGAGGGTGTTGACAGTTAAACATAAAATGCACTGACTGTCAATCATAGTTAGATGACATCTTAAAAGTTGGAGACAATGCTGCAATGCCGGTCGAAAGTATGATAATATCAGGTGGAAGTCTGAGTGGAAAAGGGGGGGGGGGGTTCCTCGGGAAGTGTGGATTGAGACTTGTGTCAGGAAACATTACGGCATCAAGAAAGAAAAATCAAATACATTTTTTTTCTTGTTTCTGTAGCTGCAAGGCAATTTTGTATTACTCTTCCTCCATTCACACAAACGGTGGACCTCTAATCTTTTTCTATACTACTATTACCACACTTCTAATGCATTTAGAGACTGTAATTCTGCAAATCTTGGATGTAGAGTTAAGTTAATCCAGGTAATGTTCCTGCATGTGGAAATGAATCTATTATTCAGATTTAATGTGTGCAAATTGAATGTAAATAAATTCACTAAAGGTAAATGTAAAATGCTGCATTTATCTGTAATGCAATATAGCTTGGTAATAAATTACAGCAAGAAAACAAATACCAGAAACTGAGGTGCATTTTTCTTTCACATTTATATAACTGTGGGTTAGGGGAAAGCAAAGAGAGACACAGAAAAAAAGCCTGAATATGAGTGCTGACTATGGATCCCTGGGGTAGCTGATATCAGTAGTTGACTGTAGAAAAGGAGAGAAAAGTTCAACCAAAGCAAAATACCACTATAAAGCCAATACAAATAATCCAGTAGTGCACTTCATTATGAGGGTACACCAAGAGTGTCTGTATCTTTCCTGCAGCGTATCACAGAGTAGTACAGTGCTATTGCCCACAAACCTCCACATGGAAAATTCAACAGAGCTGCTCCGTAGAGACGCTGCTGGCTTGAAGCCTCTGAATGTAATGTGTCAGGTGGAACGTCATCGCTCCCAAAGGAACGCAAGTAGTAGATGTGTAGAACCTGCTATATCTCTCTGTACCCATAATTCTACATGTACACTCTGTTTTATATGAGCTGCACAGGTATCTGTAATCATTTGCTTCGCCCAATTAAGAACCACATTCAGCATCTTCTCCAGAGCGGTTTCACTGTAAAAGCTGGGAAACATGCTGCAACTGAATAATCACAGAGGTGCCAAGAAAAAAGAAAGGGAAGCCGTTGTTATGTGTATATTGCTGTACATCAGCAAGTTAAAACTTGAGCGTAAGGAAAACAACAAGTAAAACTCTACTTCTTGGGTCAGTGCAAAGTTTTGGCCATTTCCAATCCTATCACATGTGCTCTGAAGATTTTCTCTTTTGGACTGACAGACAGCAGTAGCAGAAGATACATATGGTAAGTCTGTCTCTACACAGATTATTCAGGATTTAATGCTACCCTCTGGCACACCCTCCTATGACACCGTCAACACCAGTCTCAAGTATGTTGAGGATTTTCTCACCAAGAAGGTTGAGATAGAAATCCACTGAAGGAGGATACGTCTGCTCAGTCTGCTCGGTCTGCCAGCAGGCTGAAATACTTGGGATGAGAACAGCAAATCTTGACGAATAAAATCTCCCACTTGGTTTTAAGCCTTCAATAACCTTAAAATTACACTGGCCATCGCACAACATGTTTTTTGTGGGGAATACTTTTAGCTCTGCTGCCACAGACGCCTGAATTATGCAAAGTACATCTCAGTTCAGTATGCTGCGCACAAAAGAGGTGACACAACTGCAACTGCACTTTATTTTTAAATGCCAGTCTTGTATTTGTCAGCTAACATCCCCGCAAACAACAAAGAAACCTATGTAAATCCTGCAGCACTAACAAGGTGTTACCTGGGTTTTTCCTTGTTTTCTTAACCTTGCATGTATGTTTCTGAAATTAAAAACTGGGAATTAGATTTGAATTAGGTTAAACGTGAAAAGACACGCTGTGCCGTCAGAGTGTCATAAGAGCTAAGTGCTATTTTACACTAGCACGCCATGACATAGAGGGGACGCATTTATTTAAAAAAAAATCTTGATCTCTCAGATGTTTTCATTCATGTTGAATCCACCGTATGTAATAAACATGCAGTGAAGTCTGAATTGTTTCTCCAGACCGCAGAATCTGATACTGAAAAAAAATAAATGTGTGTGTAAAGTGCTGACTTTCAGTATCTGATAGTCTGTGCAAAGCTCCTGACTGGCCAAGTCAGTCAGCTGACCTCAGTCCAACTGAGCATGTGTTTCACTTGCTGAAGACCAGACTGAAGGCAAAAAAAATCCCCAAACAAGCAAGGAATGAGTATGGCTGCAGTACAGGCCTGGCAGTGTCGACAGGGAAGATGCCAAGTATCTGTTGATGTCTATGGAGCACGGATTTCAGACAGTCAGACAAAAAGGATTTGTAACCAGATATTTTACAGTATACCTATGCAATCATTTTATATTATTCAAACTGATCCAGATATTTGTTGATCAGCATCGGCAGCGTAATGCACGCAGCACTTGTGTTGCATTTATTTGACATGACTGTATTTCTGGCTAACTACCATCATGTTTGAAGCTGCGAGCTGTGCTTTCTGCTGTTAAATAAACCATGTTTTTTAGATGTGGCATTTCTTCAGATGTTTAGAGCTGGCCTCCTCTAATCTGGGAGTCCTTGTCTCACTTGAAAGGGGCCTTGTTTTTACACGAGAACGTTTCTAACGGGGATCTCAAAGCACACAAGGAGGTTTCCTTTCTACAGCACTGCACTCTCATAACTCTAAACTGTTTTGTTCTTTCAGCTGCTATTTATCCGTACTAATAATATCTGAGCTACGGTATGTCTTCGGTTCCTTCCACGGGGCATTTCCACCGATGTGAAGGAGGAACTGTGAGCGTTCCAACAAAGTATTGCTTACTAATTAAAGATCTGTCTGCTGTGGAATAGAAATCCACGTATACTGTGGTTTGTGCATCGGCTGTAAACAGCTCCAAGGGGAATCGGTTGGATTCCAAATTTGGAATAAGTTTACAGAATATAGACAAGCTCTTCCTAATCAAATTGTCTGATCAGTGCATAAACAACAAATTACTCACAAAATATGTGGCTTTGAAAATATAAATGTGGCTTTTTTATATAACAAGAACCAGATCAAAGCGTTAGAAGAACTCTGCTTCTTTGCATTTCCTATAGACGCCGCTGTGAGTTTTCATATTTATTTTGAAGTCGAAACTGCAGCCTTAATGACTGTTTGTACATTAGCCAAGAGAGGGATACACAGAAAACTACTATTTGGTTGTAAAACACTGAAGTGCAAGACAGGCTGATACCAGAGCTTGTTACATGAGAGGATGTGCTGAGCTGAGCTGGCACACTGGAGCCAATTACATTCTAGGTCTTGATGAGCCAGTTCACACACAAAAAGCTAAACAGGGAGAGGAATGCTTTTCAGTACCGAGGCTAGAGGTCTGCCGCTTTCATGTTGCCATCGCAGGCCATGTGTGTGCTGAACAGAGGCAGACAGTGTACACTCCTTCATAATTCACAACACCCTCTGCCGAATGGGTATAAAGATATATATTTCTCTGTGCTGATGTTTGGATTATCACTGATCCTGGCTGCTAAGCAAACACTTGGGCCGAATTTAAGGGTATCTGTCATGCTAGCTTGCTCCAGCCCCACCCTAGAGATGAGAGCGAGGGTCATGAGACTGGAAAGGCTGACAAAAACAAATCTTTAATCAATATCTGAGCCCTGAACGCAAAACCCTCTCTCTTCCGTCTCTGTCTCGGAGCGCTCTGGGAGTGACAGTTTTTCTTTTTAATCTGTGCCCACATTGTGGAGAAATTGCAAGCTAATGTTTTGGCTATAGATCATTCAACAAATCGCTGCTGGCGGTGCATATCCAAAGTAACTGTTTGAATGCAAAACGTTTCCCACAGTTCAGTGGCTAACATGGCTTATGGGTGTGAAGAGCAGTGTAACTGTTCTTCTCTAGCTATACCTGAAACACTTGGAAGGAAGAAGAACAAACAGTCCCATAGATAAACATTTGGCTGTCATCTCTGTCCAGTAAGAAGTGCTGTGAAACTGAATTAGGCCCATGGCAACATCTGTTATCATTACATTGGATGACAGCCATCCAGTAGGCCGGACCAAAAATGCCCCAAAGAGTTTAGATCCAAAATTAGCCTGGAACCTTGGCCAAATTAGCTTAGCGCAGACATATTTTAGCTTGGGTGACACAATGTCAAGCTACCAGCAACAAAAATGTGCTCCTTTATCTACTACAAACAGACTGTATCTCGGCAACAAGTTATCAGTAGAAAACCAAAAAAAAATATCTTTCAGCCTTCGCAAAGAAACTCTTCCTTTTATGCAATATTCTACCCTAATAAAGAGCCCACATTCATCACTTAAACATCCTGCAAAAACTTTACTGCATATTTTCTAACATTGTGACTATTATTTAACAGATGGGAACTCGGTTTATGTGCCAACACTTTTAAAAAAATAAAGATAAAATAATCAGAATTCAACAAGTAATGTGCTCTTATGTGTTCCACCCCTTGCAACTAACAAAGTTGTTAGTTCCAACAGCTTGCGTTTGAAGACACAAAAGATATTCTGATCATTTATGCGGACAGAGTGAGGAGGACAGAAACACTTATTATGTGAATCATTGTGTTTGCATCAATAGTGGCGGATTTGAACGGAATATAAAAAGAACACCATCTTTCAGTGTGTACAAAACACATGCATGCACACTGAAAATATAAAAGCATAGGTCTATTTCAGTCGACAGATAGAACGTATGACACATAAATGCCTTTATGTGCGTAGCATGCAAAGAAATACAGTATATTACTACGTATATGCAGTTTCAACAGCATGCATAATGACGTATGAAAAAAATATATATAATCTGTGAGATGCACAGGCATGATAGAAATAAGTGAGTAGGATGTGGCATGGAGAAGGTATAATGACCTATAGGAAGCTAGATGTCATGACAACTTCAATGACAGAGTGGACCCAAAGCTCAGACTGTGGGTAAACAAGGGCAAAGAAGTAACAAGATGTTGGCAGAAGAAAAAAAAAAAAACTGACAAAAAAAAAAATGTGAAGCAGAGATGAACTCCGACAGCCAAAGGGAAGTAGTCAATTGATGACATGCTGTCAGCGAAAAAGCAATCAATCTGGGTGTGAGACGTGAAAGAATGAGGAGGAGAGGTAAAGAGGGGTTTAACCTGCAGGAGGCCATGTAATGGGATATTTACAACAGCTTCCTGTGACTCATCTAATCCCCCAAATTCTTGCTAACGTCACAAACCTATTTGTGGCCAAATGTCACGATTTCCATGTTCATTTAACACTGTGAAAGGTAAAGATGGATTTTTTTAAATGCTCGTTCATTATTAACTATATATAATTGTAAACACGTGAAAAACTACAAAAAACATCCCCTTTGTCACGTTTCACTTTTATATGACGAGACTAACACAACACAAAACATTACAAAAAACAATCTAATCCACTATATACTATCTAATAAACAGTATATCATTGATTTTAGTATATGCAGCAAAGACCACTAGCAAACAGAGGACTTGATTAGACCAAAGTCTATAGTCTAGTACTTGTGGGAGATCCAGAGCTGAGCCATACAACAACACAGGACAATTTAAACCGACTCAAATTTCCCTGGCAGTAATGACAATGATGCCTATCGTCCAGGGGCCGGTCTCCCTACAGCCCGATGGCTCTTGATGGGGACACAGAGAGGAGTATGTAGACTTAAAATAGCCAAGTGTTAGTGTAGGACTGGGAAACCAATTATCTTTATCATTTGGCCTGTAGCCTGTTCGATAACACTCTTACATGTAGTGAAATTACTAACCGCCCACAAGGAAAAGAAAAAGGTCCTAGTGAACTTCTTCATGGCGCTGCTTTGTTACGAGAAAACTAAAACAAAGAGAACATTACATGGCTTCTAGCGATTGCATTTAGGATGAGTGTTTGACCTGCAATGCACACAACAGCTGTTGTAAAAGATGCAAAAGGTGTTTTTTTTTCCACTGGGAAAAAAAAAATAAAGAGTCTGCATGCCAGTGAGACATCTGAATTATGCTGAATCTCGCTGGAGACCATTTCAGTTGTGCTTCACCTAGACAGGATGCAACATATGCAGTGTGGCAGCTTTCGTTGTTTACAATTACGCTATTTAAATTCCTCCATGGACAGGCTATGGCTTTGTGTGGTTGTAATGGTGTAGTGTAATACAGCATAATAAGGAAAGACTGTCAAAAAGTCAAACAGCTAAAAAAAAAAAAAAAAGGCTAGGCCTATTACTGGAAGTTCAACAAACATGCACACACGGTTAACTGCCTGCAACAAACTGAAAATGACTCTTTATGTGTTCTCGGCCCTCACCAAGCTCACCCATCCATAAAAAACCCATCTCAAGGAGAGCAGAGGTGAGGTCTCTCTCTCTTTCTCTCTCTCTCTCTCTCGCTCTTGTTCTCCTTTACTTTCTCCCTCTTGCTTACACATGCACACAAACAAAGCCCTTCTTTCTGTATCATAACTACTCCCACAATTACTCAGACGATTACTCAGATCAATGGTTTACCTGCCTGCTTGAGCCTCTGTATTCTGCTACAAAGTGTCCTGGTAGGCAGAAAAACCTCCAAGCTGCACGCATTAAACAGTGTGTCTGACATGGGTACAGGATACTGTAATACCATGCAATAACATGAGGGGAAATAGCAAGACTGGCAAAACGTATTGTCAGTCACAGCTGTCACACATGAGGGGGTAACACTAAAGTCTATCAACAATGTCCCTGTTACAGTCTGCATCCCTGTTTCATAGATCTGCACAAGCACTCCCTTGCCATTAAATCTCTAAAAGAATTCTCTGTTATAAAAATACCAAAAAGGACATGGTACGGCAGAGCTCTTCCAGTGACAGATATCGAGTGAAGCGTCTTACAAGGGGTTGTGGCTGATTTCATACTCTCTATTTAGAAATGACAATACATGAGCACACTTAATTACCCAGTCTCTAGTCTAGATCAACAGAGTCTTCCAGCAGTGAAGAGACTGGTGTATTCATTAACAATGAAGGGGTTCCTTTCTGCTGGGAAACAATCTGCTTTTCAGGGGACAGTTTTTTCAATGGATAAAGACAAAGGCTAAAACTCAGGCACACACTCTAAAGAGGAATGAAGGGAAAATCACCACATATAAAGTCAAGACTTTGGCCTATATTTCTGACTGATTTGTTTTGGTTGTGATAGAAAACAGTGCTTGTGCGCAGACTTGTAAGTGCGCTGAAGCAATTCCCACAGAAGCTGGTTTTTACAAGTCATAAAACCCTCAGCTGTGATGTTGTGTTGTCTTTGTTCTTTGCCCTCGGTCTACAGTTCTCGCCGAGAAGAGGGAGGCAGACGCAAATATTAATTCATTTGGAGGAAAAAATGTAAGACCTTCATTTGTTTTGAAATGTATAAAGTTTTTGTCCTTCACAATTAAATTTGCAACACTTTAAAGTCACGATGCTAACATGAGTTGATCCCCCCTCAAACACAGGTTTAAGAAGAGCAGAAAAAAGGCAAGTACAGGGCCATAATTGATGGCTCAAAGTGTAAGCTTTCTCTCTGAGGGTCTGCTCAGGTCCTGATCCCCTGGCCTCAACCTGAAACAATCACTCTTAGTTAACGACAACACTTCAGCTATTGACAGCGTGATCCCGTAAAGCAGACACTTCAATCAACAGAGCAGCCGGGGGACGTGTTGTGTTGGAGGAGAGTAAAAGAAGGAGGGGGGCATGGGGACGGATGAAATCAAGGAAGTAAATAAATGAATTGATGAATGAATAATAGATTGGCCAGCTAGTGGCCTCTTGGAGCAGCAATGCAGTATTAATAACTGACTCTTACTGTTCGTCTCTGTGTCATCACTGATACTCTTAGGTGGACCATGGCCAGCATAACACACTGCTGATCTGTACATTCGATCCGGATTACGAACTTTCTTCAGTCCTTCAGGAGGCAAAGAGAAAAGTAGAGAAAATCGAGGAAAAGAAGCAATCTCCCAGCCTGTGATAACTAAAACTCCCCATGCAAGCAATATCAACAGAAACTACACAGTATGTTCAAATACATTAAAACACACAAGAGCTGTAGGGCAAAATATAATGTGAGTAATAACAACAATAACAATAATAATATGGGTAATAAATCACATTGAATGTGTCTACTGTCTATTTGAAACAGTGAAGTTCTTGATAAACTGACTTTTTTTTATCCCTGCAAAAAAACGCCTGTAATAAAGGTCCCTGAAGCTCTGATCCTGTTTGATACAGGTCAGTAACACTTCTTATTGTATCAATGGTAAACTGGATGAATCAATACAATCAATCAGCGGAGGCCGTACAAAGGAGTCAGCAAAGGTCTATTACATGCAGACATTAGGTGGGATACGTCTCAGCAACCACAGACTCCCGTCCCGGGTCCCGTCCATCCATACCTCACTGATTCAATTAAGAGGATAAAAAAAAAAAAGAAACGTAGCGCCGGATTCAACACAAAACTGAGAGAGCAAGGGGTCTGACATCATGGGGAGGTTAAATTCATCCTTCTGTACAAAACAGCAGAGAAATATTTATACCACTGCTGCACAAGCACTTCTGTAAGTTAATGGCTGACTGCGTGCTTACTTGATCTTTTGCTGCTGCTTCACCCTGAACTTTGAGTGAAATGATAACATCATGAAACTTTTTCTTTTTTATTTTTTATATGCACTTGCTTGAAAATAAAAGAGAAAACATGACTTCCTGCATGGCGGAGACTGTTGGCCTCTTTCAATACATATTCATCAGCAAACCTTTGCTGATTATTTCTGTTCTCACCAAAGTTACATCTGCATTATACTTAGATTTATGCAGATAAACACACCTGCATGAGCTTTAAAATGTCCCATCATCGTCATATTTGCATTTATTTGATTTTAAATTGATGTAAATATATTAAACAGCTGTGCTAGGTCTGCGAAAACAAGCTGACAGTATCAACTGTCATAAAAATGTAACTAAAACACAAAATTTTCTTTACAAATCTTTGTGTTTCATTTCTTACATTTGGACCTTGTATAGAAATATTTGAGACTCTGCTCTTGTAGATTCTTTAGCCCGCTGGATGTAGTTTTATCCGGAGCAATGTCAGTGTACGACACATCAGTCCTGTCCTTTCAGTGCCCTGCAGGCCTTGTACTTAAAGTAACGGACACACAGAGCTTTTTATGAGTGTGAAGGAAAAAATACCCCCAAGAGTCCAAACAATCAGTTAGGCCGGAGAGAAATACCCCAGGATGTAAACACTACACCACAGAGTGCGAATGGGTCACGGCCCTTGGGTTTAACACAAGATGCAACCCTCAGTTGTTATGGGCGATCATAAGACCTGCCAAACAACTAAGAGCAATCAGCACTGTCCACAAGGACGAAAGGTTAAGAAGCACTGTTGGGCTCTCTAAGTGGCTACCAAACATCGCGGAACATGTAAAAACTGTCATGTTCAATGCAAAACCGGCCTCTACATTAACGAACAGTTAAAACTAAGAAAAACTGCGTGCATGAGCAAAGATTCATGAGAGGTCTTTGTGAAAGCTTTAAGGGCCCGGTTTGCATGAGACGACAATGCATTTACATAAAGGTATGAAGCACTCTCTCTTTCTACACTCCCCTTCCTCCTCCTCCTTTTTCCACTGACCGGCCTCACAGGAACACTGAAAATAACTTGACCGGCTCAGCGATGGGACGTTCAAGTCAGGGTTTTCAGTGAGAGCTCCCTGTGTTGGAGAGGCATTATCAACCACAGCCTATTTGTTAAGTTCAGCTATGTAGATGAATACATTAGGACTAACACCACAGTGAAGTCATTACTATCACAAAACCAGATGTCTTCATTTTTTGTCATCGCCACAGACAGATCCCTCATATATGTGCGCTTCTGTAGCTCAATAGCACCCCCTGGTGGGACTAGGTTTAGTGGTTGGCATACTGACATCCAAACAACTAAAATCCCAGGGTTTTACATTTCCCCCTCATAAGGACAGAGACAATTGGTAACATGACCGTAATTCTACATAAAAAAATGCATCTGTGGTTACTGACACCAAAGTCTGAGCGAGGACTGTTTAATTCTGAAGCCTGCATCAAAACATTGAGAACGGCTCAGAAACAGCTGGACCTGACGATTTATTATTTGCTTTTCTGTGTTTATGCAACCACATTTAAAGCCTAAGATGATTCTTTTGTCGCACCATAAGCCTCAATGCAATTCAGTATATCCAAACAAATACCATAAGTATAGAATAAGCAAGAACATACTGTATGAATGTTCTATTGTTATCTTATTCTGCTCATTTGAAAAGTTAAAGATGACAAAATTGAGCACAGCAAAGGGGTCTGTGTTACAATAAAATGCAATTTAACATGCAGACAACTGTTTTCCAGGGTATTTCATAAAACTCTATTTTTAGCATATGCAATTTCATCTTTGTCAAAAGTGAAAGTGAGACTGTAAATAGGTGTCTCAATCTAGTCTGCTTCTAACAGCAGAAAGGTGCCAGGAAAACTAAACATATGATGCATGTTATATTTTATGTTACCTCTATTTTCATGCAGGCGTTGTTTAATTACTCACCCAGCAATTCCATGGGCCTGTCTGAATCAGAACAGATCTCTCATGCAATAAAATATTCCACTTTAAAAAAAAAAAAAAAAAAAAGGAAATAATTAAGTCTGGAGCATCTTAAGTTAGCGAGCCGCATGAAATCAGCTGAGAGGGGGAAGTCATCATTTTGTCCTATGTGTAAAGTAGTGTAATGGGCAGGCTGCTGGAAATCCTAGCTACTCTCCATCCTCCCTGTTTCCTCTGATGTGATGGCATTTCAAGTGCGATAGGGCATCGCGAGCGGAGCAGACACTACAGCGTTTTGATGTCCGTGTCTCAAACCAAATATAGGCCAAGTAGTGGGCTATTAATTATCACATTATATCGGCTCGTTTTAAAAAATACATCACTTCTGGCTCGTAAACACTGTTCGCTGAACGGCGGAGGAGCAAATTCTCGCGCTTCGAGGGGGAACTGAACGACCCTCTCTCTCTCTCTCTCTCTCTCCCCCCAAGACGAAAAAAAAAATAAAAAAAACTAGACTTCTACATTTTAAAACAGAAACGACTTCATAATTATTGCAATGTCGTCAAAACAAGCCGAAACGCGCGGCTGCACGAGAGAGACGTGCTGACAGATAAACTAACACAACCAAGCCGCTTTTAAAGCTGGGTAATAAGGGAAGAAGTTAGTCGATGCCAATGACATGTTGTCATTAACTTAGCCTTGTTGTGAACAACTTGAATTGGTCGTCATTTGACAACGAGCACAATAAACGGTGAACGCGGTACTTTTACCACGCTGACTGTCTGTCCCCGTGGCGTGCTTTAAATGTGGGCTACGATGGGAATAGTAGCTGGCTAGAATGCAAGCTAATATTAGCTGGCTAGGTGATGTCTCCACGTTTTAGCTGCCTCTTCGGAGGAAAAATAGCGGAGCCGTTTTTCCGCCGAACATTTCTCCACTTGTCCTCACGCGTGTGTCGTCTCCGCGCAGAGTTGCAACTGTTCTAAAATCACACCGCGGTCATACTAGTAAATTAATCCCATTATATTTCTCTTACCTTCCGGCTTGTTTTCGGCAGCCATTTCCCCTTCACGCGCAACATCCTCCTCCTCCTCACGACCGTGGGTACCACGCGCGTGCACGGCGAGGACAGCACGAGGAGGGACCGGAGGAGCAAGCGGCGAGTCGGTCCGACCGAGGCGAACTTACCATTGGCTGTGAGGCGGTGACTGACAGAGCGGCTCCGGGATGAAGAACACCACATCTCCCCTCACCTTGGCACCACCAGCAGTGATTTGGTTTTTGTTTTTGTTTTTTTTGTTTTTTTTGAACAGTGAATTTCAAACAGCTCGGTATCGTGGCAAGCCACCCATGGCACTTTTATTCAAAAACACCTTCTTAAAGCCAATTAATATTAAAAATTAAAAACTTGTGCATATTTTATATGTAATTACAAACAACTGGGCTGTGAATACACGTCTCTCTTTGAGCTGTCTCAGAAAAGTTGTTAGACGTCGTGATTCCCTAGTGACAAAACAACAAATAGTATAAAAAATTAACTGTTTAATGGGCTTATTATCAAGAATAAACCTTTTAACTTAAACTGATAGAGAAGATGTGATCTGTTCCATATAACAGCTGAAGACTGAGACCCATCTGCAGAAAAGTGTAATTTTACTTGATCACCAATTTGTGGATTCTGTTTTAATTTTGGGGTTCATTCTTATTGTGTTTAATGCACTGGATGCTATACACACGCACTATTTAAAACAAATAATAAAACATGTGACAGACATCAGTAATCACTAGTAAAGTCTGTCAATCAAGTGTCTAGATGTCACATTACATTCAAGAGCCTGTAGATTATCTGTTTTCCCCTGGTGGATCCGTCTCGCTGTTTTCAGATTGGGCCCTACAGGGATAGCCGGAAGAGCTGGATGCCACCTCTTGTGCCAGCTTTGGGGGTGGCGGTGGAGTCCATGTAAACAGTTTTGTTTGGTCAACGCAGTTATTTTCTCCACAATGCTATCGAGGTTCTTTATTGCGTAATTATGAAGCAATCACATAGGCTTCACAATAGTTAAAGGGCTACAGGCAGTGTAATTAGACATCACTGTGCTTAATAGCGATCACCGCGGTCAGCATTTGACTGACTGCTGACCGTCAGTACAATGCAGTGCATCGCAGAGACATTATAAGGACTTTGGTGTATAGTTTGAGCTGGTGGTGCTGAAAGAACAGCTCCCCTGCTACCTACTGCCCATGCGCCCTATACAGTGCTCATTGTTATTGCGAAGACAGTAATAATAAACTAATGAAAGACCTAATGTATTGAAGTGGTAGTCTCAGCTCTTGCCTTAATTGCTTCTAGCGGTATATAATATATACAAACAATATCCCCTTTAGAATTAAGCCAAACTGTGCCTCATTAATATTTGCAATATTTCCTTTCTTGCGTCTAAAAAACTATATTCAAATATTTGTTTATTATGTTTTACCCTATGAGACATATATAGCTTCGATATAATATAATTTGCAATAAAAGATAATAATCATTTTGAGGTCAAATAAAAGCATTCTTTGTTGCAGCGTGAAAATGTCACTGCACTTTTTTAGTTTTAGAATCATATTTCATCATTTTAAGGTACGACTGCACTTTTTCTTATAACCTCGTCGCCAATAACAACTAATAACTTGAATAACTTGAATTTAGAAATGTAGTGTAAGACGGGAGACGTGCGACTGTGTGTGAAAGGGTTTCGGATTTCGTCGCTCATCCCCAACACGAGGGGGCGGCAGCGTGCGCACTGGCGCCTTTGAGCCAACGTAAATGACACGAAGAAGAGATGACCGGGTGTAAACATGGCGTCTGCCTTGGACGACGATGAGATCGGCAGTGATGATTATTATTCTCTGCTCAATGTCAGAAGAGAGGTACAATATGCGCTTGTTATCCGAATAAATGTCTGTGCGGCTGTATGTGTCAGTCATTCTATCGGTTTTCTTTGGTTGCTATTTAATTGTTTCTTGTATAATCCCATAAAATGTTAGCTAGGTTGCTAGCCTGTGACCCTCGACATTGATTATTGTGCAGTGACTCCACGGCTGGACACTTTGCAAGATACACAGCATGTTGCGGGGTTACAGGTTTGACAGCACGTGTTGTCAACTGAGGAAGTGAAATAGACAAACGCGTGTTGCTCTTGTAATCCAGGACCTGATGTTAACAAACCGATAGATATTCTCAGTTTTAGAATGATCTCATTGACTGTGGACAGTGCTAACTAGCTAATGCTACAACTGTGACAAACTTCAGTGTAGTCCATTATACTACAAATCTGTGCTAAAACTGTGGGGATTGGACACTGTTAGTTATTTTATTTAATCTGTAGGTGCAGTAAACATGTGGATCAGCAAATTACAGTTTATAAAACAAAATCATTTGTGACATGCGAATTTAATGTGCTACAGGCTAATAACTAAATATACTGCAATGGAATTGTTAACATAATTTGCTTATTCTCAAGCATATAGACAGATACATGGAAACTGTTCATTCAAGAATGGATTACAAAATGTGTGATCTGCCCTATTATGTATTATAGTGTAAAACGTGAACTGAAAAAAAAGACTAAATGTTAAATATAGACTTGATTAATGTGAACATG
The DNA here is from genome assembly GCF_963514085.1 of Chelon labrosus. Lineage (NCBI taxonomy): Eukaryota > Metazoa > Chordata > Actinopteri > Mugiliformes > Mugilidae > Chelon > Chelon labrosus. Next base: position 19,777,217 of record NC_140360.1, on the reverse strand, counting down.
TACTCTTAACTCTGCCACCTGTCTAACTATAACTGAATTTAAACAATAGCAGCAGTAGTAGCTAGTCAGTTACACTGTAACTGTTGTTGATAAAGTTTTTACCAAAAAGGTTTAATATTTTCTTTATTTCACTGGTATGCGCCAGGCTACACAGGATGAGCTGAAGGCGGCATACAGGCGATTATGCATGCTGTATCACCCAGACAAACACCGGGATCCTGAATTAAAGCGGCAGGCGGAACAGCTTTTCAACCTCGTACACGAAGCCTATGAAGGTAAGAAAAGCTTCAGTCACGTCATGACTCAGTTCAGTCTTCAGCTGCACAATGAACTCATGTTGACTTGGAGATGTCGTGATCTACTTTAAGGCATTTGGAGACATAAGGAGGTATGCTGTTAATGACGGTTAATCCTCTCTTTCTAGTGCTTAGCGACCCGCAGGCACGAGCTATCTACGATGTCTATGGCAAGCGAGGACTCGATGTCGAGGGATGGGAGGTAAGCGTGTCAGTGACTAAAGTGGTCAGTAATTCCCAAACAGGCCAACAAATACATTTAGAAATAGTCGGGCTGCTTGTTGTTACACCGACTGTAATGCTGGCCAAATGTCATGTAACAACGTTGTAACTTAGATAATACACACAACAATATCCAAGCCTATCAAAATTAAAACATCGACTCTCCAATTATATATATTTTATTAACCTCACCAAATGATCTCAGGTAATTTACTTTCATCACATTGGTCAGGGTTTTATCTTTTCATAAATGGATCATGACGTCATGTTTGTGATGTGTTGGACAATTTAGAATTCCACTGAGCTGAAGATTTGACACCTGAACATCTGTTGCTGGCCAATCGTAACATCGAGAGATGTGAATTTATTTATTTAGGCTTAACATTTTCTCTTAGAATTAATTATTCTTCGCTTGAGAATAATTTACCCATGCATACACAGTTAATCTAAAAGTTTTGTCCATAATGACACGCATAATATTTTGGCATTACAGTCTAATATCATAAAGCTTGCGATGTCAGACTAAGACTTTCCTGTCCTGTATGACATTGCCTCCTTTAATCTGCATGAAATTATTCTTGTTTTGCTTCATCTGTGTTTACTAAAAACACTGATGCTTGAAAGTACAAAATATAGCGCTTATAAATATGTACGCAGGAAGAAATCTTTCATCTGCAGCCTGTGAAGCAGTCAATCCGCTGTGTGCTTTGCATTCAAATCATATCTTCTTCTTCCAGGTGGTGGAGAGGAGAAGGACCCCTGCAGAGATTCGAGAAGAGTATGAACGTCTTCAGAGAGAGCGAGAGGAGAGAAGGCTTCAGCAAAGGACCAACCCAAAGGTTTGTTTAGGGAAAGATAACAGGCTTCACATTGAGCTGAATGCAATGTAGGAGTCTTTTGCCTATCCTAAAGTTTTGGAATAATCATTTCGCAGGGAACGATTAGTGTGGGTGTCGATGCCACGGACCTCTTTGACCGGTATGAGGAGGACTATGAGGATGTGGTTGGAGGCGGAGTCCCACATGTGGAAATCAACAAAATGCACATATCACAATCAATAGAGGTACACGGTTGCTCCAGATGTTAGTCTTTGAGTAATATTTGAATAGAAAGATGACAAAGCTGTGGTATCTGGTCGGAAAGATCTTTGATGTTGTTTCTATCTCATATTTTCTACTGCAGGCTCCTCTTACTACAAAAGACACAGCCATTTTGTCTGGCTCGCTGTCAACCCACAATGGAAATGGAGGTGGCACCATTAACTTGGCCTTGAGAAGAGTCACCTCAGCTAAGGGGTGGGGAGAGGTATGCTTCGTTCTTACTGGGAACCACTGCACACACACTTTATTTGTAGAGATACTATAAATGGCGCACTTTCTACTGCATCTGTTTGTCATAGAATGGCAGCCTGGCTGTTTTACAGCATCCGCTTACATTTTCAGACGCGAAACCAGATTTGTTGTCGTTTACACAGGTAGAGTTAGGAGGCGGAGACACTCATGGACCTCTCTTGGGAATGAAGATATTCCGCAACTTGACGCCTCGTTTGTATGTGTAGAAATCCAAGAGAAAATAAATCAATAAATAAATTGATACTTTCTAGTATCAATTCACTTCCTCATACATATTTTTTTTTCACCTCAGCTTTGTGACCGCTCAGTGTGGGCTCCAGTTTTCATCCCGAGGCGTGCGCCCTGGCTTTACCACAGTACTGGCCCGTCACCTAGACAAGAACACTATGGGCTATCTGCAGTGGCGTTGGGGCATCCAGTCTTCTATGAACACCAGCATAGTGAGGGACACTAAGAGCAGCCACTTCACCTTTGCAATGCAGGTAAGCAGCCAGCAGTTATATTTAACTTTTAATCTCTTTGCCAACATGCCATTAAATCAACGGCTGCTTGTGCCAAAAGGATCATTTGCTTTTTGTTTCTGCAGCTTGGCATTCCTCACACTTTTATGATGATGAGCTACCAGTACAAGTTCCAGGATGAAGACCAGACGAAGATTAAGGGCTCAGTAAAGTATGTTGTCAAAGTGCAATATGTGTTACTTGGAGAATGTAATCATAAATTCACATTAGGGCTGCTGCTGTAGGTCATAATGGCATATGTTGGGAGTGAAAGTGATGCATTTTTGCATGAACCAACAGCTCAAGTTAAAGTGAACTACAGGTACAGAGGTACAAGGCAGTGACTTTGTCTTTATATTACAGATCAGGTTTCTTTGGGACTGTAGTAGAGTACGGTGCTGAGAGGAAGATCAGTCGACACAGCGTCCTGGGGGCTACCGTCAGCGTGGGAGTGCCTCAAGGTGTCTCGCTCAAGATCAAGTGAGTGCAACTCCTCGCTCCAGTTTTCCAGTTTGGCGTCATTTTCAAGGGATTTCCTCTCAGTGATGTTGCCATGGCGCCCATAGGGAATAAGACATTACATCATGACAGTCAGATTAAATTGCATCTGCAATGGAAGGCGTGTCTTTGAGCATACAGACACAAGATTAGACTCATTAAGCACTTTTGGACCAGCAATTATGAGGACTCCCTAAGGGTAACTACCCACTGAGGAGCTCCCTTGAGAACTACATGCCTTCAGGAGGTTTTTATCTGTTTGCATATGCCGAGGTGACATAATTTCCAGACAGCAGTTGGTGTAGCTACGTCACTGAGTATTGCACAACATACAGCACCTTGGCCCACGGCATTTTTCCGTTTCTCTCTATTTTGTTCCATTTTTAAAAAAACATTAAGAGATGTTTCTTTTATGCAGAATAACATTTTTACCAATGTTAAATATGTTTTTATGGTGTGCACTTACATCACCATGCTTACCCTAACCCCTAAAAAGTAGATGCCTCCTTCACCACTTATAGAAACTAGAAAAAAGTTCCTTCAGTGTTTTTAAAATCATATCCCAGGACCACTTAACATCTCAGTAGGTGCTTACTGAGATGTTAAGTGGTCCTGGGATATGATTTTAAAAGCGCAGACAACCCACTGACCTGTCCGACCAAAGGAATGGTGCATGTTTTCACCTTGCTGTGTTTTAAACATTAGCCTGATAGCTATAGATAGAAATAATAAAACCAGCTCTCCGTCCACAGACTCAACAGAGCCAGCCAGACGTATTTCTTCCCCATTCACCTGACTGACCAACTCCTGCCCAGTGCTGTATTTTACGCCACAGTCGGACCACTGGTTTTCTACCTCGCCATCCAGCAACTTATCATTCGGCCCTACATGCGGGCCCAGAAGGAACAGTAAGAAACCCTCGCTTTAAGTTAGTTTCTTCATGCAAGCCTTGTTATTGGAGGGAGCACTGCATGTATTATTATGGCCCAGATTTTACGAGCTCATTTTATTTCTCCATTTATCAACAGAGACTTGGAGAAGCAGAGGGAGAGCTCAGCCTCTAATATAGCCAGGAAGAAACAGGAGGCAGAGGCTGCTGTGAGTATTTTACAGGCGTACATGTGCTGCACCCGTTATGTGCCAAGCCCACGCTGGGGTTCAGCGTTGGATAAGAAAAAAGCAGGTGTTTTGTCTTGACTGTCAAGAAATATTAGTCCCACCGACAGTTACGTGAAGGCCGGAGATTGGATTAGATAAAATTCAAAGTATAAATGAAATTCATTAGTATAATCCACATGATGTGAAATCTCATCAGTCTCTTCCTCTGCGTTCCTTTTTCATCTCTGAAGGTTTTGCTCATGCAGGAGTCTGTGCGAAGGATTATTGAAGCCGAGGAGTCTAGAATGGGTAAGATCAGTAATATTCAAGGGACGAGCTTATCCCGGGAATAATGTTTTTTAAGTAGGTTGTAAAACTATGGTATTTGGTCCTCTAAGAGTCGAAGCAGTTTTTCATACATTTTGGGTGAGATCCATTGACGTCTGCTTGAATGTTGCTCGCTTCAAATTGAAGCCTCTCATATACGTTGCCCGGTTTTGCTGCATAAATCATATTCAGTCATCTTTTAGCAAAAACAAATTCAGTACAATCCCCAGCTCACGTATCAGACAACTCCTCTAAAAGATCATAGAGATCTTTTAGAGGAGTTTGATGAAGTTTAAGGGGATCGCACACAAATTAAAGGTGGGACTAGTGTATACGTATTTCCTCTATAGTATCTGGAGACTTACTTTATCTGTACTGATATGGTTGAGAAACTGGTAGCGATTAGTTAATAGAGATATATATATATATATATATAGCTCAGTGGATTTTTAACAACCCTCCCATCTTGTTTAAACCTGTGATAATTGGGCCTTTTTAGTTTGCCTTTGATAAGCAGAGTAACAAAGAGCCCTCAGCAGAGAGTGTCCTTTTTACCTGAGGGAGTTTGACATGTGATAATGTGACACCTGTCACAGTAGAGGCTGCTTTGATTTTTAGTATCACCTAGACTTTACATTTCTAAAGTCAGTTAATAACTGTGTGTGTGTGTGTGTGTGTGTGTGTGTGTGTGTGTGTGTGTGTGTGTGTGTGTGTGTGTGTGTGTGTGTGTGTGTGTGTGTGTGTGTGTGTGTGTGTGTGTGTGGTCTGCTTTTCTCTATTTATTAGACTGGGCTTCGTGAAATGGCTGCAGTGTTGTTTATGCAATTAAAATGAAAAATGTTGCCTTTTGGTTGCTCACTTGCAAATGACTTTTGTAAACAAGTCCAAACGTTTGCATCTAAATTATCTGCCACCCTTGGATATCCAAACTCTGTTCTTAAATCAAATTGTGCACGTTATTTTCCATTACAGTAGGCATTATAGTAACGTTTTTAATGCCGCTTCTTCAATCAGGTCTCATCATCCTCAACGCCTGGTACGGCAAGTTCGTGACAGACAACAGCAGAAAACACGAGAGGGCAAAGGTCATTGATGTGACAGTGCCGCTGCAGTGTCTGGTGAAAGACTCAAAACTCATCCTTACTGAGACCTCAAAGGTAAGGACATAAATCCAGTGCAGGGACCTTCAGATCTATACTGTCAATGTGAATTTGTAGCGATAGATAGACAGATAGATAGATAGATAGATAGATAGATAGATAGATACTTTATTTACCCTGTTGTATCCACTGATACTCTCCAAAACTAAATTCTACTGTCACAAATTGACATCCTCTTTCTGGCACCTGACTTTACTGCATGTTGTCTTTCCAGTCAGGACTCCCTGGATTCTACGACCCCTGTGTGGGGGAGGAGAAGAGCCTGAAGGTGCTGTATCAGTTCCGTGGAGTCATGCATCAAGTCCTGTCAGGAGACACCGAACCACTCAGGATACCAAAGCAATGTGAGTCCCCTAAACAGCACAGTAGCAAATGGGAGTCACTGTGTTATGCCAATTTCTGCAAGTTTCCCATTTGTAGATTGTGTTCTTTCTTGAACTGTTTAATCTGCCCCTGTTTAAGAGGTTTATAAGAGCGGAGGGCATTTACTTAACTCTGAGCCTTTGTAAATGAAATGTGTTCAGTATCATGGATTAGGGTTATTGTAGGTAAAAGAAAAAAGGAAAGAGAAAATAATTCATTTTTGAGATTTGAGTACTTCCTTGTGGTGAACTTTATTTGTGCCATAACCGCTCTCATTGGTCCTTTGTTCCACTGTCTCACCTCAAGGTTGAACGAGTCTCTTTGAAATGAGTTCAACTTTGAGGTGAGACAATGGTACCGGCCCACGCTGCATTGCCAATCATCACAACAACTCTGAATTTCATAAAAACTTGGTCTCTTGTCACCACATCGCTTCTAGTCGCTTCCCGTGTATACGCCCCTTCGGATTACAAAGTCAAAACTCGGAGATTAGAGTCACATATTTACGAGATATAAATTGTTTTTCGTCTAGGATCCACATTGCATAACTTTGCAAGGCTGCGTCGGCCTCATCACAGCCCAGGCGCCGCTTACTGGGCATTTTCCAGCACTGGAGGACCTAATCAAACTACACTTAACAATTGCATTTAGCGACAAGGAAATACTTGTGATTTCAGCCCAGAATCACCATATTATAGTAGGCATCCTGACTTTGGAGAGGTTGTTGTGAATTGGGTGTATTCAGAAGAAAACATAGTGATTTGGATGAGGGTGTGTTTTTGTGCATCAGGAAGTATAATGCAATCAACTGTTATTGCTAGTTACATAAAATTTGTGGTACAACAGTGTGTATGGGGCATTCTCTGTTTACCAGCTAAAAGTTTATTCCATCTTGCAGGTTTTTTTTTTCTTGTACATTTTTCTGTTTTTCTATCTTAAATGTATTACTTCAATCTCAGAAGATTTTTTCCCCGAATTATTAACGCGCATCTGCCATACATTTCTTTTAACCACCAATGGCCCTTACATGCCGTTCACTTTGGGAATGCCATCTAAAATACGCTAAGCCAGATTACCTGCCTCCTGTACGTGTCCGTTCTGACCTCTTTACTCTCGTCTCTTTGTCACAGCTCACAGAATTGACGCGGACACATAGGAGCTCCTCTGCTGACCAAAAAGACTCATCTCTTGACTGTTTCACAGGAGATGGAGAAGCCTCCGTTTTAGATATGAAATGGATTGAAGCCCTTGTTACTCAGAAAACATGCATTTATCTTTTCGTCTTTATATTCATTTAAATATGCAGAGTGGAGTTAAAGCATCACGGACTGGATTGATCGAAACCAGTATCCACGGGCGGGGTTGTAGCCTGCTTAAAATTGTATTGTGACCCCAAAAAGAAATGGCTACCGTCTTTATTCACAGGGTTTTGAGCCTCCGCGGTATCCATTTATTTTTCGGTATGGCTTGTAAGTTATGACAGAGTTCTATGTACTGTATTGTACAAAAACTGCAGTGCCTATGTGTCCCAAGACATGAATGCACCTCTGTTTGATTGCCATATTATTAAAATCTGTCTCTCTCAAGTTGTTTAAACCTTTTGGTACTTTTAAATATTGCTTCATAAGACATTGCTTGGTTGAACAAGGGTAATTAAATTTGAGCATGTTTTATGGTTAGTGTTCTTGAGATGGTTATTAGTTGCTTATATGGTAAATGTGGAAAGGAGAACTACTGAAATATGGGGTGGTAATATGAACGTGGCAGACAATACAGGCAACAGCTGCTGATAAAAAGAGGAGCTAATAAAAAGGAAGGAAAGGAGTATCCACCAGTGAACTCATTCAAATTTAGTTGAAACTGCAAATGGAAAATCTATGAGTGAATTTTATTCTATTTGGTATATCCAAAACACGAAGCTGATTTCCACCACTCATCCATGTGAAGTTCTACATGACTGGTGCGAAGCATGCCCACCTGAATCACACACGTGACCAGGGTCCGTTAATGACCAGACGCTCATCTGCAATCGGAGGATATTCAGATTAACCTGGTCGTCCACGATTGGAGGTATTATAACAGGCCAGAGACTCAAAGTATGGATGGGGGTGGCAGTTTTTTGGGGACAGGTGTTAAGACTGTAAGTGACGGTTGATAGTTAATGCATTAGTCCTGGCCATGTGAGTTTTAGGAGGACACCACCCACAGATGTTCCTAATACAAACCTGAAGTCTACACCAGTGAAGAAACTACTTGGATGTGTGGTGAAACATCTTCAAGAAAGCTTGACAAGACATGTGACTTTGTCTTTTGGATATACCATGACTTCTGTTACTGTGAGTCTTCACTTCATTTGTTTTGGTGTTCCTTAACTTGTTCTCTCCCTTCACTTATTTTTTGTGTGTGTTTTAAATGCAAGGAATTCTTCTTCTGAACAAATTTGACAGTTTGTTCATCTGGCCAGTCAGTCTGTGGTCAGTATTTTTTTTCCATATCATCAGAAATTAAATCAAGCAACAATGAATAAAATAAATTATATATATATATATATATATATATATATATATATATATATATATATATATATATATATATGAATATATATCTTGAATTAATGTGTGTGCCAATATACTTTAATAATAATAAAGTAATTATAAGAAAGTTTATTTTACTATGTAATTTTTCTGTTTTCAGAGAGAAGCGCTCGTTGTCTCCCTCCCGCACGTTAATTCTTAAAAAGTGACGCTCTAGGCCTACGTCTTAAACTAGAAGTCTTTTTTCTTTTTCCTGTCATAACTTTGCGCCGAAACTTCCGCGTTTTCTGGGACCTCTAACCCGGAATCTACTCAACCAGGAGGTTCCGAGGCATAGACTATGTTCAGAGGCCTGTTTCTGTTTCGTCCGCCGCAGACATGAAGAGAAGGGCTTTGGAGAAAGACTCAGGCTCGAAGAAGAACTGGATGGAGGATCGCGCTTCTTCAGCCGCGCTGTTCTTTTACGTTACAGATGTAAGTGAATCGTTTTAAAAAAAAAAAAAAGGAAACTGGACTTTTTTTTTTTTTTTTTTTGAGACGTTTCATCACTCATCCGGGTAGCTTCTTCAGTTCTAGCGGACATGAAACTCTGCGAGTAACCCATCTGAAACTTGCTTGACTTGGTTCTGTTAACAACCAGGCCCATCCAATCTAGACTGTTACTAGAAAATATACATCGTCAAACTAATGAGGAAGTCGTTCGCCAGCTGCCCTGATCCGTTATAATGACTCATATATGAGTCATACAAACCCGTCAGCCCTCGTGTATGTTCGATTTTAAACACTGACCGTCATATTAACTTGACTCAACCCAAAGTCAACATGCTCGAAAAGCCGACCTCTCAGACATTTTACTAATGTTTAACAGAAACCTCCCCAAGGTATTTGCTGCAATACATTTGTGTGACTCTTCCTGCACGTACAGCTTAGTTTCACTTTCAATGTTTTTACTTTATCACTAGTATCACAATGATCAGAGGATTGTACATCATGTTTCTAATACCCATCTATGCGCTTAATGACGAACATCATACTAAAAATACAAGGTAAGGCATTTCAGATTCTGGTCCATGTTGACATTATGGCATCATACAATCTCCCCCCATGCCGTTGTATTCTCAGTGCCTGCTTTGGGGCTCTGGGTTCTCTAAAGCATCTTGATATTGTTGTTGTTGATGCATAAGATGGAAATGAAATGCTGGTTGGATTGCAGCACTGAACACATTCACTGGGTAAATTAAAAACAGGCCATCTATATATATATATATATATATATATTGTCACACTCCATTCCATCTATCAGTTGTATTGAAAAATAAACTGACTCCTCATAATCATCTGATTCAGGAGATCACGTACATTTCATTTTAGGTGCAGCACATCCAAACTAATGTGCGGTGAATTAAAATACATTACAATTCAACCCGTCCAACCATTATACAGTAAGAGCAATCACATAACCCATTATTTAAATTACTCACTTGCATTAAACCTTTGCCTGCTTCTCTTTCAGAGTAGTAAAATTATCAATTACCCTCTCATTGAAATTGACTAGTTCCCTCTTTATGGAAAGTGTGGGCACAGATTCAGATTCAGACATTCGTGACCGAGTGATTTTCACGGGAATGTCTCAATCACTAGCTAACTGGCTGTCTCAGTGATCAGTGAAATGTGCTAGTAAGCCCACTCAGAACTATTCAGAATGCATTTGAGCATCTGTGGGAAAAAAAGCCTTAATATGAGAGTCAATGAGAAAATGAGGAAGGGGCAGATCATCAGTGCTCCATGGATGAGCTTGATGCTAACTGGACTGTATGCAGAGTCATCAATAGAAAATGTCTAGACTGACAGTCACTGACAGCTAGTCAAAACTGTGGAAGGAACCCGCAGTTTATTATTTACTCTACACAATGGTTCAGTTTGTTGTGAGCATTAACTGAAGCTCCTGACCAAGATCCACGTTTTTTTTTTTTCTACTGACCTGCCACATTTGCTGATAACATCATAAGCACAAGTGCTCCCACGGTAATAAAGTGCTCAGTGCTCAGTACTGTTTGTTAACAGCATAACCATAGAGGTTATCCAGCACTCCAGCTTATCTGTGTCCTTTTTGATCTCAACTTTGTTCCAAGATCCTGGAGGAAATCTTCCTAAATCTACCTCCTAAAGACGTGGTACTTGTTTGCCGGAGAGTGTGTTACCAGTGGAAAGAAGTGGCTGACCGTCAGTCTCTTTGGAGGGAGAGATGTAGACGAGAAAGCTATCACATCCGGGATGCTTCCAAATTGCCTGAAGACTGGAGACGGTTTTACTTCTTGAGCAAGAATAGAAGAAATCTTCTCAAGAATTCGAGAGGAGATGGTACGAGACCACTAATCTGACTTTAACTAATTTGGTGATGGTTGAAGCTATTGTTTTCCTTCTTAATACAAACTAGCTCAATAAAACGGTTTCCCCCTTCACACTTTTGTAGAGGGAATGGATCACTGGGAGATTCTAAGGAATGGTGGCGATCAGTGGGTGGTGCATGACCTTAGGAAGGAACATCCAGACAACACCGTCAAGAAGAACTTTGTAACCTCTTTTGGGTGAGTATTCAGTTGCACTGTTGCACCAGATATGTGGTACTACTTTTACATGGTACATCCATCCTATGTCAAAGCTAAAACCCTTTCTGTTTCCTGCAGAATGTGCATAAAGTCACAGCTGATTGATTTGGAGAGGGAAGGTTACAACTCATGCTTTATGGATAACTTCCAGCCAAGCATCAGAATATCTGACTGGTAAGAAGAAATAACATAAAAATATGGATTCTGATTCCTAATTTGATTTTTAACCATGATGATGATTCAGATTTTTACAGCTTAGGTTTGATCTTCAAAACGTAGTCGCCATACTGAAGGGCAAGAAACACAACCCTTCATGAAATCGTACAGGTTTTAAACAACAGTTGCACTTGTTTAGCGTTCAAGCCTGTTTTGTCGAGAAGAAAATTCAAGGATTCAAGGAGTTTTGTTGTCATTACACACATGTTGGTATATGAGTGAGGTGGAATGAAATTAGTTAATCTGGTCCCGGTGCAAGCCAAAGCAGAAACGGTAAAAGTAAAAGTATAAAAATAGAGTAATATTAGCCAACTAAGCATAACAAGAGGCAAGTAAGTAATATAAATAGAAAATAGAAGACGCAACAGTATACCGCAGAGCAATATACAGCAGAATTGAAAGTGACAATCGTGCACTATTGGAGTCTGTGCAAAACGACTCCATTCAGTGCAAGATGTATCTGTGGTTGGTTGTTGGGGGGCGGGGATCAAGGTTTAAGGTGGACAGCTAATGTAATAGAATGTTGTAGCTATTCTCCCTCACTGTGTGGACACAGCATTAGAAGGAGTCACCTTACCAGTTGGGGTAATCAGTCAGAACTAACGCCATACTGAGACTATGTCCTGCCTTTAAAAGAATAAACAAATACTAAAACTGCCTTGCTGTCTGACAAAACAGTCGAACCCGGTTCTACTTTGCCTAAGAGCAACATTACATCATCCACCGAGGTTTGTGGCAGCTAATCAATAGGTGAACGTTCACATTCCTGAAAAGATTGCTCTGTATTTCTACTGTTTACTTCACGACTGCCGGTGATGAAAGATAAAATGGTATCTAGTACCAGCAAGAAAATCTATTACAGACCACGGTGTGATATTTGATAATCCTTTAAACTCATGGATCTGTTACTCAAACTGGGCTTCATGGATTGTATTTATTGAACTTTATTGAAGCTAGTGGTTAAAACAACATAATCCCACCAGTGCTGTACTTAGGTCAGAAAGCCCACACTGGTCTTCTACTTGGTACAGCGGTAAGTGACATCTAGAATATTAATCTGAAACATTAAGTATTTTTGTTTACATGAAATGAAGCGTGTTTGTGTGTGTGTTAGGTTTATCCCTACTGCTGACTACTGTGGCGCCCTATATCAGATGCGTGTAGACTTGCTGAATGAGAGGAGGGAAACTGTCCAGATGTTTGCTCCTGACATCGTTTACTTTGAAAAGGACTTCCGTGAAGAATGGAATCAGGTATGATAACAAAACACACAGCAACAGTTGTTATAAAAAGCCTACATACAAAGCCCAGTGACAGCTCCAGACCTATTGATTATTTTCCAGATGACCCATGTATTCAAAAACTATGGACCAGGAGTGAGATTCATTCGTTTTACTCATGGAGGCAAGGATTTATGCTACTGGAAAGGATGGTATGGAATCCACATCACTGACAGCTGTGTTGAGTTATGTGCAACAATGGACGCATAGCCTTTTGGGATTTACGCACTTTGTCAAGGGCGGCACACAGCAGAATGGTGGTTAGCACTGATTCCTCACAGCAAGAAGGTTCTGTCCTATCCTATTGAATAATAGTACACGGTTTGTCAGCCATTTAACACAATACAATATGTCCAATTTCTCCAGTTCTATATTATGTTTAGATTCTGTTCTGTTTTACCATGAACTTTGAAATACTTGACCGAAATGGAAGTGATACCTGAATGCATCAGTTCATCTGTCAAGCCAGCATTTATACTGCAGAATTAATCATATTTACTGGAGTCACATCAAAGCAATGAAGTATCACAATCAGGGTTTGATTTCATTTACCAATAACACTATGACAACCGGGCACTTCTGCTTGGCAAATCAACAATAAGAAAATGTAAAGCATGGCTGTTTTATTTATTTTCTGAATTGTTACATATAAAGTTGTTTTGTACCTTCGTGTTGCTTTATGTCTGCTTTGGAAATGTATACAGCTTTTTAAAGCTTTATGATGTAACCAAAACAACCGCCAACATAATGTATTTGAAGTCAGGTAAAGAACTGTTTTGTTACAGAATTACTTCATGTTGTGTCTTAAGCAAAGTACATTATGTCATATTGAATGAAATGATTTTTTACTGACTGATATTTTATTCTTTGTCTCAGCATTTTCTTGATCTCAGGATGCTGTATCCACACGTTTCACTCAGTAAAGCTACTTTTACAGTATATACAAATTGCATTCAAATGCACCACAAACAAAGCACAAATTCAAAACAAATTTTTGCATTCAGACACAAAGCAGTTTCCAAAAAATGCACTTGCTGTCAGACTAACCCTAACCCGTTAAATAATACTGCACAGGTTGAGATAATAAGCTAGTGGTAATGATATATAGCCCAGGTGTGTCTTTAACCCTCTGGAGTCGACGGACGCGCCGGCGCGTCCAAATCACATGACCAGTTTAAGACGATGTAGCAGCAAGACGAAGTCTCACTGAGACTCTGTTTCAATTTGTGCAGAAAGTGCTAACTTCAAACTATATACCAGTTTTTAAATTGTGTTGATAGGCCAAGTAAAAGTGGACTTATGAAAACTAATATACGGCATGCTTTTTCCTGAATATTGTCATCATATTTGGTGCGCGTTTAGTGCAGTAAGATACGGCGAAAAGGAAAACGCTAGCAAGCGGAGATCGCTAGCCGGCTTCAGGTGATCGAAAAAAAAAAAAAAAAAAAAAAAACATGACACCCTCTTTCCTATTGGTGGAAAAATGCATCACATCAGCCAATCAGAAAATTATATGGTAATGGTTGCTAAGGAAGAGGGAAAATTGGTGGGAGTGACGCTATATACAATCTATGGAGTGATGACGGTGAAGAGAGAGAGAAACGAGTTTTGAGATTTGAGACATTTGTGACCTTAGTTATTTACTTACCTTACTTATTAGACATTACTTATTGTGACGCCTGATAGTTTTGCAGATGGTTCTAAATAGTTGTGCAAAAAACGCCTGATGCATTTCCTGTATTTCAATGTAAATAGTTGTAAATAACTTTGTTGTTTGCTAAATTTTTATATAAGCTTTTGAAATTTACAGTTTAGATTTGCATTCTAAGTTATACAAATGGTTCGTTAAATATGTTTGTGGTTTTCACAGTGAAAAATCTAGGTTTTTCCTACTCGGATTTAATATTTTTAGTGTGGTTTTAGGTCCACTGTGTTAATACAGTATATCAGAATGAAAAAATAACTGTATAATCACACATGTGAGGTTGTGTTGAAGAGAATGACACCCAACAAGGCAAGGTAAACTGTTTTTAAGATGAAATATAAAGGTAAAACCAAAAGTAGAAAAAAACGGCCAATTATACTCTGGACCCCAGAGGGTTAATCTAGTGATTAAAAAATGTGGTTTATTCACAGCAGCATTCCTAAATAATGTCCCACCATATTTTAACAGCTTGTTGAAGGCCAAATGTTATTCATGGTGCCACTACAGTTATTACATGCTAGACCCATATACATTTGTGGAATACAATTAATTAAAATATCACGACATCATCATTTATTTTTTATTTTCTTAATTTAGCTGTATGTCTGCAATGTTTTGTGGGGATTTGTTTCTCATTGGTGTTCATTTCGGGTGACGTTCATCTCTGACGGCTCTGACTCTACCGTGTTCACTGTCATCGCCGGTCAGACATACCGGAAGTTTACTTTAAGGAAGCTCAAGAGGGTTCGCTCATATGGGTTTGCTGTTATTTCTACTCGGCATACACAGAATATCACCCGGGTAAGCGAAGTTACAAGCGAAAACTGGTGATTGAGCCTGACTGACTGTAGTAAAAAACAGTCTGTGGTTCTGCTGTGGTTTGAGCCGAGGGCTGTTAGCTCCGCCTACGGAACAAGCACAAGTGTCTTGGAATAAATAGCGAGCGCAAGCATGGTATAGTGGAGACTGTTTTATGGGAATAACTCTGGCCAATGCAAGTGATTGTGTTTACTTTCGTAATTGCAGGACTCGGTGGTTAAATTTAGAATGACAGTAAGTAAACCGCTTTAAAACTCAACTTACATGACAAGCGTCTTCGTCTCGAACTGCACTTCCGTTTTGTAAGAAAGTGGAGCCAGATACTGTAGCCTTTTAAGCCACGACACCTTGCGTGTCTTCGTTGTAGTTTAAGAACACAGTAACACAGTTGCCGTGAAAAGGATTGACTACACTGGTCTATGTTGCTTGTAAGGACACTTCTGGCCTGAGTTTGTCTGAGGCATGAAGAGGAGGAGGGGCAGAGCCATGGGTGCAACTCACAGCTCAAGTCGGACGGTATCTTCAGCGAGTCCAGCCTCAACTTCAAACTGCGTAAGTGCTTTTACAAGACTGTCAAGTAACCGTTGAAATATGGCACGTGACTGCTGCCGGTTTGCACCTGGAGCGAGCACGAGCTGCTCTCGTAGGGGCACTGCAAACTTAATCAGGAGCGGTTTGTTTATATTTGCTTGAGGGGACACTGTCCCATGGTGACTGTCAGGATATGTCCATACTTGGTGCATGGATTATCTTTACATAGGAGTCTATTGTTCTACAATTAACCCAACTCATAGCAGACATTTTGACTTGTCACATGAGGGGAAATACACGTGTGTCATCAATGACTCATTTTCAGTTCAGGGGGGCACTGAACCAAAATGCACAAAAGTCTTTGTGCTTTCCCTGCTGTGATGAGTCAAAATGTGTAAAGGTCTGTTTAACATACACTGATCAGGCATAACATAAAAACCACTGACGGGAGAAGTAAAACATTGACCATCTTGTGGCAATTCAATGTTCTGCTGGGCAACCTCTGGACCTGGCATTCGTGTGGATGTTACTTAGACATGTACCACCCACTTAAACCAGACCAGGCACCCCCACCCCATAGCAATGACACTCCTTGATGGCAGCAGCCATCCCCAGCAGGATGCAGCCTGACACAGACACACAGAAACAGTTTATGAACAACTCAAAAAAACATGAAAACAGCTCAAGGTGTTGACCTGGCCTCTAAATTCACTAGATCCCAAACTGATCAAGTATCTATGGCATGATCCACAGAGGCCCCTCCCCTCAACCCATATTACTCAAAGGCCCCCACCAACAACATTCTGTTATCAGACACAACGGGACAGCCTCAGAAGGCCCATGTCCATTCTCTGATGAGTCACAACTGTTTTGGGTCATAATGTTATGCTTGATCAGTGCAAACTTTTATTATGAGCATGCATTTAACATGCCCTACATTATTGTCTTTTATACTATTAACGTTCACTGTCGCATTCAAAAGCAATACTAACAGGATAAATTTTATTGTTTCTCAACCTACACAAACCTAAAAGCCCAGTCTATTCTGATTCGTCAGCTCCATACACATTCAGGCCTAGATTAGAAGCCAGCGTTGCTGCTCTTGACGGAGAGACATGGAAACTTGAAGTGTTTAATTGCATGCGAAGTAAGGATACGCCCCAAAGCTCAGGAGGACCCATCAAGATTTTTAAAAAAAATAGAGCCAGGAGCCATGACAAACTCTAAAATAACAGGGCTTGCCACAGAATCACACACCACGACAATGTTGTGTAGGTGATGTATACTGCTGTATAAAAAATATAAAAGACACTGATTTCATGCAGGGTTAATATAGGGGAATTCTGAAGCTCTTTGTTGTTCAGAAATTAAATTCATACAGTTTCATGTGAACTGAGGGGATTTTTTGTTGTTCACTCTATCACTACAGTTGGCATTGATGTTACAGGGCTTCCCCAGCTGCTGCTGCTGCTGAGGCCCTTATGTAATTATGTGGCTCTCCAGTTGGAAGGAAAACATGACCTAAACACAAAGGGGGGATCTGTGTGTGCTAGACAGACGTGAATACAAAACATGCATAAAAGCTTTTTATTATTATTATTATTATTATTATTATTATTAATAATAAATCATATTTAAAACCTTGCTGCAACACTATAATGTAACTCCATCTATGGTAATCCAATCTGATTACTGGCTGCACGCACCCTGAAGTTGAATAAGTGCTTGCCTTAAGTTAATCTTATAGTTAATGATCTTACCAAAAGTAAAAATAATAATGAATAAATAAATCAAATTTTATTCTATAACTTTTTCAGCTTTTTGTAATTCTAAAAAAGGTTGATGTTGTTGCTGATGTTATGTAAGAGGTAGGAGCATTGGTTAAAGTCAGATCTGAATAGTCATTTGAGTTTTCTATCACTGTCACTTCTGTTCTTGACAGTACTTCGACGTACCTCTGGACATCTTGGAGGAAATCTTCCTAAATGTTCCTGCCCATCAGGTGGTTTGTGTGTGTCGGTTAGTGTGCCGTCAATGGAAGGAAGTGGCTGACAGTGAGTGTTTTTGGAGAGAGCGATGCAGAAGAGAGGGGTTTCAAATCCGTGATGCTTCCAAAACAATAGAAGACTGGAGGCTCTTTTACTTCTTGTGCAAGAAAAGAAGAAATCTTCTGAAGAATCCAAGAGCAGAAGGTAGGAAAACACAAGACTGACTTTGATGAGCATTTGGTGATGTTGAATCCGGTATTTTCCTGCTGAACAACAAATTAACTGCAAAATAATGTCTCTCACAACCCTCATGTTTGTTGCTGAAGAGGGATTTGGGGGTTGGCATATCATGGAGAATGGTGGTGACAAGTGGACAGTCGAGGGACTTTTCGCGAAACATCCAAATGAGGCCGTCCAGAAAAACTTTGTGACCTCTTATGGGTGAGTATCCACCAGCGGTGGTCCAGAAAATAAATTCCAGTTATTCTATATGCTTCATTGCAATGGCAGTGTAATAACCTCTGAAGCATGTTAACCCCCTTTCTGTTTTCTGTAGAATGTGCAAAAAGTCACAGCTGATTAATTTGGCGAAGGAAGGTTACAACCCATCGTTTATGGATCACGTTCAGCCAGACATCAAAATATCTGATTGGTGAGGAGCATACACAAAACAGGCTTTCACATTTCATTTAGTGATTCCTTATTTGGTGCCAAAATAGAGTTGGCACATGCACATACAGTTGCTGCACACGAGCGTAATAGAGTAATTCAATAATATGATACTCATAACAAAACACCGGAGGAATTCATTTTGAAAATGGTTCCAAAAATATTATAAAAATAAGTTCTCACTTTGTTAACAATACACATTTATACAATTTACCATTTATATATACACTAAGCAAAATTAATGCATTCTAATATAAGAGTGCTGCACTAAATCTTACCTTCACGAAGATTATGACATTCAGCATTTGTGTGAAATAACGGCCGTTGATTCAGTTGCGTTTTTATTTTGGAAGATGTGGATTGTAGTACTATTGAACTGCATTTTACTGACACAAGTTTCTTTTATTTTGACAACCCCAACTTAGTGAGGGGACCAGACCAAATAAGACATTTTTGTGTTTAACTCAGTACAATTTAGCAGCAACACAAACTACAATTCCAAAACAGTTGATCTATCACCTTTCTAACACTGTTTCAACATAAACTTAATTTAGTGGATGACAGATATATTAGAATGCATTTGTTTTAATTGTTACCAAGTTACCTAATCTTTTATCAAGTGAGTTATTGATAAATGTTTCCCTATTGTGCCAGTTCCAGTAAAAAAAAAAAAGTGTTTTGATTTAATTGCCAATTCCTGACATATGTACATACGCTTGTCCATCTGTGTTACATTAGGTATGCACCACGACGGGATTGTGGCAGTGAATATACAATCACTGTGGTGTTGCTGAATAAAAGGAAGGAGCCTGTGCAGACATTTGCCCCAGAGACTGTGTACTTTGAGCAGTGGAATGATTCCCAGTGGAATCAGGTATATACTAAGCATGGAGCATAATCAAGTTCAGCATGGAAAATAATAAAGTTCAGCTCCACATTACAGATATTTATTTTTTTTCAGATCACCCACGTATTTCAGAACTATGGACCAGGAGTGAGATTCATCCATTTTATCCACGGTGGCAAGGACACACAGTTCTGGGCAGGATGGTATGGAATTCGTGTAACTGACAGCAGTGTTGAGATATGCCCAGGGAAAAGTGCATAGCCTTTTTGGATTCGTCCATTACGTATCCTGCCTTTGCCTGCCATTTCTGTATGTGCACTGGTTTTTGTTTTTAAGCTTAAAATGTTGAACACTGCACCTTAAAGGACCAGTGTGTGGAAGGTTAGGGGATCTGTATGCAGATCATTCAAATGTCACTGGTCCTTAAACTAGACGTATAGACTTAATTTTGCATAACATGCTTTTCGAATTTGAAAATACAGCTGTAAATGATGTCACTGGAAAAAATTGTTGTTATATTAAGATATATAAAGTGGGTGCAGTGATCTTATGAGAAAACCTGCACAATAAGGCGAGAGAGACTCGTACAAGGAAAGAAATATGGTTAACATTTGCCATATACTGTAATGATACAGTCCAAGTGGCAAAGCAGCTTCTATAGAAGTATCCTTTACACTGCTTTGTAATTCCCTACTTATGATGCTAAAAAAGTTATCATTTTTGCATTGTGTCAAATGTATACAGGCCTATAAGTGCACTCTATGTAAGCATCAAGTCACAAAACAACATGTAATTATTTGTAGTAAGATTTAATCATAATACTGGTTTATTGAGATGCTTTATTACAAGCAATATACAGTACAACTTGGATGTCAAATATTAATAAAAATCAAAGAAACATTTTCATCCTGGTTAATTTCAGTGTCATCTCAACTTCTCGTTATCAGTAATGCACGTTTTATTCAGTCAATAAGTTATGAGTGATCTTCTCACTATATTTACACATCAAATTCAGGCCCACAAGGCATGGATGTAGTATTGCTAGTTCAGTCAGATCAATTTTCACAGGATCTCAAACTATCAATAACTGCAGAGTAGCAACAGGTATGTTCAGTTTACAAAAATAGTGAATTAGTCCGGCATTACAACTTCCAACAAAGTTCCAACTACTGCAACTTTTGATCATCATTCAGGACATGCATCTCCTCTTTAACTCATCTCTGTCACAAAAGTACACAGGAATTGTGCTCAAACTCCTTACATTGACAAACTGACAGTGACTTTTTGTGATACACAGCTTTTAATGTGGTGTACCATACACGCATTTTCCACCTTTGTCTGGGCCTGTGGTTCTATACTTGGCCAGGCATTAATTTAGCAGGTTTTGTTTTGGCAAACTAGATCTAAGAGAGCATGGCCTAGAAATGTCATATTCCATCATGTGTTTGTTAGACCTGCCTGGAGGCCACTGAAATTGAGTAAAATGCTCTGGATAGATTCATCTTTCTCAACAAAATACATGCGTTTGAGTTCTATGATCCAAGCAGGATTTATATTGCTGCAATAGATACCCATCTGGTGATGGAGGAATGATGCAATGATGTCAACCAGGTTTTGTGTGCTGTGGTTGAGCATCTTATATAAAATCATAAACCTTAAGGGAGTGACTTGAAGCAAAATTTGAGCATTTCAATTACTCATTATCCACTTGTCTGCTTCATAGGACACTTAAGACAACAGCTCTATTAAAATACCTTTTCAGACAGTTCTTTAGGAATAACACTTCAAACTAAACATAATGTAGTCAAACAGAAACCTTACTTCTGAGCGTCCTTTACAATTTGTTGATATAGTTTCACCATTCAGTGTTCACATCAACCTTTTCAATGGCACCAAATCATCAAAAACGTTACTCAAGTCTTAAAATCTCGTTCAACACATTGAATATGTTTTTAGGTTAAGTCAGTGAGAAGGCTAATATTTAATGATATTCTTGACTCGTGATGGAATGTGCAGAAAACCTCTCCAGTACTGTCAACCTAGATTTGGAAACTGGTGTGAAGAATGCTGCGGCGGAACTTAGAGCAGAACGCATTTACGTCTTTTCTTAGGCTCAGGAGGCTCCAGGGCAGCCAGTATTGCCTCATCAAACACATTCTTTAATCCTTTCTGTGGAAACAAAATATTAATATTCAAAACAAAGCTATTCCAAATACAAAGAAATAGCTGAGTAGAAATGGAGCAGGGCGATCAAAATTTTCCTTTATTCAAATAACATTTTACAAGAATCTCCTCATGATCAAGTTGCCCAAGTAAAGACAAAAAGCCCATGGAAAATTTTGATGCTGCAGTAGAAAAAAAAATTGTTATTACTGTCTAAGACAGAATGTAGCATATATGCTTTTGTAGGGTACATCTGATGAGGTCATTACTAAAATAATAACAGAATGTCAGTCTTAACAACAAAAACAAACTCAGTCATGTCCAGTTACGCAGACTTGCACACAAAGTGCTGACAACAGAGAGGAGAACTAAAGATTGGCACTCTATCGTCTCAGGCAGCATGGGTAATTGTGTTTAGGCCAAGTTGAAGAGAAAGCACATATGAATAGAAGGAAAGAAGTTAATGGGCACAAAGTTTTAAAGTTTAAAAGAGCGTGGTGGTTATTGTAGTGACAGACATTTCTTTACAATGATTAAGCAGCAGATGATCAAGAGGCAAAGCAAGATGCAAGAAGAAGACATCAGAACAAACAGCATTTTCTCTTTCTCTGAGTTTCGGGGGGCTCTAAAGCGGCTAGGATAGCCTCATCAAATACGTTCTTCAGTCCCCGCTACAGAAAGAGGAAAAGAAAGGAGAAAGACAGGCACACAACAGAGAGTCAGATGGAGATTTAAGCCAAATGCTGTTAGCAAAAGACACGGCAAAGCATTTCCACACTCGTTAGGAAACTGACATTTAAACACCAACACTTGTCACACCAGCTTTCAGAGACGATTCATGGGAAATCTTACCTGTGTTAGGGCTGAGCACTCAACGTATTTGACAGCCTTAAGGTCACGGGCCAACTTTTCTGCGGTCTCAGGGGTGATTGGCTTCTGTTTGTTCTTGGCTAACTTTTCCACTGTAGATGGGTCATCACGCAGGTCGATCTGAGTGCCTACCAACAGGAACGGGGTCTTGGGACAGTGGTGAGTTATTTCTGGGACCCACTGGAGAAAAAAACAAATCGGACAAAACACTCATCACAACGAGCAAGATGCAGTGAATCACAGATTACTGTCCACAAGACTTGATTTAGTTGCTCTTAAGGGGTGTAAGCACATGAGGAGAATCGCAACTGATTCGCATATGTCGCATAGTTTCTCTAAACGTTTAAGTTCATCCACAACTTTGGTTTTCCATCACCAAATACACCATGCTGGTAGCAGGTTTGGAGTATTGGGTGAGCCCAGATGAATACTTCGGGACAAGAAGAACTAGTCCCGTCCATACATTAGAACTATTTACATGATTTGCGGGTTTTCATGGTGACATCATCTTATTATATTTTAGTTTGGACTCTTATCTGTGATCCTATCATTGTGCACACATCCCTGCAATAACAGCTATCGTGCCAATGCAAGTATCCCTGCCAGGAAGTGTGTCCCGTCACTCCACCCAATTTTTTTACAATACAGTTTGAGTCAAGAAATTGAGGAAGAGAATTCCAAGTTAGCAATCGGTACTCACCTTTTCTTTAACGTTCTCAAATGAAGAAGGTGAAACAACCGAGAAACAGACTAAGAAGACATCGGTCTGTGGGTAGCTTAGTGGTCGTAACCTGTCATAATCCTCCTGACCTAAAAAGCGAACAAAAACAATTGAATTTACCACGACACAAATCGACAACTGTGCTCCGTCAATATATTAAACTGAAAGTGTAAATATAAGCAGCTGACCTGCTGTATCAAATAAGCCAAGGGTGTATGGTTCACCCCCGATCATTACGGTTACTGCATAGTTGTCAAACACCTGCGATGGAGGAATATCATCAGTTCAAGAGCATTGCTCACTTCAGTCCTGGAAATGTGTCTGTCAGTATATACTTCAAAGTGGGGGAAAAACACTTACTGTTGGTACATATTCAGAGGGGAATTTGTTGGTGGTGTATGAAATCAGTAGGCAGGTTTTTCCCACCGCTCCATCACCCACCACCACACACTTGATAGTCTGCATCTCTGTGCTTTCTGCTGCTGCTGCTGCCTATTACGTTAGCTGCAGGAAGAGGGGAGGTAACAACTCATTGAGGTTAGGCCATTTAACATTTTAGACTCGTATGAACATTAGCCCTGAAACTTAGGCCTCTATAGAAGTTAGGTTACTTAAGTGTCCTGCCTTATTAAGTGCTAATGCCATCTTGATTAAGCAGTTAGATCCGAAGGAAACGACAATGTTTCTGTAAATAACTAGTACAGTGTCACACCCCATTACCACCAAAGCTAACGTTAGCTAATGACAACGTTACTCACTTCCTTACACTCGCTTAACTGTTTAATTTACCATTTGTAAATAGAACAGTCGACAAATCACACTGCGTATCGTTTTCTGCTTAAACAAATGCGCAATTGCAGTGCCAATTTGTTGATGTATCGCTTAGTAAAAAATGCTAATGTAATGCTAGCAGCCTCCATTCAATGCTAACTAGTTAGCTAGCTTAGGAGTCAACCGGCTAACGTTAGCTTGCAAACTAACGCTGGTTTAATTACCGTACCCAACGTCCAGATAGAAAGCCTGACACCAATGTCAGAACATGGATTTATCAAAGAACTAAATGTGGAAAAGTTAGAAAAATGTTTCAGCAACGTACCAGTGTCCTTCCGTATTCCTGCTAGCTACTGTTAGCGGTGTTTTTCGCCGGGCGTTGGCACCAGTGAGCAGCAACTTAGTACCGTCGGTCTGCGAGAAGCCAAGTCCCGACACTACGACTGTCAAGCACGACAGAGTAACACCGGATATTGGTTTCAAAATAAAACATTCAACATTCGCCACAACACAAAAGACAAACATTCTATATGACAGCAACCAATTTGGCCTTATGTGGAGGTCAGAAAACCGACAAATGCAACATACAGGTTAAACACCTCAAGTGTTTAACCTGTATGTCGTTTTTATATCATGTATGTATGTACTCTTCTAACGTTAACTTCTCCAGCTTTTACTTTGAAAGCTTATTTTTCTCTGGTTATGTTTGCTGACTTGACGGACGTTTATCTCAGCGGTTCATGCAGCAGAAGTGGTGATGTCACCTCCTAAATGCCTCTCACCTTGCATCCTCTCTTGAGTCCGTTCTGCAGGTAAAAATCAGTGCATGTATATGAAATCAATAAATAAATCAATAAATCTGACACATGGGTTAAATTAAAGGATAGATTAACATTTTATCAAAGTATTTTATCACGTCCCTGCATGTATTCTGAAGTAGCTATTTGCATTGTATTTTTTCCTCTGACCCCCCCCCCCCCCAAAAAAAATGATCTCACTCTTTCTTTAAAGTACATTTTACACTTTATTTTTGTTGATACAATTTATTTTCCTAACATACCAGTTGTATGTTGAGTAATTTTTGGTTCAATGAAGATCCAGCATGTTTCTTATGTGTTTTTTTTCCCCCCATAAGGCATTTGACATTTTACAGTAGGATATGCACCGGTGTAAAATATAACAGTCTAACCTGCTTTTTCTACTACGATAAGTCAAAATGTCTGCTGTGAAAAGGGCCTCAAGAATACCAAAAACAACCTCTACTGAAATCCAATTCAGGGCTGCCACAGGCTAAATACTTGTTATGCACATAAAGTGAACACTGTGAGCTTCATAAAAAAATAAGATTACATGCAGGGTTATTGCATTAGATTGTACAAGTGTATATAATAATAAGTGGGTGATAAATGCCATTCTACCAGGCTGTTTTCAAATTTCAGAAAGCACAGAATGGCAGATGCAATTCTCCAACTTCTTGCAGCTACAACCACCATGGTAATTAAATCTATTTGACAAGGATTAATCATCATTGCTGCTTTTCGCAGAGAAAATAAAATGTAACCTTTTCCAGGAAATTTTAGTATAATGTAGTTTTGATTGTGACTGGAAGTCACCAGTTTGCATAATTTACCTTGGAAAAACTCCATCTCAGCCGTCGGTATCCTGTGAGACTACCTCACTATCTCTCATCAGGGCAAGAAGCAGAAGCAAGTGTGAAACTATATTAATGTGAAGAAACGGTAGCTCAATTACCTTCTTTAGAGCAAGTAGAAAAGAGAGAGGCACATAACCAACCCTATTATTGTCCATGATTTGTCTTTTTAAAGGAGCCCTTCACAACAGTTGGCCCTTCATTTATAAATGAGGGCATTTGTATTCTGCACGGCTTTTAGATCTTTGACAGATTCAGTGAAAAATCCTCGGAATTGGGAGTTAATCGCAGAAAGAATAACAACCTCCGATCGTCCATATAAGATCGGCAAATAAATTAAATGAAAGCCACGGGCCACGGTTCTCCAGGGGTGCTACTTTTAAGCTGATTGGATATTCAAAAGTTGTGCCTAAAGTTATCTTGGGCCCTGGCACTGAAATTAATGAGGTTTTAATCATTTAAATACTTGAAAAAAAAAAAAAAAGAGGCTGAGAGCTACTTTTTCACTTTGTTTTCAGCCCGATTCGCGCACTGAATGAATAAATGTCCACTGAAAGAATAGTCTTGTGGCCTCAGTAGGCATGTTGTACATATTTCTGAGTTTTGATGGCAAATTTGTTGTTGCAGCTACATTTTCTCAGCCTTTATCCTCCTCACGGCGATATGTGTTGATGCAAAACAACAGAACATTAAAATAAGGAGGATCCAACGTAGAGCCGCCCACAAACTAGATAAAACAAAGAAAGGAAAATGAAATTGCTTTAGAAGTCATTACTTTGAACTGACTCTACCTAATGTTTCTTATTCAAATATATTTCATATTGTTGGTGTTATATCAACAGTGTAACATTCTTAGACTCTTCTCACCTTATGGCATCTTGTTCAGGCGTCTGTAATGTAGTGATTTGTGTGGTTGTGGGTGGGGTGGTCACTGTTGAAAAGAACACAAATTAATATGTGACACCTGGAGTAATGCTACACACACCCTCTTAGCAGTAGTGATATGAAGAAGCGACACTGAACAACAGTATGATAAGAAGTCATATAATTACATTATAGCTGAAATGTTTCTTTTCAAACAGTATGATAGACCAAGAAACAATCTAGGAGAAATAATGGATAATTGTTATTTTTTCTGGATTAAATTGCAAAACATGAAAAAAATAAAAATATCTGCAATCAGCATCTTTAATTAAAAACATCCATCGGAAGAGAATATTATTGGCGTTTTTGAAATGAAATGTTGAGAACCATTTTGCTGAACTTGTATTCATTTTAATTAGTTATTTAGTTTGTGGTTATTGTTTTTTTTTTCTTCTTCTGCTTTTTAGTCACAGCGTAGAAAATTGTCTTTGTCTTCATCACACTGCAAACAAAACAAGACAATGAACTGGGGACAAACACTATTATAAGTAAAAATTAGGTTTCAAATCTCCAAATCGCTCTAAAAACAAAAACAGCAAACAAAGAAACAAAAGTCTGTCATTTCCGTTCGTTTAAATCTCTCCTTCATCAGGACTGTGTGGGGTTTTGTGGTTATATCAGATCAGATTTGACCGTGGTCAACATAAACAATGTTTATCAGTCAACATCGGTTTTCAATTCAGATGTTGCTGAAATGTTAACAAGCCTATCTCAGATTAAACAAGCAGAACTATGATTACCACGGACTTTGTGAAAGGTTTTGTAGCGCCCCATTAGTCATAAAGAGAATACAACTGAGGGTGGACGTTTAAGCACATAGCAACTACAAACAGCTTGTGCAGTGTCTGGCAACGTTTATGAGCAGCTGAAATATACCTGCGTCCGAGATGAGGAGCTGGACCCTTGTGAAGACGTTCCTCCCAGGTCTGGCGATGACACACCAGTACATATCCTGATCGCTTTCCCTGAGCAAAGTCATTGTCACGTTGAAAACTCCTGCTTTCTTGTCATCAGCAATAAAGGTTCTGTCATTATATCGGTTCCTAGGTGTTTTCACCACTATCTTACAAAACTCATACGGAGATCCTTTGCACCAGTACTTTGTGTTCTCTTGGAACAGAAGGTCGTACTGACAAGAGACGGTCACTGATCCACCGTACAGTGCTGTTACCACCTCTGGGGCTGACAGCTGAGCCGAGTCCACCGTAGACTGAGTTAGCCACAAGAGACAAAAAAATGATAAATGTGAAAGAATTCCCATGATATTAGTTGCTCATATCACTTATTCTTTCAAATTACCCACTCAGCTATTATGGAGCTATATAGCCTTTTTTTTTAAATTACCATTAAAAAAGCCAACAGATATCCCAGAGGTCCTCATGGTGGGGATAAATAGAACAGTCTAAAGGAGAAGCTGCAACACTTCGAAGCTTCCTCTTATTTCTCCTTGTGATTGTGCAATTTTGTAGTTCATGGGAAATCCAACTGCTGGCTATGTTTTGTTTGCGTAGGCTTGTGTTATTGTGCTGAGAGCAGGTTGTCAACTCTCGTGGTTTTGGCTTGACACTATGTGGTTCTGTCTCACGCTCTGGAGCTGCCCAAGCAAACCTCATGCCAAATAAGTGGAAGCATCAAAGCCTCTGTCGTTCTCTGAACGTTTTCCACATTGGTCCATAAATATATTAAAGAGAGCACAAAAAGACTTGTCTTTTTTGTTGTTGTTATTATTTCAGTTGCAGTATTTGCAGTCACAGCTACATTGTTCCCATGCCTGCCTAACCACACAGGATGCAATTACCCAAGAACAAAATATAGCAACCGGATACTGAGTGGCACAGTGACGTGATGGCTGGCACTGTTGATACACAGTGCGAAGGTCGTGGGTTTGAATCCAGGCCGACTGATGATTCTAAATCTGTCTCTCTGTGTTAGCCCTGCGATAGACTGGCGACCTGTCCAGGGAGTACCCCGCCTCTCGCCCGATGACAGCTGGGATAGGCTCCAGCAGACCCCGCGACCCTTAACAGGAACAAGTGGTTAGAGAAGATGAAGAAGCGGCAATATACCACATTACATTTCATTGTGCAATTATTACATATTACACACTGTATGTATTCATGCAATCCATTACACATTACACAGTGTGACACACAATGCTCAAATACACTGTACCTCTAAACCATGAAAGGCTCTTTCTTTCCTTATTCTTGTGGAATGATGAAATATTTTAATGCATTTTTATTTTATTTTTTTTTAGATTTCCTTGTCAGCAGCTTCCCCCATACAGTATTTGACAGATCAGAAAGTATGCTCTGGGTCATGAGCCGTTTTCATCAAGTTGATAGAGGCTGACTTTTGTCCTTCTGTTGACCTCAACACTGGGAACTTAAACACCAGTTTACCAGCTTCAACAGTAGGTGGCAGTAAAGACCATCCTGACTACATGATGTACAGTCTGTCAGTCCAACTAATTCCCTTGTTTGCTCCCAGACGTCTCTGTATGTGGCACAACCTAATCAGACTTCGTAAAATGTTTGAAAAGCCTTTGCAGATATATTTTGCTGCGGGACAAACAATATTATCTTTTGCCCCATTGCTTCACATCTATTGCATTTGTCTGACTATTTCCTCAGGCTTTCATTCCCCTAATTTGATTCTTTTCCATCTTGTGCCACTGTACATTCTAATGGCTTAATAATGGTGTAACTGATGTCAGTATTATCGTAAAATATTATACTTTCAGACTTTCCTTTCTTGGGCTTCAATGTTTCATGTGCATATCACATTCACAGTGTTTGACTTTGCTCTTTCCCATGGCGAAGTTCAGACCTGCTGACCTGAGTCGACCGCGTTGGTTCAATCATGTCACATGTTCATGTTGTTGTTTAGTTTTTGACGTCATCTTCCTATTTACAGATGCATTTCAGTTATGACAACTAACTACTTTGTTATATTATCTGTAGGATGAACCAAATGAGATCTGACTTTGTTTAAGTCCCAGCTGACTGAAAGAATGATTCCTATCCATCTTGCAGTATGATCAGGGAAACGCTTGATTGGTCCCAGATTGATTTTACAGCATGGCTACGACCCCAAACACACTGTCAGAGTCAAAAAGATCTATCTTAAGCCACAAGATGAAGATGGAGTCCTACAACAGATGGTATGGCCCCCAAAGAGCTAATCATCATAGAGTCTGCACGGGATAACAAGAGGAGACAGAAGACACTGAGACGACGTGAATCCACACACGATCTGTGGTAAGTTAATGTTCCAAATTGACAAAGAAAAAAGTTTGAAAGTGCCCATGAAAGTGCCTGTGCCAATGTCATTGGATATATAAAGACCCATAGCGCAGGGTGATTTTCAAATGCCGGAAATGCCAAACTCTAAAATCCAATTAACAATTACCGCAAATTGGTTTTATTTATTTTAGTTTTTTTCTGCATTGGGCCTGATACTGTTTTTTAGTGGATTTAATGCGCACAACATATCATATCAAAAATATATATTCATGAAGTCGACGGACAAGTAGAATTAAAATATTCACTGATCAATTTAGTTTCAGTGCCTACAACATATATAGAGGAAGGTATGTGTTTATTCCTTTATTTTTCTGGGGACAATGCACATTAATCAACACACAATCAACACAAGTGTTAACCAAATGGCTTATTTTCAGCTGTTGTCTGGACGTTAAATTAAAACGATATAACGGCGGCATGTACAGATATTACGGGAGAATTGTTTTTGTACGTGGCAACTGTAGTGAGGAAAGTCATCTAGATAACAAATAAAACAGGGTCAGACTGCATCAATGTGAGGACATTTCTCAAACACGTCTGCTTCAGAAGATCACGCTGAACGTCATGCACCATATATAAAAGCCATGACTTGCTGTTACCCAGTTTTACCAACTCACATGCCTTTAAGAGGAAGCTTTTTGTTTTCTGACCCTAGTGTTGAATGACTTTTAAAGATCCACTTCCCACAAGAAAAAACAGAAGTGTCCAGATGACGCACAGATTATTGAGGATGTAAGCAGTGATTTCAACACCCACAGCATCAAATCTGATTTTGAAAACATCCTCTGTTGCTACGTCTTATTACTTACAGCTTCAAGTTAATATGAAACTCTGAATGAAACTATGAAAGCTGAATGTTTTGTGAATATTCTGGCCAGTACTGGATGAAATCAAAGCGTTGGCATTCTTTTTTAACTCAACGGATGTATAATTTAGTAAAGTGTATCATTCATATATGATGAATGAGTCTTTTATCTGCACCTCAAGGAATGAATTCTCAAGTAGTCTACAAAATGAACTGTCCTGAAACGGTGAAATGACCTTGGTGACGATTTAAATCGGATTAAGTGCGACGAAGAAAACCAGCGGGTAAACGGAACGTGCTATTTTCAGTCCCCTTGACATTGGTTTGACTCCTTTTTTTTTTTATTATTGAGACACGCTATAAAAAGTTGAGTTTGCTGAAATGGCATTACTTCTGCTTTCAGGCTCTGTCTGGGCCAAGGTGCTTTCCAGTGACACCAGCATATCTTTATTTAAATATTATATAAAGTGTGAAAGATAAAGACGGCTGCATTATAATGGAAGCTAAATGATTAGATAGGTGCTCCATTTACCCAGCGAATGATTCGGATTTTAATGCAAATCATTTTTTATGCCATATCACGATTCTCCTTTCAGCATGATTAGAGTTGTCAAACATATTTATCATCACATATCTGCAGCCTGAATAGGTTTTCAAAGGCAATTTGGGCAGCTGTTAGTGTGAGCTGATTTCTAAAGTTTTATGTGACAGTAAATTTACTGCATGACACGAAAGCCATATTTCACATTACAGATTCTAGCCCTGTCGTTAAATCCTAAACATCTGTTTAACATTTTGTTTTGCTGTGTCTCCATGCATAAGCACACCATAATTTAAACTTTTAACATGCATTACTTTCTTCTATGAGCTCTCAGTTAAGAATTAAAATGAAAGTGTTGGTAGCTACGGTATAATTTAAAATAAGTAAATATTAGAAGTAAATACCATTCGTGGCAAATGCTTCAACAGTCTTTGTAGGTTGAGGCGATTTTTTTTGCAACTCTGCAGTACTTGCAACTGTATTTGCTTCGGATAAATGAGTCCTTCACACAAGGAGAACGTCGACCTATGGAGAATAAGGCTGATAAGTAATCATATATTCTCCTTAGGTTTGATAAAAACAATCTTTTGCAAATAAACACATTTTTGGCCGATGCCCCATTTTTGGGGGAGAGTATAAAAGCGAGCCCACCTGTTAGACGCCCTCCTTGTACAAGGCAGTCATGGGCAAAGTACTGTTTCTGGCGGGTAAGTCAGGGCTGCGGTTAAGGCTTACACATTTTTCTCTTTTATATGCAGTAGATGCCCCTGGCAACTGGTGCTTCCCAGATTCTGACATGCATTACATCTCATCAGTGTCGCAAGTGATCATCTCAAGTTCTTTTTGCTGCAACATAACCGCATGCATTTTATTTTGACAGCTCTGGGCCTGCTACTGCACGCGCAGCTTGGTAAGCAGTTTATCTTCCTTTTATGGCTAAAACTGCGTGTGTTTGGTCTGTAAACAATGTCTTTCTCATTTATAAAGGCTCATCTTTCATACTGTCATGCTACTTCACCAACTGGGCACAGTACAGACCACCTCCGACCATCTATATGCCCAATGACATTGACCCCTGCCTGTGTACCCATCTCCTGTATGCCTTTGCCACCATCAAGAACAACCAGCTGGCAACTTTTGAGTGGAATGATGTGGAGCTTTACAGCCAGTTCAATGGCCTAAAGAACAAGTGAGTCCCTAAAATAACTAGTTTGGTTCTGTTTTTAAAATAACATTCCCATTAAATAAGGTTAATAACTCACTGGTAGGAACATGGGAGGGCTTTAGTTGTCACTGCACAGTAAAAAGAATGATTTCTTGGCAGAAATGGCGACCTGAAGACTCTGCTCTCTGTTGGAGGATGGAACTTTGGCTCTACAGGGTAAGATAATCTTCAGATATCTGCAGACTTGGCCCTCTAAAAATTGTGGATCTTCTGTTTTAATCTGTTTCTGTTCCCACATCAGCTTCTCACAAATGGTGTCGAGCCCTACCAACCGTCAGACTTTCATCAAATCAGTCATTTCATTCCTGAGGGAGTATGAGTTTGATGGGCTTGACATTGACTGGGAGTACCCAGCCAACAGGGGAGGCTCTAGTGAGGATAAGCAGTACTACTCTGTTTTCCTGGAGGTTTGTTCACAATAGCGTTTTTTTTTTTTTTTGTTTCTTTGTTTTGTTTTGTTTTTTTGGTTACATTTTTACTTTTTGACACTGTGGCACAATAATCTTCTGTGGGGTGTCCAACTTGGAGCCTGGCAAAACTACAAATCCTGGATCATGAAATCTGAAGTTCACGACTAAATATTTTATATCCGTTGACATTCAACAGGAGCTGAGAGCCGCCTTTGAGAATGAGGCCAAGCAGAGCAACAAGGCCCGTCTTCTGATCTCTGCGGCTGTGTCGGCTGGAAAGGACACCATTGATTCTGCTTATCAGATTCCCAAACTTGGCCAGTAAGCATTTGAAGCAATATCTGTGGTGTTTCCAAACCTATAAACAGTTGCAGCCGAATGAAACAACTCTGAATCACACTCTAAAATCACCTATCTACACTTGTTAATGTTGCCATAGTAACATCTTCTTGTTTGCAACACCCAGGGCCCTGGATATGATCAACGTCATGACATATGACTTCCATGGCTCTTGGGACCCCATGACTGGTGAGTGCAGTCCCCTGTCCAAAGGACCTGAGGACCAGGGTGGCTTCATCTATTTCAACGTGGTAAGTACTTGAATATCTTTGGTGTTGTGTAAATGATACATGGACAGTATCTATGCAGGCTTCAGTTAGAGTGCATGAAAACATCCACACGTGTTATTTAAGTCTAGAGACATGTGTTGTTGTTTTTTTTTTTTGTTTAGGATTATGCCATGAACTACTGGAAGAGCCAGGGAGCCCCAGCTGAGAAGCTGATTGTTGGTTTCCCTACATATGGCAACACGTTCACTCTTAGAAACCCTTCTCAGCACGGTGTAGGAGCACCAATCGCTGGAGCTGGAACTCCAGGAAAGTACACACAAGAGGCTGGGGAGCTCGCTTATTTTGAGGTACGCTTTCTTCTTGCTGCAGTAAAGTAAAATAAGCTTCAATTTAGTGTTTATTGTGTTACTTAATATTCCCCAGTATGCACTATAATGGGCCAGGTCTTTTTTTTTTTTAAACTTGTACAGACTGCAGATGAATGACTTACTGCAATTTAAGGCTGCCATTAACTCATGGTGATATTCCAGATCTGTGGCTTTTTGAAAGACGGAGCAACTGAGGTTTGGAACCAGGCTCAGGATGTGCCATATGCCTACAAGGGGAACCAGTGGGTGGGCTATGACAACATGAAGAGCTTCCAGATCAAGGTAACAGAAATGCACAAAATACATGTTTTACCGTTTGACAGCACAATCTGTTTGGCTGTGTTGATTTACCCCTGAGCTAAAAATGTTTTGTTTTTTGTTTTTTTATTATCTCCAACAACTTGTAAAACATGTATTCTGTGTATTAAGAGCGAAAGTTTTTGAAAGAATGCATTGAACCTTTTTTTTTTGGATTCGATGCTCTGGCATCAGCAAGCTCAGCTTTTTATAGCGCGTCTCAAAAACAAAAAACAGGAGTCAAACCGTCAAGTATGTAACCGCGGTTAAAATGCTGCCTACATTGCTCCCTTCTGGTCATTTTTAGGCTGAATGGCTGACCAAGAGCAACTTCGGAGGTGCCATGGTGTGGACCATTGATATGGATGACTACATGGGCACTTTCTGTAACCAGGGAAAATACCCCTTGATTAATGTTCTCAAAAAGAGCCTTAATCTGGATCAAGCATGTAAGACTCCTTTTACTTTTCTCATGATCACTATAGAATCCATGATTAAGTATATATTAAAGACTTAATACATGTCTAGGGCACAGCCTATTGATTTGTGTGTGTTTTTCAGCCTGTGCTCCTCCTGCAACTCCCCTACCTCCAGTTGTCGGAGTGAGCACAACTACCGGAAGCAGCTCTGGAGGAGGCTCCAGCGGAGGCTCCAGCGGTGGCAGCTCCTCTAGCGGAGGGTCTGGCACCAGTGGCATGGACGGCAGCTTCTGCGCCGGAAAGGCTAACGGCATGTACCCCAACCCAAAAAACACGAACCAGTTCTACAACTGCAGCCGTGGGAAAACCTACTTGGAGCACTGTGCCGCTCGCCTGGTTTTTGACAGCTCCTGTTCTTGCTGCAACTGGTCTTAAAGTTATAGATTGACCGGTCGACTATTCAAAGGCTGGATGACTCGGTTTGACATTTGTTTTTACTTCTCACAAAGCTAACTTCTCTGTGAGTGCAAAGTTCTTCCTTTCACGTGTTGGATGGATGTTAGACAATGTAAAACCTGGGGACGTCTCACTGAATAGTTAATTTTGAAAGCAAAGAAAATAAACCCACAGATTGCTTCAACAAAGTGTGTTGTGTGTGTCCATTTTTTACTACTGTCATAAAATAATTGCCTTTGTATCACACAAGTGAACACTTTCCACTGTATAACTCTTTTATTACACATATATACATATGGCAAAAGATACGTGACGATATAAAAACTGAAAACAAACTAATTAAACGGAAATATGAAAAAAACGTGTCAAGTATTCTACATGTAATCACAATCCTGTAAAATTTCAAACCCAGATGTGAATATGAAACAGTCAAACACTAATGCACAATTAAGATGAATGCTGTCTGTGATTTACAAAACAGGTAAAACAATCTTTGAGGCTGAACCATTATCTCTAACACTAGCACACTATCTACTTTGCAAATACCATGACATTTCCAGCACAAGGACATTGGCGCAGTTGTTCGTTTGGGAGGCTCTGGTGAAACATTTTGAAGCTCTTTGATTATTGTTGTAATATTTAATCTCCTACAGCAGAACATCGGTGCCACTCGTCTCAGCTGCTCTCTTTGTCCTCTATCTGTTCTGTTTTGGCCGACCCGTTCTGCTCCGCTGCTGGTTCTTCCACCATGGCTGACTTTTTTGATGTTCCTGTTGGGGTGTGAGGGGATTAGGAGAAAAGGAGGGGGATTGGTGAGAAATGAAAGCAAACAAACCTTCGGCACATCTACCATTACTGATATCTAAGCGGTGTATGAGGATTCTGCCTAATGTTGCACCTGTGAGGTAATTTCTGTGCATTCGGTGGAACAGCAGGAGACCAATGAAGAAGATGAAACCAAGGCAGGCGGTTATCACTCCACACAACAGGAAACTGTAGCTGCCTTCAGACTGAATAATCTAGGGATGAGACGGCAACGGTGAACATAAATCCAAATATCCTCAGGACTTGCGTTTGCAATTATAAGCTTATTTATTCACTTCTTTTTACAGAATAATGTAGATGTAGACTTACTGAGCCGACCAGAACCTGCATCACCATCTCTCCCATCCCTGCACTTGTCACCAGGACTGATGTTGCGCAACCTGCAAAAAGACGTGCATGGTTTATTTCTACTCGTCCTACTTTGATTCCTTAAGTGGTGTCATTATTACTGGGCGATTAGCACTACATCATACCCTGATAATCGAGGATGTCTTCGGTGTAGGCAAGCATGCAGGGGAATATGCTGCTGAGGAAAAGCCCACATAAACAGGTCCCGACAAACAGAAAGATGCTGCTGTAGTAGAAAATGAGCAGCATCAGCACGGTCACAATAGCTCCTGCCTGTACAAACAAAGAAAAGAGAGTTAATGCCATAACTACACATCAGATCTACATGATGCAATGAATACACTTGAAATTGATAAATTAGATGTGCCCTACCAGGTTGAACATGAGCAGTCTCACGGGCTGGAAACGATAGGAGAGCGGTATGGACAACAGACGTCCAACAGTGATGGCTGCCCAAAAGATACTGGCCAGGTAACCTGCTATCTTATGAGGCAATGACACCGACGACGTCACGGCGTAGGTGTACACAAAGCCAGCATATGCGCCCTGAGAAGACAAGCCAGGTTCTTAATGCGCCCTACTTTCTGGACTTTATGCGAAGCAGATTTTGTATGCGCTACTAAAATTTTATGTGATGTTATTTATCTGCGCCCCGCTCACTCACCACAATACCATCGGTCATAAAGAGCACCATCCCGCCGAAGACATGAATCATAAAGAAGGATACTGGCAGCCCGCGCAGGTTATCATTCCGACAGCAGCTAAAGATATCCCCGTGACCTGTGAGAGAGTGAAAAGTCACAAATGACACATGGGTGCACACAAAATGGCATATATTGTTTAGTTTTTTTGTTTTTTCCACCCAAACTGACTGACTGTGAATCCGGAATGCATGAATTATTCATTTCTGCACATGCAAAGCAAAGACGACATTCTGCCTTTTGCATGGAAAAGTTGGCAATAAAGTATTTCCAATATGAGTCATGTTCTCATGACTCATATGTCATATCTTTACCTCCAGCTTCATGTTCCTTCTGCTCCACATCTGGACCCTCAGCCCCCTGCTGGTTCTCCATTGCCAGTTCATCCTTATCCAGAAGACGTGGCGTGCTGCTGGGGCAGCATGGGATCAGCTGCTCCCGATACATCAGAAACAGGACTGCAATGGGCACGGGCAGCTGAAAGTGTACAAATATTCTGTTTTTCTTACTCTGCATTCATGTCATTTCAAAATCAGAACTCCTCTCCTCGTCTGCTGCACAATATCTTACATTAATAAGCGCCATGATCCAGAAAGCATAGTGAACAATTGACTCCTCTTTCGCTCCCTCATGGGGCAGGGGGTCTGTAGTTATATTGTGCTCTGCAATCGGACTGTTTCTCAGCATGTTCCTGAAATGATGCATGGTCGCCGTCTCATTCCCTGTGTGATTCCCACAGCCCGACTCTGAGAGGAAAGGATCTGCAATCAGTGGGCTCACCAAGGCGCCGAACCCAATGAAGAAATGAAGAGCCTGCAAAAACGTAGAAAGGCCAGGAACATAACTTACTTCAGTGTCTCAGGAACTACAGAATATCATTAGCTCCTAACTTGCCGGTGTCCTCCTTTTGTAAAAAAAAAAGTAATTTTGTGGCTCCACATTTGTAGAAAGACAAAGATTACATTAATTATTCAGTGAATGGGGACGCTATCATGTCAGTACATTTGCCAGAGGCTTTTTCACCTGTAAGAAGACAGCAGAGTCCTTCTGATAGATGGTCACCAGTTGAATGTTTGCAATTGTGTCAATAATGCCCATTGCAAAACCAGACACAGCCATGGCGATGGCCAGCAGGAGGACATTATGGCACAGAGGGATGATGGCAAATATTATAGAGATGGTCAGAGCAGAGACAAATAAGGCAGCTAGAGCGCTGAACAACCTTGAAGAAGGAAAAGAGACACACTCAGTTGTGATGTAGGACGTCATTTATGCACTTAATGCTGCAGTTAGTGATACTTACGTCCGCTTGAAGACGCCACCGATAGAGCTGCCGATCAACAAGCAGAACTGCTGAGCAAAGAACACCCAGGTGATCTGACTGAGCGTGGACTGTGTTTGACATTGCAAGTCTAGAATTGTAGGTCCAAGGAAGGCAATGCAGAGTCCAAAGCTGAAGAAAACACTCCAGTAAGTCAACGTGTGGTGGGCATTCCTTTTGAAGAGGGTTAAAATCCGCTCATCCACAAACATCTTAGGCCCAATAAAAATAGATGTATCTCAGAGAAAGAGACTGAACAGAAAGTGTTTCTTTTATCTTTTTACTATTAAGTGTAAAGACGGCAAAAAGTGGAAGCAGCTCTGCAAGGTTTTGAGATGCTTGTTGTGGAGTAATGAGTCTCTTGATCTCTTTTAAAGCTCTCAGCTCTCTCCTCTTTGTATTGCTTAACTGAAAAGGATGTCCTCTTGAGTTAATGGGTGAAGTGGAGTTTCTTCCAACCATAATATTCCTATTTGAATTGTGTCAATGATTAGCAATGAAAAAAAGAGTTTGTGTTGAAATGGCACGCGCAAAGTGTGCATTTATATGTCATGGCACTTTGAGTCATTCCAATGGAAAATGCCTGGTTCAGGAAGCAGTGACACATACTGTAGGTGTCTCAGGGACAGGATGTCTTTTCTTTCATACCTGAACATCTCTGAGGCATTGATTACAAAAGAAGATTGACATTAATGCCATAATAATATACTAAAAATGTCACACATCCAAAAATTATCTTGATACGTGACTGTATTCTATATATATATATATATATATATATATGTAGCTGCGACTCTAAATCATAATTTAAATACATTTAATACTTAATGCACAGTACATTTTTTATCATCAAGACGTGTGAACTTTATGCAGTAAATCAACATATATAGTAGAGGACGACGTCTACTGAGTTCTCCTTTGAGGTTAACATTTTCAGTTTTGTGAAGTATGGACTGGGTTGAGTTTGGTAGTCGTGGTATTCGTGCTCCCACTTTTCATCTAGCATCACCAGTTTAGTTACCCACAAGGCAGACCTAAACATCTAACAGACCATTGTTATGGGGAATACACAGACATTCATGGCTCCCAGAGGATGAACTGCAGTAAATGTGGTGATCCCTGACTTGTCAACTAGCGAACTACTGAACATCACAACAAAATTTAAATGTCTTCAGTTTGCTAATTGGCAGATATTAAGATGCTAACACACGGATTTGCAAAAACTGACAAGTGTACATCACCTGTTCACATTGCATAAAGGCTTAAAATTGTGCATATACAAAGGTGGATACCATCACAGCTGTTTGTCTAGGCATCACTAACCCACCTCAGTCCCACTCATACCAAGTCTGTGGATTAGCCAGGAGTCAGGCAATACCAAAAGGGCAACATTCATGTGTATATACTATCCATGTATTGTACCATGCATGCTGAACATCTGTATGCTTGTATTGTCACTGTGAACATATGCTGGTATTTAGTTAAAAGCACCACCGTGTCTAAATCTCACTGACCTGCTTACATCGCTGCTTGTTAAGATTTTTTTTATTTATTTATGGGACTTGGTGACGTCAACTTTTTTATTCATCTTCTGTAACCGCTTGTCCTGTGAAGGGCCGCAGGGGGGCTAGAGCCTATCCCAGCTGTCATCGGACAAGAGGCGGGGTACGCCCTGGACAGGTCGCCAGTCTATCTCCGGGCTGACTCAACTTTTTGTTATTTTTTCTTGCAAGTTTGTGTGTCAGTCTAAAGTTCAGGACTTCTATTGCAGATGGTCAGTTTGTGTGACATGACATTGTAATCTTTAGCTTGACCGCATTTCAGAATGGATGTCAATCGGCCAAGAAAGTAGCAGAGACCGTGCCTCTTAAGACTATTGTAGGAATTACATATTTACAGACTCGTGGTTATATGACTGTAAAGAGATTATAAATAATAATGAGTAAGGCGGAGGATACCTTGATCCTCAGAGGTAGGAATATAAGACTTGACTTACTATCTAAACTATTTAATGATTGAATAACAGAAGCAAAGCTTTTCCTGTTGTGGCCAAATATGGGCTTCCGACAAACTTGTAAGGTGGAACCAAAGAAATCAGACCACAGGTACTTTATGGCTTAGAATTTTAAGGATCTTTACATTACATACAATACAGGTGTGTATATTACACGTGAGCACCTATTTAGTGTTTTATTTATAATTTTTCTTTTAATGTGTGTTATGTCTCACCCCCCCCCCCCCCATGTACAGAAATATGATCTATATGTATCAGACATGTTATTTAAAACATGATTAATTTGTTTATTATGCCTCTCCGTCTCTACTGAATTCATAATGGATTGTATTTGCATCTCTTAAAAAGTATAACATAGTTTCTTGCGAATGTACCTTAAAACAGTGATATATTTCAGAGTCAGACCAGAGCTGAGCTGTGTGACTGATTTGCCAACATCTCCCAACGGAGATGCTGCTCAGGAACTAAACCCTGAGAAAATGATGTGTTTATACAAGAGGCATTCATTAACAACCGCTTCCTCCTCTGGAGATATAGCAACATGAGATGACTTCTTCAGGTAATTGTCAACTAACATAATCTTAGAGGTGTGCAAGAGGGTGTTAAAAATAAACAGCAACTTCTAGTAACTGAAATAGGACATCTGTTTCTGAATGAACTTATTATTTACACAAGTTAAATTAGGAAGAGTCACTGCACACTGCCTCAGCATGTCCAGTCAGTCTAAAACAATGTTTTCCCCAAAAAATCAGTTCATGCAACTTACTCTTTCTCTCCCTCAGTGAAAGCCCATTCTTATCCAAGGACTTGTAATTCGACATCACCACGCCACTGGAAAGCCCGTCGTTTATCTTTGCTGGTGTCCTGAAGTATCCATATCACCTGTTTAGTACAAAGCAAATGTTTTAATGACTTTAATTAAAGTAAGTAAACTACCAAATAAAAGTACAGCATGCCCTGTTTCTGAATAACATTGTCCAATGTTGAATTATAGTTGTTTGTTATAGGTGGATTATTATTGCTCCAGAGTTGTGGGGTCCAGACTCAAAACGCTCCCTCTCTGTGAATCTTAAATATTTACTTACTAACAGCCCTCCACTAGATGATCTCAGGATGGGTTCAGACTCATAAGGGACTAACATGTCAGGGACACAGTTAGAGGCAGCCCCCACAGTCCTTAAAATTTCACAGAAATTTAAAATTTCTATTTTCTTTTTGTACATAGTCCAGGTTTCTGGACCTATTTGGACATGATAAATTGATTAAGACCAATAAAAACACAGATTGTGAAGGAATAAGTGTAAGTATTGCAGCAGGTAACTGTGGGGTTAATTTACATGCTCATGCAAGACTGAAACGAAGTACTGAAGGCTTGCATAAGTCTGAAAAAAAGAATGCTGCCAAAAGCCTTGTAACCATGTGACGTTGTACAGTCACCTCTGAAAGAACACTACAATTTCAAAATAAAGTATTGCCCAAGTGAAACTTTTCAAAACTTTTTTTACAAATGTGTTTTCCGATCACCATTTACCAGCTTACAAACCAATACAACCAGAGAACAGTGATAAATGAAAATGCATTGGAGAACCAAATGTAAAAAGAGAGCAGCAATTGTGAAAAAAAAAAAGATAAATCAAATGTAACTTTAAAAAGATTATGCAAGCATCATTCTTTTGCTCTTCTGAATTTACTTAGTAACAACTTATTTATTTGTTGGCTGTACACACAACATGTGCAGAAAAAGAAAATATAAATAAAGGGCTATAAAAGTCTCCTTGGTGCTTGAGGCATTTTTACTCAACTGCAGCATGTCACACTTTCATCTTGATGCACAGTAGGATGTTTTGGAGTTTTAACTGGTTTGGAGATTTAAATGATGACTTAAGAGAGAAACAGACACAAGATTAAAGTGTCAAACACTACATTATTCTGCACAGTGAAGGTGAAATATCGAAGTGAAAGAGCAAACACAACTTCTTTGTAAAAGAGGGACTACAACATTTCAACACTAGATGGTGTTAAAGCGTTGCTTTCATCCGGATTCAAGGCGAATTCTGTCAGAAAAGCTTCTATAGAAAAATAAGCTGGTTCATATGAATAAATGAAACAATAAATGCACAGACTGTTAAAGACAACACAGAATGATCACCTACAGACATCACAAGCACTGCCGATCTATCTCTATCTCTCAAACACACTCAGAGCACAGCATCTCTTTTTTTCAGCCTGGTCTGCTGATAGCAGCAACACAATGGTGCAAAACAGTGCTCCTCTCTCTCTCTCATCTCCATTGCCTGACATTTATCTAGCCCTCAATCAGAGGTCTGAGGCAGTGCCAGGACAATGTGACAGGAATCATAAGATGATTGCTCAGATTTTTTTCTCTTGCTCACCTCTGCTACTTTTCCACTCCATACTGTGTTTGTTCAGGGCTCAGTGAGCCTGCACAGTGATTGCTATATATTATAAAAGAAGAGGCTTTTCATGTCTTATAAATTGTTTTCTAGTTTTATAGTACCTCCAAATACATCTTCAAGAGACACCAGAGTGTCCTTTAGAGGGTGGACTATTAGTACTAATATTTCTCAACTCAAGTAACCACACATGATTCAGAATATGCATTAAGACAAATTTGTGAAGGATTTGTGAAAGCAGACATAACACAGAGTCAGACAGTCACCTATCCACATGTCTACTGTCAGTCTCCGTGGTACTGGTTGGATATGCCCTCGATGCAACCCTTACACATCTCCTCAGGCCCAAAATAGAACCAGGGATATGTGGTATGCAAACATGTATGCAGGGCGATGCAGTGCTATTCTATGAGGCTCTGTGGTTTCAGACTGGCCGCTGCAGAAAAGCCCCTCTGTAAGTTAGGGCATGAATATATCAAAATGTAATACATTAGCTTCCATGAAATAGAATTTCTAAAGAGGGAGCACTTCTTTTAATTTTTAGAAGTAATTAAGGTGCTAATACATGGAGCTCTGGGACATCCTACCCAGCTGTATGTGGGCTAGACTAAAGAAAACATGCTGTATAGGACAGCATGACCCATACAATGTGACCATGGCTTTGAGGTAAGGGGGTAAGGGTTATGAAGTCACAGTGCCATTGATTTTACACCTTTTGGAAACAAAAGGTCATTAGTTCATTGTTGTATTGAGTTAAATGTTAAACTGCCATAATTAGCGTATGACGTGTCAAAATAAAACCAATATCCGTTTGTGAAGTTACTGTCACCTTTGACCACCAAATTCTAATCAGTTCACTCTTGAGTTCAAGTGGACGTTTGTGCCAAATTTTAAGAAAATCCCTCACTGCCCTCCTGAATATTATACAGTTTGCGAGAACGAGACACACGTAAGGATACAGTGACCTTGGCCTGCGACCTTCCAGCATCAAAATGTCACTTCATCATTGAGCCTTGAGGACATTTGTGTCAAATTTCAAGAAACTCCATCACGGTTCTTGAGATTTCACAGTCGCTAGTTGTGTTACATCCAATGATGTCTCCTGTGAGGTCACAGTCACTTGGACTCTGTTCAAGAGGATGCTTCTGTCAAATCTGAAGAAGTTCCTTCCGGGTGTTCCTGAGAAATCACGTTCACAAGAAGGGAACGAGCGGACAACCTGAAAACATAATGCCTCGTGGCTGTTGCCGACGTTTAGGCATAAAAAATAAATTCATCCTGTCAAGTGTGGGATAAAGTCACTGTTGACTCATTCGGTACTAAGTTGTGATCTTCCCCTAACTCTGAAAGTGACATTTAAAAATAGAAAACTGACCGGCAGTCTACTTTACATTTTGAAACAGTGTTTCTTAATGTAATAATCTATCCCTATGATTATACTGGCAATTATGTGAAGAGGAAGGATAGAAAATTCAATTTTATACTAAACTAGACTGTAGCTTTGAAGTCGGAGGTCTCC
Source organism: Chelon labrosus (assembly GCF_963514085.1). Classification (NCBI taxonomy): domain Eukaryota; kingdom Metazoa; phylum Chordata; class Actinopteri; order Mugiliformes; family Mugilidae; genus Chelon; species Chelon labrosus. The sequence goes on along the minus strand of NC_140360.1, from coordinate 19,733,566 downwards.
CGTTAGCTTCAGTAAACTATCAAATGTTGTGCATGGAACAAGGACTGTGGACTGTGGCTCCCAATTCCCTCCATTAGAACAGGATAATGAGGGTGAGTATGAACAAATTTAATTAACAACAAGCTTTGCTTGTTGGTCACAGACTTGAAAATATGTCAGCTTGTACTGTAAAAAGTACTGAGTATGCCTATACATATAAAGTTCATCTTTTAGTCACTTCAGTTGAATAAGGAAGAGAAAACTAATTAATGCTCAAAGTAAACATTCAGCAGATACTCATCAATGTTTTCTAAATGCTAATATAAAACATAATTAAAGCCGTTGCACACTGATAAAATATAGATATTACTAAAAAGAAAACAAAAGAGAAAAATGCACAAGTTGGGGGAGATTTCTTTTTCTAAGAGTTTATCGTGATTCCTAAAAGAAGACTTTTCTTGTATTTTAATGTGTCACTTGGGTTTGAAAGCGTACTGGGCTGAGAACAAACCCTTTTTCCTCTATTAGTCCAGGCTTAATATGATGGGAATTGAAGTTTAAGTTCAATGAAGCATTGATGATCGTCCAAAGACTTCAATCAGGATCTCCCACCAAGTATTCGTAAAAAGCCCAGCAGCCGATCACATCTGGAGCCCCTCTGAAGATAATGGTTTCTATCAGCCAGTCCCCACTCGGCACTTCAGATGAATGGAACGATGTTGTTTCTATTGAAGTCTGTTTTATTGGCTAATTATGTTCTGATGCTCAATGCTGTTATAGATGGTTATTACTGGTCTTACTATGAAACTGTTTATTATTGGACACAAAACTTTTTGTTGCCGCAACAAGGATTTATTTTACACCACTATGACCTTTGTTTTTAACAAAATATACAAAAGCAATATTTGTAATGGTTCTGTAAACTCATCTTATTCAGTTCTAATTTGTTCTTCTTACGCGCTAAAGCTGATATTAGATCCTGTGGGTGGCTATTACTTTAAATATCCAGGAATACATTAGTCCTCTGATGAAGCTTAGCTAAACAAGTTCATGGTGGGGTTGAAAATGTCAGTGAATTCAGTAATGATCAATTAGTAGACTATTGGTTGCGTCAAGAAAAGAAATGAAGAAACATTTTTCAGCAGAGTACAGATTTATTTTAATATTGTGAACTGTGAACTAGTAATTCAATTGATAATCAAAATAGTTGCCAGCTATTTTTTTATTTTTATTTTTAAATTACATATTAATGAATCCACTTCACATTGTGTTATCGTTTCTGCTCCTTCATAGTTTTGCTGTAATTCTAGGAATAATTGTAATCTAGTGAGAACAGCTGACTGAAGAGGAAAATTAAAAGCAGCATAACAAAGGATTAGTTTCATGGAAAAGTGGTTTTCCTGAAGCGGATGTGACAGAGCGCTCTAGACTACAGAAGGCTTAGACCAAGCCAACACAGGAAATCAAGCATTGTGCCCATTTTCATGGATGAAATGCTTTGTCAGTATATCAGCACAGATAATAATTTGAACGCTATGATAGAGTGTACAACCTCAGTGGATTTAATGAAATGTAAGTGATGAATTCCAATACCCCACAAAAGATAAAAGATTTCTGCACTGAGGACTGAACCAGTTTTATTTATTTTATTTTTTTTCCCTGTCAGAGCCAGAAGAGAGAACAACTCATGCATGCAGTTGTGTGGTAATATACATTTGTACACACACATCCGGACACAGAAAACACAATGCTGATTTATTCTTTTCTATCATAAGATGTCTCTTGCTTTTCCCCTCTTCTCATTCTCCCCGTCTTCCTCTTCACCCCGCCTCTCCTGACACAGTTGTAGAGAGCAGAGCAATGATGCGTGTCTTAGTGAAACCTGGTGAATAGTAATGAACTGAGCCTGTGTGTCTATTTGAGGGAAAGCAAGAGGAGGACTGAGGGAGAGAAGGGAAGGGTTTGAGTGGAAGGAGGAGGAGGAGGAGGAGGAGGGAGGTGGAGGACTGTGAGAGAAAACAGGGCTTCTCTTGCAGCACTGATGCAGCACAACACTGGTGAGAAGAACTGCGGAAACTAGAGATACAGTTGCGTTAATCCTCAACACCTTTAGCATGACTGCCTTCGCTCTGTGACATTTGCCAATCTGGCCAGACCGCTATGACGTCACTGTGTCTTTTCCCTGGGTTTGTTTCTTGTGCTTCATTATACAGTAGCTTATTCTCCCAATCTAAACCCCCCGCCACACACAAACAGGGGGAGGAGGGTGTATTAGTAAAGGAAACGGATAGAGAAGGGAAAAAAAGCTGCAAGTGAATGTGACTCAGAGAGGGGCAACAGCACCTGCTGTCTTCAGCTCAGATTCAACAGGCAAAACAGCAGTCTCCCTGTATTAGTGATGGACAGTAAGGTGGACAAAGAGGGGAGAAAAGAGGCTCAAACAAAGAGTAAGAAACTCCTGATCCACAATCAGTGTTAGCTAGAAGCCTACAACCAAACTAATGTGAAGGATGACAAAAACAAAGTTTGTGTCACGTAAGTGGAAGAAGAAGAAAAAAAAAAGAGTGTGGTGATAAAAATGTGAGCTTCTGCATGCAACCGAGGGACAAATGACTGGAATATTCAGCGACTGGCTGCAAAGATCAACTGGAGTGCCAAGACTGAAAGGGAACAAACACAATAGACAGCCCCCCTACCATAGCCCCTCTTTTATCCTTTTCCATCCAGGACCCATGGGCACTCTGCCAAGCTGGAATCTTAAGAACTCATTCAAAGAAAGCCAGAGAAAGGGACTTGTTTAAAACCAGGACCCATTCTCTCTTAGTCTTGTTTTTCCTTACATTTCCCACGTGAAGAGGGATTTCTGGTTGCTGTTGTCTCTGACACTGCATCTGAGGAAGGGGGAGGCAGGGGGTGAGGTGGGGAGGGCTAGAATTGCCATTCATGTAACGTTTTGTCAGATTCATGTTTTGAGAGTATTGTGGGCTATCTCCCCCCTGAGCCCCTTTCTCCCTCTCTCTCTCTCTCTCTCTCTCTCCCTCTCCCAGTTTTCATTCTGCTTTTCCTTCCTCTGTCTCCCCACTCTCGCTCCTGCTCACATAGTAACTCCTCCCCTCCACTACCCATTGTCTCTCCATACAGTATTAGGCTGAGGGGATGCCATACTGGGTCCAGCGAGGGACGCGGGAGAGAGAGAGAGAAGGAGGTAAGAGTCAGATTTATAGAGCGTAGGAATGCACCCAGCTCTTAACGCATGTCGCCGTTACTTAGAGAAGTGTGAAGTGTGCTGATTAAAATAGCTGTTTGTTTCCATCAAGGCTGACAGTGAAGATAAGAAGCAGCTTCAGTGATGCTGTGGGCTTTCATGTGTTGTATTTCAATGTGTTTTGGTTGTCTAGACTGCCAGTGGAGGTGTTTTTTCAATAAAAGAAAATGGTACAAGATGAGAAATCAGGTGCGTTCCTTAGCCGTTATATCAGTGTCTTAAATGCATGATACATGATGCCTTTGCTGTATTTCTATATTTTTAGAGAAAAAGGTCCACACTGTTCATAACCTTTTGCCAAAAAGAAGAGCAGAATGTGTTCAGTATATTAAAACACGGGGCGCAATCTAAAGTCTTTAAAAACATCTGGGAACTGATGATTGCCTGAATTGGCTCCCAGCTGAGAGGAACCATGTACGATGTTTGGGGATTAAAGCTAATCCTCCCTGTGGCTGAGATTCACCTTCTTGTCTGGACAGAGTCTGACAGAAGGGCTTTACTAATTTATGCTGAGACATGCATGAGCACAGGCTCCCTGAAGCTCAGTGGCAGTGGTCCTTTTTTTGAACCTGGAAAAGGCTGATTGAGTAAACGCTCTCGCTCAATAAGTAGGTAATTCTCTCTGTCAGAGGTCATGTGAATATGCAGAATGTGTGAGGCCAATGAGATATTGATCTAAGTGTGTAAACAGCTTGATGTTAGGAAGGGCTGACAACCTCAGAAACCATGCTGTGCTGCATTGTGCTATCTCCTCAAGGTAAAGCAAAAACATCATGACATCTTCGGACTTTGAGATTAAATAAAAAGCTATGTTAAATGTAGAAAAGTTATGTCAAACTATCTAAAGAAGTGTTTTACACGTTTGCACTGGTACAAACAGGTGCACAAAAAGACGACGAAAAGTGGTTCCTCCAGTACTGGACAGTTGCAGCCTAGTACAGGAAGCTTTGTGTGCTTGTTCAGAGGATAAAAAAAAAAAAAATGGAGGCTGTCTCAATGGGGCTTTTGTTGTTTGAGTTGGAGACAGCAAAAGCACAAGAAACACTGACTGACAAATACCTGGCCTCTCTGTGCCTCAAATACCTCTGAGCTGCACTTGATACAATGTCAACAAATGCCTCCTCTGTCCTCCTCAGTAGCCCCTTTCCTCTCTGTCCGCAAGATTTTTTCATGTTTTTATAAAGGCTACTGTTTTCTGAGCAGACATCTGGGTGAGCACATTTTGGCCTGCATAGCTAGGGTGTTGAGTCTCCACTCACTGAGGGGTTGAAAAAGGCCCAGAGCACTTTTATTTGACTTTTTTAAGATTAAAAGAATGAAAAGTGAATAAATGGACACATAATGAAATCTAACATGTATCTTAGTTGAGCATTAGTGAGGCTTAATTCATCATGATGGCTTTTATATAAGAGGCACAAGTGCATGGGAAGTGAAAATATTTCTGTCTGTAATAAAAAGTGCTAAGCTTTCTGTGCCCAGTCAGTGGTTGAATTAAAATGCTGGCATAATGATGTCCTTTGTGCTTGAGGAAGTCAAGCAGCAGGGTTGCTACAGAATATAGAAAGACTTTACGTAATGTGTTTTGAATACAGAAATAAAATCCTTTTGATTAACACTGCACCTTTTCCCTGTAGACATTGGTTTAAACCTGCATTTTTAATCAAGGATTATTCACCAAACCCCCTCGAGGAACGGGTTAGCTTGCAGGATGCTGCTGTAAGATTCAGACACCGAGAAGGGGGTCGACTTATTTGAGTCTGTGCTGTGAAAAGTACAATTTCTACTGTCTAAAGACTCCAGACAGTTTCACTTTATTCCCCTGGGCCTCAGATGAATACTGCCAGTTTCTTTGGTTAATTATTCATGCGGATGTGAGTTTTAAATCCTGAATGCTGCCTGCAACCTGCCCCTGTTTTTTTTTTCCCCCTCTTTTTGTTTTCAAGCTTTCAGCCTTAAACGCATGATTTCTCTAACTGCGTCCGAGTCACTGGTTTTGTTTCGCTGCCTTCCAAATCAAACCACACATGCGTCTTATGGCTTTCTATTCCTATGTGAGTTCTTTCTAACATGTCATGTAGGGTTTAAAGCCATTGGATACACAGTGGACTGTCAACTGAGGAACTCTGTTCGAAGACTTTATTTTTAAGGTATTTTTAATATGATTTTCTACCATTTGCAAAGATTATTAAACCATATTAAACTACTCGAATGAATGACAGAATCCAAGCACAAAGTCTAAACATTATTTTACATTCTTCATATTAACTTGGCTTGTGTGGTATCAATAAAAGCTGTAGTCTGAATGTTTTATATCGTGAAGGTTTCTTTGGAGTTATAGAGCAAATATGTTTAGCTGGGGCTAAAATTAGAAATTTCCTTGGAGACATTTTTTGGGAAATGACTTCTTTGTATTAAAAAACCTGTACCTTATCAGACCATTAAGGAAATTTAACCTATTTTCCTGCTGATAGGGAAAGAGCTCAGGTCTCTCATTTCTACTGGGAACTTCACTGTGGAAGTCACGACTCTGTCACATGCAGATATGTGGTTACTGTAATAACTGTGGCTTATTATGTGTCATTTTAAAGTGAAAATTTGGAACATGTTTAACCTGTTGATTGCTTCTCAGTGTTTTCAGAGTGTTTCACAGCACTGCTTTAGGAAATGACACCTGTCTAATTTAACCAGTTAACACTTAGGCGGTATCACATCGTTACTCTCCAAAAGAGCCCTAAAAAGATCCTTAAATACCACTGTTATACCACTGTTACTGAAAGAATTTATTTTAATCTAGTGTTGGAGCTGCTGGGTACTGATACTGGTTTGCACCTCGGCTAACTGAGCCTTTACAGCACTTGTATAAATTGCTTCCAATCAGGGTTCTCATGGTTCTCGCTCCTCGTCCCTGTTGAGTAGATTTTTCAAAAGGATTCAAAGAGCGTTTAGCCCTCTGACCGCAATAACTCCCTCTTGAATCTCCCTTGACTTTGAACTTGGATGTATCCATATCAGACTTCTTAAATTCTCTGTGAGACATCTTAGACTTTTTTTTTTCGTGTACATTATTTCTTTTTTTCTTTGCTTTGATATGTTAAAGCCTCCTAATTAAATCATTTCTAAAGACAAAGGCAGAGCTTCCTTATCAGAATATTTCACTGGTTTTAATAGTGATGACTTGTCTGGGTGAGTTTAAGATACTGAGCAGCAGTTTCCTGCTGACCAGCTTCAGTAGTTTTTAACTTTTGGTATATATATTTCATATATTGTCTTCCTTGTTGTGGCTTTCACCTGAAAGTCTGCATTTTCAATTCTGTACATGTAACAGAATTGACAATAAAGTGGACGTTTGATGTTGGACGCATCCCACACTGTGGATCAAAATGAATTCCAAGTAGGCCGATTTATTTTAAGTGTTAGTTAAAAAATAGGTGTAAATGGTCACAGCCAATCAAATTATTATTAAATCCCCTCTGAACACAAATTTGTCTCACATCCAGTCTAAAAATGGTGCAAGTTCATTACAGTAAACAACTCAGCAGGTGACCAAGTCTGTTCCACTGAAACTCAAATATCACTGCAATGTGATGTAAACACCTGCTGTCTTGTCATCTCGTGTTTCCATCCACAGAGCAGCATGATAGCGAAGTAGTTTTGTAATTAAATCTGTTTTGAATGATTTGCTAAGACAAATAAAACAACCCATCTGTTCAGGGAAGCAATTCTGCTTCGTCTGTGGATGTTTTGACTGCTGTAAAGTGGCATTCGGGTAAAACAATCCTGTGAGAACATCTTGTTGCTCTCAGTTTAGTTCAGTTAGGATCCCATATTTTTGTAGACGAATAAATATTAGGAAACAGTGACAATGTGACACATAGGACAAGAGTAGATAAAATAATAGATATACAGAAATAGTCTGTTTCGTGAGACGTCTTGACTAGTCATGGTAGGAAAAGCACAGGTATATAAATGATGGCTCAGTTTTATTAAGTGTCCCAGTAATTCATAACTGTCCTCTCATGACAGATGGTTTGTTACACAGAACCATCTGGGAAGTCAGCCTTGGAAACTGTTTGGGAAAGGATGGACAATTTCAAAAAGCAGGTGATTTGATGAACCATCTGTCTATCACTGGCTGAACACAACAATCCACAGCAAGCAGTCACCGTAGCTAGGTACGTAGTTAGCATGCCAGTTTGTAAGGAAAATTTGTGCATAAAAGGCATTTTTAGGAGTGCCTGTCGTCACCACTGAAACATGCCTAGGGCTGCCAATAAGGCCTCACAAGACACTGATTAGTTTGCATACTGTAGCCTGAAGCCTGGCAAGATGGATTGTCTTGTGATATCGTGAGAATCCAGCTGCGTTGCAAGGCTGAGACAGTGTAGCAGAGCACAAAAGAAAGACCTTCCCTGTGTGGAATGGAGTCATAATTTAGACACCTTTACTTTTACCTGCTTTGACAAGTTCTTCTGTGAAAAAGGTCAAGTAGCACATTTACATCACATTTAAAACCTCACTTAAAGTTTAGATGAGGGAACAAGACACAACTTTAAAATGTTCCTCCAATGAAACTATTTAATAATCTGACAGTGAACAGGCTGGATACAGAGGGTGTAGTTTAGAACAGATCTAAACCGGAACTTGCTGAGGATTAAAACACATCTGCAGGTGCACAAACTAGACCTGATCATTATGTCAAAATCAGCACAGATTCAGCTGCACTGCAGCTAAATTTCCTCATAACCATGTAGAGCATTGGGTATAAGGATGATAGAAGGTTTACCAACATGCACTGGGGCAGATTATTGTTAAAATTAGTTTTTGTGCAGTTACTGGTGCTGCTCTATAATGTTCTACATTGTTTCCACAGTTGTGGACATTTCCATATTGTTGTATAATTAATGATGTCAATACGGGCACACCGTGTACATGATTCCTGAGATTAGCATTCTGGACAGTGATCAATACAATATTGATAATGAATTTAGTTTCACTGATGAATAACAATAAGTGAGAAACATTTCCCAGCTAACTCTTTCTCCCATGTGAAAACCTTATCTTGACAGAGCATGTGTACTTGCTCAATACTGCTGTAAATATTCCAGTCATCTCATCATGTACCAGCACATTATCCACTTTATTTCCTTTTGACCTATTGCAATGTCACTAATACGTCAAATACAGTATTATTTTGCTGCTGAAGTCTGGTGGGAGTTTGACAGTATGAGATTATTGTGCAAGTCACTGAAACACTGAAAAGTATGCATTTCTGGCAAACTGTACTTGTGGTTAAGCAACTGCTGTTGTATTTGTCAAATAACTAAACTGGGACCTGACATACAAAATAAATTGAAGAATAAGTCACAGCTCTTTTTTTAGCATTGGCATCAAAACAGCAAACAAGTTCAGACTAAAGGTGGACTTTAAAGAACCTTAATCTTGACTTGGAATTTAACTAATGATGTCTGCAATAGGGGTTTGGTTAGAAAGGAAAGTCTTCATAAGCACATTTGGCACATCCTGCTTTCCTGACAATCTTCTAAAAAAAAATCCGTTCATCTGTTCACAGGTGTAAAGAAAGGAACTACAGCTCTCACCACTCCCACGTGGATGCATCACTCCAGTAAAAATGCAGCAGCAGTATACACCAGAAACACCTCAGTGCCATCGGCGGCCTACACCTGGGTCACACCAGGGGGTGAAAGGTATGCAGTTATTTTACTGACAATGACTAGATTATACCACTACGCCACCAAACATTTCACATACACAACTTTCCTTGTCACTCCTACCTGAATGAACAATTCTCCAACCTGCCTATGAATCCTCTTACATTTTCAAACTGTCATGTAACGTCATCAGTTTGTATCATAAGATTCCACATGTACGTTTTAGTCAGATATGTGTATGTATGACAGATGTATGTTTATCTTGCTGTTCTCTTCTCTCTTTCTTCTGTCTGTACCCGGCTGGCCTTAGGCAGATGGGTCCCTCCATATGAGCTGGGTTCTGCTCAAGGTTTCTTCCTGTTATAAGGGAGTTTTTCCTTGCCACCGTCGCCTTCAGGCTTGCTCTGGGGGTTTCGGGCCGGGTTTTGTAAAGCGTCTTGAGACGATTTGTATTGTTATTGACGCTATATAAATAAAATTTAATGGAAAAATTGAATATGCTGCCCTCAAATGGAACTTGTGAGCTTATGATTGCGACATGGAAACTTATGTATACAAAATGGTTGGTGTTAAAACGGGAACATCCGCTGCAAGCTGTGAGAATGTCGCTAGGCAGCTGTTAGCATCTAGATGTCAGAGAGCTAACAGTTTAGCTGGCTCGCCCAGGTGACTTAACTAACATGTTGATTTGTGAACATTATAAACAATCTTTAGATGATAAATTGGAGCTGGAGAAAAGTGATGGCTGGACCTGAGGGAGAACTCCAGTATAGCCTATCTGCAGTTGGAAACATTGAGACCATGAACTCATGTTTAAAATGTTTACTGAGGAAGCAAATAATCACAAAATATGCTCTAAGGCTTTTCCTGCTCCATCATCTATTTTGTTCCATCTGCGACCATAAATTACTAAATAAACATAATTTGGGAATTTAGGTACAGAACTTAAGACTAACAATTAAGACCGTGAAGTCATGTTTACTGAAGTAATCAAGTGAGAAATAAACAAGTATTCTCATAGACTTTGCAAACAGTGTCGCCCTCTGTTGACCATTAAAAATAAAACAAGTGAAGGCACTTCCGCATTGACTTTACCGTCAAGTCCGTAACTTTTATACACACCTCTGCTTTTCTTATTATGACAAGTCATAAATCCGTTGTTAAAAATAGTCTATTAAAATTAAGACTTTTGTGATGATTGATTTAATGCAATTAAGTAGTTTAAGAACTGCAGCGGTGGACTTGTTCATTAATTTCATATTTACAATAAACACGAATTGCTAGTTAGCTAACAGCTTACAATAAAACTCAAAAGGGATCTCAGAATAGCTAACAAGCTAACCAAAGCTACGTCCGCTTTCTTCCAGAAGTCTATCTTTTATTAAAAAAAACGTAGCATTTAACGTTTAATTAAATGTAATTAAACCAGCCAGAGACAGTGTTAGTTTGCCATACTTGTAGTCCTCAGTGGCATGTCCGGCTAGCCTGCTAGCTGCCAATCAAGTCGCAGGTTGCAGCTGTTCTCAATCCAGGCTGTGATTCTCAGACCACGGACACAGGGATTTCTAGGAGCTGCTCCGCCCGGGACCATAAGACTTTAAATATAAAAACGCAGAAGTAGTATTTTTTTATACTCCGCCTCGTTCCGGTGACATGCCATTTGTGGAGGACCCCGTTCATTTCTCTAAGTCTCGACTCAAGGCCGATTTAATTGCCCATAATGTCGCGCTGCCGCCTGCAACGAGCAGAAAGGAGGTTTATGTGGAGCTGCACCTGAACCACATTCATCAGAGTAACGCAGCGGATTTCTCCAGTGATGAGGAGGATCAAGTAGATGTGGCAGTGAGTTGATCAATCGTTTTGTGTTGCTGTTATATTCTCCCGCCTGAATTTGTATATCATTTACTCTTTCTTTTGAACTCTCAGTTGGCGAGGGCCATAAAACAGTGCTATGAGAAAACACCCCCCCAAAAAATAATTCTTCACAATTGCAAGTGAATAATGCGATAATGAGGCTTTCGTGAATATTTATGTTTCATTGAACTGATTTAAACCGGTGCTGCACAAGGTCAACAGCTGTGGAGGGGGAGATCTGGGTCACTGCTGCTAAACAGTCCTCTTGGTTTAGCACACTTGAGGTCTTGCACCTCTAAGCCACCAGCTGTATAGTTGGTATAGATTTACATGAGACGTTTCTGCAGTTGGCTGCTGCCATTGCAGTCATGTGAACACCTGTCACACTCGGTTATGTGTGCCAGGAAGAGGAGCTGCACTGACACTTGAAGTCTGGAAGTTGTTTCTGTCATGGGGTAGAAAGACTGTCTGTTGTTTCTACATAACACCAGTACTATAAACTAAAGGTTTCACATTTAAAATCTATGTAATATTTGTCCCAGTGCTAATAATGTGAGATTAAAGATTAGTCAGATAATCCATTATTGGCTGAAAATCCACTTAAATATTTCACTATTTATTTGATAATGAAAATATTTTTCCGATTGCAGCCATGAAGTGTTTTTCAAAAACGATAATTCCACATTTTGTTATAAAAGGTTGCAGCAGTTAAGGATCATTATCTAATCTTAAAGTTTTAACAGATGCACACAATTCCTGTTTAGCTGAAATATGCTACTTTGTGCAGTGATTATATATATATATATATATATATATATATATATATATATAAAATGTTATATGTTTATTTTGAATGTCACTACTCTTCTGGATACCTAAAGCCAGAGTCTTACTTGGATACCAGCGCTGTCTTTTTCATAAATTTCAAGCCAGCTCACTGTGAGGCAGGGACTGATGTGGCACTAAAAACTATCTTGGCAGCTTAATGTATCTAAGCTATTTTATGACACGGTTTTAAGGAAACTCAAAAAATTTAGTGTGGATTAGTCACACAATGGCAGATTCTCAATTATGCAGGTCATGGTGTATCTTAAAACAAAGTTGTCAAAAATGTGCCAAATAAAACTTAAGATGTTAAACTTTTCCTTTATAAACCTATTTTTCTCTTATTGTCAATTTGGCATCACAACACTGGAACAGGAAAGGAGATGTGCACAGAGATTGGCTGAATATTTAACAGATTTGTGTGTTGCAGCCTCCAGCTGTCTTTTTATGCTCTACATCCCACACCTGGAATCTTCTGGCATTGAATCTGCAGCTTTGTCACGTCTTGAACAGCATTCACTTAATTCATCAAGTCTTGTTTCATTAGGACAAGGCAGAGGATCCAGACGACGCAGAGATGCCTGATCCGAGCAGTATGACCGACGATGACCTTAAGGCCATGCTGCTCAAACACGGGTTTCAAGCTGGGCCTATCGTTGGTGAGGCTGATCTTCATACTGTATTTTACCTCGTTTTCATAGTAAAAATAAGATACCTGTCATCAAGAATAATTCTCTATAGTTTTACTTGTCTATGCTAGCTTCCACCAGAGCCTTATATGAGAAGAAGCTCAGGAATCTGCTTCAGTCCAATGGACATGACAGATTGAATGGAGCCGAGAAAGCTGTCCTGTACTCAGACAGTGAAGAAGAAGAGGAAGATGAGGAGGAGGAGGAAAATGGGGAAGAGGAAGATGAAAAATCAGGTATGACCAGAAATAATGTAGTTGTCAACTTTTTTCCCCTAATTATAGTGGGTATTAGATGGCCATAGTTATGTGTTATTTTATGTGACAGGTTCAGAACCGGAAACAGTTGAGAAGTTGGAGCAGACACAGCAAAAGAGCAAAAAGGTGAGATAATATTTTGGTATCTTTGGTTAAAGATTGGTCTGTTAATGAACGGTATTTCTTGAATTATGTGAGTTTACACTACGTATTAACCTTATCTTAATTTATCACTATACTAATGGAAACAAATCTTCCCTATAGTGCCACCTAATGGTTATAGCTTGAAACTATCATGCAAGCTCCGGTCCTGGCAATAAGAATTTTTTTTTCCCGCACTTTTCACAGGCAGAGTTGCATCGTCAAAATGGTGCTTTTAATTACCCACAGTGCTTTTTACCCTCATCAAGGCTGGTAAATACTACAGATATTCATTTAGTTTGCACAATTTTCCAAACTTTTCAAACTGAATTCTCAGGTGATGCTGAGGTGTTTTTCTTCTGTGTATGATTTGGTTGGACCTTTTTTGTAGCGTGCCTGTCCTTCCAAAAACAAGGAACCTACTTGCAAGTGGAATTCAAGGAATGCATTAAAATCATCAGAGCAGAGTCAGCCTCGCTGCTCGCAGATTCCTGCTGGAATTAGTAGAGCATCCTCAGTAGATCAACGCTCAGGATTAGGGCCAGGGGTAGGATGGTGTTATTTCACTTTCTCTTGTGGATTTTACATTCTCTGCATTCCTTGATGTCTATCTTTACTTTGCGCCCTTCTCAAGCCACCAGTGTGTATTTTATAGTGAATTGGTATCTAACTGGTGGTGTATAGATTGGGTGATACATGTTTTTGTTGCTTTTAATGTTCTAATCCTTGCAGGTCCCATCTGGATCAAAATCTGTTGACTCCAAAGGTTGCGCATCATTTTCCCCTCAGGCCTTCAGTATCACTCAGATGGTTGAGGAGGAAAGTCAAAAACAGATTTTTAAATATATATATATTTATTAATTTATTTTGAGTTATCTCTCCAAAAAGGTAGTTATGCAATAATATACATTTTCACTGTAAACAACAGATGGAGAGCCGGAGCTCACTCTCTACTAGCACAGACGGTGAGAGAGTGTTGAATGGGAGCAATGTGCAGGAACATTGGTCACAGTCCGACGGGGTCAGTAGTGCTCACGTTGTTCAGTCACACTTTAAGAACAAACTTTGGTGCTGGTTGAAGTGTTGCAGAGGTTCACTGGAAGTGGGAAGAAATGCAGATGGGTGACAAAATTCCAGTGAATAAAGTTTCTGTTCTCCTTTTCTTAGCCAGGCATGCTGGGTGTGGACAAGTACAAAATGAAGAACAAGTCTCTGTATTACACTCCCAAGGCTTCTCCTCGTAAACTGGCAATGGAGGCATAAATACCTTTTTTTTTTTTTATTCTCCCAGTGTTTAGTCCAGATCACTTGATAGGAGGGGCACGTGCACTTTTATTCTATAATATTTGGTGTACCTCTTTCATATTTTCAGTGTTGCTATGCAAATTACTTTTGGCAGTTTGTGCCGATGTATGGGTATTTCATTGCCCATGATGAAGAGTACGCTTTCAACAAATGCATATATGGTGGTGGACAAAGTACTCCAAGCTTTTATTTGAGTGACAGTAGCAATACCACAATTCATCATTTTCAATTGTTATAAGTTGAACTGTTGAATAGTGTAGCTATCCAGTAGTGTGTATACATGTTATGGGTGAAGAGGGCATCTTCTTTGTGACAGTCTTGCCCTATACTTGAAAATGCATGTGTCATAAAGTTGTACTTTGTCAGTGTTCTGGATCAGGTTTTCTTCTCAGACCCACTCTCTTTGTCTGTAAGATCACCGTATACTGGAATACCATTCAACACCCCATTAGACCAATACTAGGAACAAGGACTATCACTCCATTCTTTCATTTCCACCTGACTTGCTGGGCTTCTGTGTCTGTGGGACTCTTTCTGGACATGTTTCTGGTCTAATTTGTCAGTAACGTCTTTTCTCACTTCCTCAGGATCCTGTGAAAGCTATGTTCAAGGACATGTTTCCAGAGACTGAGACCACACCCACGGGTATCTAGTAAGTGCCGTACCAAGAATGTCACAGTGCAACAATAAGGAGCTATTCACAGCTGCTCTCGTAAGAGATTTAGATCAAAATGGAGTAAATGAAGCATACAAGACTTTGAACTGTGATTGGATGGCCGGCTTGTGATTGGTTTATCAACACATGTTCTTTTGTATTTCAGCGCGGCTTGTCGAAGACCCATCAAGGGTGCAGCTCAGAGACCCGTCCAGTATGAATATCCAGACACTCCAGTCAGTCCTTCAACCATGGAAAGACGAGAGGTGGAGCGCTATCTCGTACCCATCCAGATACAGATTTTAGTCTTCCTCATTGTGTCGTGCATCTTGTACATGATTTATGTCAACGTTGAGGACAGCAGCTCTGTTTTGGCCTTTCTGGACAGTCTAAGCCAGGGGTCAGACGGTGAGGAAGGGCCTTTCCTTCAGGCTGAGACGCAAGATGGACACGTGATCTCTGGGCAGGATTAACTCCCTATAAAGCCTCTACATTGAGTTACAGACGTAAGGGTTGCTTGACCTAGTCTTGAGATATCGTCAGGGAGCACATAAACTTAAACACAGTTTTTTTTTGCCTGAGTTTGTGTGCTTAAATGGAAGTTTTACACTTTTATATGTTGTCTTTATGGATGTAGATTTCTGTCCCTAACTAGAATTGTGTAATGCAACAGTGCCTTTCCAATGATTTAGTGTCACTGTACTTGTATGTTGTTGTTTTTTTTTTTTTTTTAAACATTTAAACTATATTTCAATAAAGGATGTTTTGCTTCGTATACTTCCTGTGTCACTTGTGTTACTAGTTAAAGAAAAGAAATATAAGGATCTACAATAGGGACAGTAGGTGTAGCTGTTCTCCGTCAGGCCAGCAGGTGGCTCTCGTTTAACAGAAGCATGTCGGTCTGCACACAACCACAGTCAACGAGTTAGTCCGTCTCAACCCAGACTGAACAATGACAGACTCAGGTCCAAAGTTCAAAATATTCAAGTTTTTAAAGGTTATTATTAGTAGTTTGCTTATTACGGTCATATTGTTATTCACTATTGCAACTATCAGGACGTTCACATTGGACGTAAATGTCGGACTTCAACTCGCACGCTGGGAAAAGACGAATAACCTCTCGCTCGTCATAGACCAACACCAGAGAGAGCAGCTTCTTAATAATTTTAAAGGTAATTTGAGTCACATTTTAACAGAGTAGCAAACCTTGCCTGTCTACCGTGTGTATGGAAAGTGCAATGCTAGCTTAAGTTAACGTGTATCTCCCCTCTTTCATCCAGAGGCTATCAGGATCCCCACGGTATCGGTCTCAGAGACGGACATCAACACCACCGCGCTGCTTGAATTTGACAAGCACCTCCGTAAAGGTAAACCTGACACTAACATGTAGTTGTACACCTGCTCACACATGTTTAAATAGTTTACAGCCAACCCAGGACTCGACATAACCAGTCGGTTGTGGCTAGCAGTAACCGTTAGCCAACAGTTAGCTGCTCACCAATGGTAGTTTTTGATGCCTGCCTTGTATACAAACATTAGCTAACGTTAGCTAGCGTCAGAAGTTATCGTTAGCTTGTTACTGAGTTACTGAGAGTTTAAAACGATTTAATATCTTAACACAGTCTATGGTCTCAATAGGTGCTTACGGTTTGTCATGTGACATTTTAACCATCATTAACCTGCTTTATGGTTTATTTAAAATCAATAAATGTTGCAGTATTTATTGAACTATTAAGAAGGGCTCTATAGCAGGTATTATTATTATTATTTTTTTTTTAATTTTATTTAACAAAACTAACAAACAGTCAAAAACTACATCCATCTAACAAATAGAAACAATAAAACAAATGTATTTAAAAAACAATAATTTTACAATTTGTAAAAAAAAAAAAAAAAATGTCAGCCATGTGGCCTACGATAATTTGGGGCATCAGAAATATCTGGGTAGTGATGAGTCTGTGTGTACCTTTTCAAGAACTGATGATTAATATTAGTGAGTAGAGACCAGCATGTATGAAATGATACTATCTGATTGTTTTTTTAAATAGTATTTGTCTCTCTCTGGAGATATAATTAGATAGTAGAAGGTGCAACTGAGAAACTGAAAGTTTTATCCTGTATTTTAAGTTCGGGGAGGATTGTCTTTGTAGCGATTGTTAAGGCAGTTAAGGTTGTTCATGAGTCAAAGGTCTCCCATTTGTTCAGAATGTTTCGCTGGGTGACCACAGCCAGATGGCATGAAAGTAATTGTCTATAATGTTTATTGTGCAGTGTGCACATGTGTTATTTTCCCGTTTCACAATAACTCATGTTATCTTCACATACTCTACTCTGGAGCAGCAGCAGATGTTACGTAACAGCTTTCACACAGCTGCGGAAAGGTTTCAGCTCATCCTCTTCTTCCCTTGTCAGCCTTCCCTACAGTGTTCTCTTCAAGCCTGATTCATCATGAATTGGTGGCCAACTACAGCCACCTGTTTAGGGTGCAAGGGTCACAGCCTGACCTGGTGCCTTACCTGCTGCTGGCCCATATTGATGTAGTGCCTGCCACGGAGTCAGATGGCTGGGAGGCCCCACCGTTTTCTGCAGAGGAGATAGATGGGTTCATCTATGGCAGAGGGACCATAGATGACAAGGGCGCTGTAATGGTGAGAGAACAAGGGGTATTTTGTATGAGCTTGCTGTTTAACTGAGTTCACATATATACTTATAAAGGTGTGGAACCTTTTTTTTTCTAGGGAATACTTCAGGCGCTGGAGTACTTGCTGATAAAAGGCTATGCTCCACGGAGGGGATTTTACATCGCCCTTGGTCATGATGAAGAAGTATGTCAGTTAATGCTAAAACTCTCATTTTGACAACCTGAACTTAAATAAGATATCATATTTGAATGTCTGAGCTCTTCAATATTTATTTTTGAAGGTCAATGGTCACAGTGGGGCAATGAACATTGTGCGTGCACTGAAGCAACGGGGTGTGCAGCTGTCGTTTGTCCTGGACGAGGGCCTGGCTATACTTGACGGAGTTATCAGTGGTCTTGATGGACCTGCTGCTCTGTAAGAACCTGCCATACTTAAGGAGATGTTGAGCGTCCTTTCACACCTGCAGCATTCAGTTCGTTTGAATTAATCATGGTGTGCTTGAGCCCTTAGTTCGTAAGTGGAGACTAAAACAACCACACAGAGCCTTCTGGGAAGTGGCAGTCTCAATCGGGGGTGGGAACATGATCTGACCTCAAGCCGACTCAACATCTTTGAGCTAAACGACTCCTGTCACCACTATTTGTTGTCTGAAGGCAGTATAGTAGTTTAGTTTTTCTGCTAAACCAATGGGCAAAAATGCTCCAAGTTTACAACCTGAACAAACAAACTATTTCTGTGTTTGCATGGTATAAAATCTAACAAACTGTCCTGATCTGGTGTCAGAACGCCCCAGTGGGGTGACAGGCATGTCATGAAGTTGTATGTCTCTATTAAATTGTGTAAAAAAAAAAAAAAACTGTGTGTGCAATGTTTTGCAGAATTGGGATAAGTGAAAAGGGCTCTGCCACTGTAAAACTTAGTGTTACCATGGCTCCCGGTCACTCTTCGATGCCTCCCAGGGAGAGCACCATTGGCATCTTGGCTGCAGCAGTCAAACGGTGAGAGGAATACTTCTTTAAACTGTAATTATTTTTTTTCTTTTATTAATTCCGTTTAAACTTTGTTGAACATATCTGTTTCACTACATTCCTTAATTTTACTTTGACTTGGATATTTTCATGCTTTTTCCTCAGGCTAGAGGAGAACCCTATGCCAAGGTTATTTGGTCATGGGCCTGAACGTGAGACCTTTGAGCATCTGGCTAGTAAGGTAGGGGCAACAGATCAGTTGTTCACTAATAGCATGTTCTCTCCCCGGTCCTGTACTTATTACTCATTCTTTGACTTCAGTTCAGTCTCCCACTGAAGGTCATAATGTCAAATCTGTGGCTGTTCTCCCCACTCCTGGGCAGGTAATAACATCCTGATTCATTCAGCATATTTTTTGGACATATTGGAATAGGCTGGTTGGTATGTTTTATGTTGCAGGGTACTTGAGAGAAAACCAGACACAAATGCTTTTGTAAGGACAACCACTGCAGTCACCATGTTCAATGCAGGAGTTAAGGTACAATTATTCGTTTAAAATTCACAAGAAGGGAAATTACAAGCAAGGTTTTGTTATGTTTGTTATGGAAATTTTCTGCCTTCTTGCAGGTGAATGTCATCCCTCCCGTTGCTGAAGCTTATGTAAATCTACGAATCCACTCAGCACAGTCATTACAAGAGGTAGATTCTCCTTCTGAGAATTCCTGATGTCTGTTTACGAACACTCTGAGCTGAATAAAATGTGTGCTGTCTCATTTAGGTCCTGGACCTCATCCAGGCTACGGTGGGGGACCAGCGAGTGAAGATAGAGCTTGTTAATGGATTTGACCCTCTACCCATCAGCTCTGCTGATGAGAAGTCCTTCGGTTTCCAGATCATTAAGAAAACAGTGTTGGACATGTTTCCAAAACTTACAATTGCTCCAGGTAGATTTCAAATATAAATAAGGGTTGTTTGGGTCAAAGTATTTCAAAGCATTTGATAAAGAGATTTCACATGGTTTTTAATTGTGCAGGGATCTGTATTGGAAACACAGACAGTCGACACTTCAAAGACCTGACCAAGAATATTTATCGCTTCGCCCCAGTCTGGTTTAAACCGGGTGATGCTCAGAGGTAAGAATGTAGTTAATATGCCTAACACTGAACAAATTAGTTTAGACAAAGCCTGCTGCAGTCATTATGATTAACTGCCTGTGCATGGTAATAAGTGGTTATAACTAGGAGGCGACTCCCTGAACAAGAGAGCTCCCTGTTGTTGATCACATGTTTACATCAAATACTTGTGATGTAAAAGTGTGACCTACTTGTATTGTTGAGACTTCTAAGATCCTATTGAGCAAATACACTAAGAAGAATTTTAGTGGATTTTTTACTTGTCAGCTCTTGTAAAAAAGCACCATTATTCAGCAAGACAAGAGGGAATCAAAAGGGAAAAAAATGTACGATGAAGGATATTTTTCTCTTTCTTAGATTCCATGGCATCAATGAAAGGATTTCCAAAAAGAACTACGAGGAGCTTATAATGTTTTACTTTAGTCTGATTCAAAACTGTGATATTCAGAAGCTCCCTGAGCCACACAGCTCCACTCATGAACTCTGAGGAATTCACAGCTTTGGCAACAAATAAGTCAAATTCAAGAAGTCTGTGACTGTTGGTCATATTAATTTCAGCTGCAACTAACAACCAATATTTGTAATTCTTCAATCATGAATAATAGATACATACAGATATTAATTATGGTAATTGCTGAGCAATTGCCTAGTGCACCTTAGTATTTGAGATAAAGATTTTGTGGAGCATGGCTGTGATGAATCTAATATATAAAATAAATATTTGCTAGCTGCTGATAACAGTACAATCATTGTGGTGCGTATCACAAAGAAATGACTAAAAAATTATAATCTTTTTTTTTTTTACAAAAAGATGCTGCCTTCTGTGGAAATGGTGAAATGTGACTATTAAGACTGTAATTTATTTCATTCTTGAATAAAATAGTGTTTAATAGAATACAGACTGAGTCATTTGTAAGTGTGGGTTGAATTTGCATACAGACTTTACTCAGGCATCATTTAAAAAACACTTTTATGATGTGATTATTGTTTCTGTGTTTTACACGATTTTAAACTGTAAAATATATAAAACACATGACTGAAATCCCAATTTTCCCCATCATTTTTCTTTTAATAGATAAAACAAAAATAAATATTAACACTTAAGGGCAAACTTAAAAGATATTAACACTTTATTAAAATTTCATTTCATGTCAATTATTTATTCATTTAGAAGCACCAGGCTAATGTTCTTCTGTAGTAAAAAGAGATTAAAAATAGAGTAAAGGAGACAACAAAAAATAAATTTGACACACAACAACAGTTAAAAACAGCTGAAGTGAACAGGTTTGGGCTCAATGAATAATTTAACGGACCTATATTTTGAATAAACTGATGATTTGCTTAGCGATCAGGCTGCTTTTTACACCACTTAGCTGTATTATATCCATCTTTAAAGGGCAGTCTGAATGTAACAGTTAAATGGCCCATTTAGTTTTAATGTCGTACAACAAATCCAATATAACTAAACCTATAACAAAACCATTGATTATAGACCCCAGGATCCTTGTTCACTGATGTAGCAGCCTCCTTCAGTAACACCACTGCTAATGCTCCTACATCACTGGATCCAGAGGAGAGGTTAAAAGCTCCATTTAAAAATGCCAGTGCTGTGAGGTGTAAAATGTGGAGACAAAAAGTCACAATGAGAAGAGCTCTCTAAATAGGTGTTTGTTCAGTTATGACAGAAATCACTAGTGTCTTGAGATCCCCGGTATGAAGGCCTGTGACACATTTCCAGGATCCATTAAAATAAAATGTCAGCATATTACTGAAATCTAGGTGTCTGATAAAATGTAGAGAGCTAATCATATGCATAATGTCAAGAGTTAAATTAACTATACTTGGTAATCTGAATGCAACAAACCGGCTTTCTGAGTAAAGACACCAGCAGTAATGGTCAATCTGCCACAGTTAGGTGACGTTCTCCAACACAGAAACATTGCTCAGTCTAGTACAAAATAGTACATGGCATATTTCTGGAAGTCCTTATAGAGAAAATCATGATCTGACCTGACACTGAAATGTGACTCGGTGCAGCTCCTCAGAGTACCTCCAGTCCATGTGTAGCCCATCAAATCCAGTTGCTTTCAGTAGTGTGGCAATAACTGGTTATACATTTCTGTGCTCTGTGGTGATGGAAAACATTTGTCTTGTGCTGCCTAACCTATGCATAGCATATAGCCTGTACAAAGCACAGCAATACCTCATGAATTAGCAACGTAAGTTTTATGGTTAGGAAAACCCCGGGAGAAAGGCTGTTAATAACTTACTTTTGTGCGTTCAAGGTCAAGTCTCCTGCCAACAGGGTTTTTAGCAGTGAATCTCTCTCTCTGTCTTAGGAACTGCTAACACTGGGTTAAGAACTGTCCAACACATTATTAAAAACTGCTGGAGGCAGATGAAGTGATGCACCCATCATGCCTAATTCCTACTGTACAAGTCTGTGGGGGTAGTGCTATGATCTGGGGTTGCTGCAGTTGGTCAGGTCTAGGCTCAGCAACATTATGTGTCCAAAGAATGAGGTCAGCTGACTACCTGAATATACTGAATGACCAGGTTATTCCATCAATGGGTTTTTTCTTCCCTGATGGCACGGGCATATTCCAAGATGATAATGCCAGGATTCATCGGGCTCAAATTGTGAAAGAGTGGTTCAGGGAGCATGAGACATCGTGTGTGTGTGTGTGTGTGTGTCTATATATATATATATATATATATATATATATATATATATATGGGTGGGACTCAATTAAAAAAATAATCTAATTAGTTAGAGGATTTGTAATTAATTATACGAGATAATCCCATTTTAATCACATAACATTATTTGCCCCAAAAAGCAACATTTTTTAATTTAAATGGATTTTAGTGGACGACTGAATCAAATAATAGACACAGACATGAATTTTGTAAACTCAAGCTCTTTTAATGTCTGGAAAAATGCATTTAATTGCAGTAGAAAAACAGCAGAATAAGAAAGAAAATATCCCTGGCCAAAACTGAACAGACCTAAAGTGCCCTTTTATGTACTTTAAGTACTTTTTCAGAAAAGTATTGACTTTAAATGGTAAAAAAAAAAGAAAAGAAAGAAAGAAATAGTTTGGGCTGCCGACACTTCCTGTCCATACTATCTACATAATGATATTTACCAAAGATACGGACAAGATAGGAACAAAAAAGATCAGACAGCTGGAGTAAGTGTTTAACCAAACTTGTATGCTGCGCTCGTGTTGGAATCCAATTTGTGTTTACTTGCTGGGCCTGAACCTCAGAGAATATTGATTTTGTGGACAATGGAGTGACAAATGCTTCTGCAGTGAAGAGGTTGTGAATGTTAAACATTAATTAGTGCATTAATTTGTGTGCAATTTACAGGGACAGCCGGATTAAAAGTGCAGCACGGGTGATACAAGAAAAAACATCAGAAGTTGTAATGAAGTTTAACCTGCTAGCTGGTTGTGATTTAGGTCATACACACGCAGGGACATAGTTTAAAGTGCTCTTTTCTTTTTCTTTTTTTTTTTTTTAAATTAAGATGCGGTTCGTGTAATTTGACCCATGCCTTGGCTATTGACTATTTCAGAGTGAGTTCATGTGAAGATTATGGATTAAACAACTGGCAGCACAACAGTACAGCGATAACAAAAGAAAAGAAACATTCTTATCGTCTAACAGTCAAATTCCTACAAGGACAGCTTTGCTATTGATCAGATTCCATGGCGTAGCAGACTTTGAAGTCAAATCTGGATAAAAAAAAAAGTTGGCCTTGTATTGAAGGCCTGTAGACCCAGGGTGTTAAGGCAAAGGTGAGCTTAAGCTTATGGCTGTGTCACCATCATGCTTTGTGATTAACATCAAATTACAAATCTACATTTAAAAAATCATTTTTTTGATTTACACTGAGCAGATTACATAATGATTTGATGCTATGATGTGGATTCCTTGTGTTACACTCACATGTGATTCTATTATTGTGTCCCTTTCATTTGTACAGTACCGTTGTAGGACTAAATAACAGAAACACCTATTTGTACAACATAATGCAGCTCCACAGCAACACAAACCTAAAATCCATGTGATTATCATATAATGTAATGATCAATGCCTCTCTTAAACAATCTCAGCATTAACTGAACTTTTTTACAACCTTACAGAAGTAGAAGTTGTAATAGACTTTTTCTCGTTTAAGATAATGTGTTATAAGCTGTGTTAGTGATAAAAGCTAATTTAAGGTAGAATTAACTAAACACGAACTGAATCAACAGGTGTGATTTTTCTATATTCTCGCTCGTCGTGGTGTGTTTAATGAGAGCCATTAAGGCCATGCACAGCATTTGCAGCTGTCCCGAAAGAC
This sequence comes from Chelon labrosus, assembly GCF_963514085.1. Classification (NCBI taxonomy): domain Eukaryota; kingdom Metazoa; phylum Chordata; class Actinopteri; order Mugiliformes; family Mugilidae; genus Chelon; species Chelon labrosus. The sequence continues at coordinate 19,709,830 of NC_140360.1, read as the reverse complement.
TAAAGTGGCTGGACAGTTTTGGACCCACGTGATACCGTTGGCACAACTGTAAAAAGAACCTGGGGCATCGGGTTTGGCGTAGATCCCACCAGCCTTTGTGGCACAGAAGTTGTCGTCAGCGGTTTTGGATGGTACAACAGTTGCAGGTCTCGGATGAGTTATGGTGTGATCCTTGTTTGTAGACGGTGTCACTTTATTTGGAGTGGTGGTTGCAGGTCTCAGATGAGTTGTGGTGTGATCCTTGTTTGTAGACGGTGTCACTTTATTTGGAGTGGTGGTTTCCATAGGGGGAAGGGGAGGAAGCTCTGGAGTAATAAGTCATTAAGATTATTTGAGTGCAGTTAAAATGAACAAAATCAATGTTATGGAGTAACTTTTAACAGAATGTAGCAATATACTGTATAATTCTAGGTATTACCTGAAGCCAAAAGAGAGCGAAGATATCTGATGAGGGTGTAGTTTCCCTGACCACAGAACTGTCCACTAAAGTCGTCCAGATCCAGAGACCAGACGAAGGCTCCTCCGAATCTGTTGTCTTTAAGGTAACGGGCCTGAAGGTAAAATGACAGTATATTTGCTTTAACATTGTATTTGACTTGACTTTGTACATTTGGTAACTCTTTTTCTTACAGAAACACACCTTGGTATTAAAACTTTCTTTGTTGTCATATCCGACCCACTCGTTTAGTTTGAAGGCATATGGAACTTTCTGATCCTCAGTCATCTGAACAGTGGCACCTTGCAGAAAAGTGCAAATCTAAAAAGAGGATTAAAATGCACATCTGAAAAATCCGAAACAACTGTGTTTAATTGATAACATAAAGTGACTTGTTAAACAAAAACAGTTGGTGCAGTTTCACCTCATAGTAAGACCAGAAGCCGGGCTCCCTTGTATAAACTCCAGCACTAGCGGGACCACTGGCAGGTGCTCCAACATGACTGGACTCAGTAGACAGTTTAAATGTTCGTCCATACGTAGCAAAGCCCATATTTAGCTTTTCCACAGGTGTTCCCTTATCTCGCCAGTACCTCATGGCAAAGTCCTTAAATGCAAAGGGAAGCGTTTCGATCTCATGCTTAAAGTTTGTAATGAATTCTTAGTGAAAACTGTCTTCAGTGCACTTTCCATGTTTTGAGTTTTCTATCTCAGCCAAGCTTTGAAATGTTTGTAGGGCTAGGTGTTTAGCACAAATTAGAATAACACAGAGAAAAGGAGGGATCTGCAGTGTACTCACAGTATTTAAGTAAACACTGTCGCCGGTGTCTTGGGAGCCTTTGAACAAAGGGCTGTTGTGTCCTGTGACACTCTCCCAGGTGCCGTGGAAGTCATATGTCATCACATTGATAAAATCAAGATACCTGATGAAGTGCATGTTAGAACAAGTTAATCAAAACGTCCAGTTGTCCGGATTTTGTAATGAGTTAGGTGACAACCTACTTTGCTATCTCTGCGATTTCATAGCCAGCATCAATGGTTGCTTTACCAGCAGACACAGCAGCAGAGATCATTAATCTGGGCCTCCCAGTTGCTTTTCCTTCAGCCACATAGGCTTCTAGGAGTTCCTATAAACCACAGGATTAAGGGAACGTCAACTCATGTTTAATTTCAAATATTAGTTAAACATCACGGTAATCATTCTGGGTCAGACCTTGCATAACACAGTGAATCTCTCCTTGTCCTTCTGAGGGCTTCCTCTTCCTCCAGGGTACTCCCAGTCCAGGTCTAGTCCATCAAAACCATGTTTTCTCAGTAGTTTGATAGAAGACTGGATAAATTTATTTCTGTTGGCTTGTGTGGACACCATTGTAGTGAATCTGGGTGGCAGTTTGGAGGGAGAGATATTATTATTAATATTACATATTATAGAGATATTATAGTCATATGTACTGTACCAGTATATGATAAATGTCACACTTTTGTGTTCCAAAGTTCCACCCTCCGACTGCCAGCAGTGTTTTAAGATTTGGATTCCTGTGGGGATATACAGATTCAGTTAGCAGCAAGGATTTTCTTTGTGCAAGTCATAATGCCAGAGAGAAAGGGACTGACCTCTGTTTGAGTCCATTAAAGGATTTATAGAGCTGGTCATCGTTCCATTCTATGGTAACCAACTCATTTGCCTCATTCATACCGGAAAAGGCATAGATCAGGTGGGTACAAAGGTATGGATCAACATTCGAAGGCAGAAACTTCCCACTGTTAGGTCTGTACTGGGACCAGTTAGTGAAATAACACACGAGTCTGGAGGATGAGGCTAAACATGAAAGAACAGAAGTTCTTTTTATTAATCCTTGAACACTATCTTAGAAAGACCGATTAACAGTTTAAATTAAGTTTAATAATTTATGTACTCACCCAAACTGCCCATGGAAAGACAGAGACCTTAGAAGTTACACATTTAGTTAATATCAGGTAAAAGAAGAAAAGAATTTGAAGAAAACTATTTCATTACACCTTACCTGCTATTAGAATCAGCTTTGTCATGGCTGCTGCTCGGATGGGCTCTTGCAAAGTAATGACTAGAGAACTGAATAGCTGTCCTCTTATAAAAGGAACATACAAGCTATGATAATCATTAATCAGGAAGCTGTATGTCCCAATTTCAGTTTTGGTCACGAAACTGTTGCTTCCCCCAAGTTGAACAAATAACGGTAGCCGATAAAGGACTTCAAGCTTTAAGATCACAAAGGAAACGTGACTGTTGCGAGGTTTCCTTTCCACTGTTGTGAAAACTTTTTAGAGAAACAGCATTTATCATTATGTGGCTTACCAGCCTCATGCATGGCTTGTTGGCTGCACTATAAAGTGAACAACGTAGCATTGGCCAGAAGAGTACAGTGAGCTCCAGCAACAATAGAGTGGTGGCTGTGCAAGCTGACCAGCATGCCTTTTATCCACACATGAGAAGGTGGGGGTAATTATAACAGTGGAGCCCAGTCAGTACTCAAAGACTTGTGCACTGCACGGCAAAACCAGTAAGAGTGTGATCAATAGCAAAGATAAAGCAGCTATGATCAAAGTAATCAAAGTAACTACACATTTAATGTAAAAATGGTAGAAAAACTACGTGTTACTGTGAAACACTGGCTGCATTGTTGGTGATTTTGAACACGTAAGTTGGTAATGGGCTGGTGTAGAATGATTTGGGGTCACTGAAAACCAACGTTGTTAGTTCACACATATAATGACTTCTAACTGAACTGTATTGCAAACTAGATGTGCAGAAAAAGATTGGGTATTTTGTAATTGTAAAACAAATGAAAATAGCGCCTCCTCATCCTTGGCCTATATTTAATTTAGATTATACCGGCTGAATTACAAAGTGTAAACTACAGGGTTACAAAATAGTAGGAGGATCTTCTTAGTGGTTAACATGGCTTTTAGAAGAAGTGGCCATATTGATTCGGTCCTGTCAGTGTGTGGTTTCTGTAGAAAAAAATAAAAACATTAAACACACATTTGTTTATTGGAGGAGACATTTATTTAAGGCCATGTCACAGCATTTGCACCTATCCCTGAAACTGAAAACAAGGTTTACAGGACATGTTATGATGTATGTATATCCACTGATAAAAGGTGCCCCCCTCCGTCATTTTTATAGATGCCGTCAGCCTTTTCAGCACAGAAACTACATTCAGAAGCAACATTTGCGCTAGTATCGGCAGGAGCGTGAGTAGTGCCAGTGGTACCAGCAGTATCTGAAGGGACAACATTTGTTGTGTTAAGGTCTGGGTGATGACTACCCGTAGTGACAACTGGTGGATGTGTAGTTACAGGACAGGGAAGCTGGAACATCTAGCAAATAAATGAGATTACAGCCTCATATTGGATAATTATTGCATGGGCGATTATCTTTTAGCTAGCAACAAGTTGTTTAACCCCAACTGATGCAATAACTAGCTTCTCATTTCGACAACTGCGTCAAAAGACGCACTCTGGTCGTGGAAAAAAGGAACCAGCGCATCAGGGTAAGAGGAGACGCAGATGAAGTGATGAAACCATCATGTCAAGTGCTATGATTTGGGATTGCTGCAGCTGGCTAGGTCTAGGTTGAGCAACATTATGAGGTGAGATGATTGTTACCACAGTAGCTTGTTGGTAAATACAGTGAGAAGCTAAAACTAGAAGTGAGGTAGCTTAGCTTACCATAAAGACTGGAGACGGTTATGTGGCACAAATAAACAATTTCTTTATTTGTTTTTTAAATGGCAATTTGCTGCCAGTGCTGTTTGAGAAATGGCTCAGAATTGTTAGTGAATTTTTTTGGCCAGAGATTATAGTTAGCTTCATTCTTAGCATCATCCACTTAATGAAGATTTAACTGGCAAACATTGCCTTAGTAATATTTCCCATCCCAAATGTTTCTGTGTTTTTGTCGTGTATATACAGTATGCACACACATGCAAGTAAAGAATTTGTTTTCTGCAATTAATCCATGTGAGCGCACATGGATCAGAGGGCAGCCATGCAGTTTAGGAGATTTTAAGTGCTTGCTCAAGGTGCTTCAGCCATGGACATGTAGGGGATCAAACCAGTGACTTCATAGTCTCCAAGCTGCTTCTCTATCCAAAGTTGTGGAGATATATTGTGGTTGCATCATATGTCATTCAACTATATCAACTGTACTGTACTGTACTGTACTTCTACTTGGTACCTGCGCACAAAGGGTTTTCTTGCTTATCATCTCCACAACTTGCTCAAGTTGGTCTCTTGTTGCCACATTACTGCTCGTCTCTTTGTGTGTGAACGCCCCATTAAGTAAAAAGGCAAATAAATGTTACTTCCCAAAATTGCCCACTTTGCTTTAAGTTTTTAAAGTAAATGATTACACTCCTGTGATTTAAGCAAACACAGCAACTGAAATAATATTCAGTCATAAAAAAACATGCTATAAAATATGGCTCCACTTTATTTAAATTAAAGGCATAATTGTCTTAATACACAGATGATGTTAGAAGTCAAATAAACAAACCCTGTTACATAAAAATTAATAATGTCCAGTGTGAGTGAAATTAGGAGAACAGTTCATGAATAACTTGATTTTACAGTTGCTTTCAGGCTGCGTGCTGATTCCCCCAAAGTCTTGATTTTCTTTATTCTATCACTAAGAACACTTTCACACAGTGTACTTTCAATACTAGTGCATAAAATAAACCTCAAAGCGTTAACAGTCTAAGCTCACCGTGGCTCTGCTGATGGTGACAGAATGGTATGCAGCACTTATTTCAAAAAGCAAGCATGCTAAAAGCACACAAATATATCTCAAATATCTTGAAATTAGCAGAAAATAACTACAGTATCTAAGTTTGTTCTTGTAACTGCTTTTATCAACATGATAAACTGATCCCTTTGTGATGCGCAGCCAGTGTCTCTTGAACATATGTATAGGCATGTGCGTAAACACAGTGTTTTTTATTTACAAAAGGTACATTTCCCTTTTCATCAAATGAGTACCATCTCTCTAGAGAGATAATCCCAACTTTCCACATTTTCTTCCCTAAATGAATGAAAGCTGTGTTGTCTACAAAGATAAGAAGGGATTTAACAGCATGTCAGTCTCCAGCTGTTTCCTCCTGCAGACACGTACAGATCACAAGTTCATCCAGGTTCTTGAAGTGAAGAGACAAATAGTTGAGAGGCAGGTGCAGAAAGCAGTCTGAAGTCTGAGCTTTATGCCAGGGAGTAGATGGTATTCATTGGCGAGTGGAGCTCCAGACCTCCACCAAAGTCCAACTCCCTGACGTCCCTCCTGGTTCCTGTATACTGACCAATGAATGAGCCGTCCTCGTTGAACTGTATCTCTCCCCCTTCTCCATATTCCACCAGACTGTCATCGCTGTCTGATCGCTTCATCATGGCCTCAATAGACGGCTGGCCTCTTTGAAGCCCTTTTTCCTCCTCTCTACAGATAAATAATAACATGATTTTAGAAGTACTTCTTTAGCACTAGAAGACGGAAAGAAGTTCAATAATGATTAAGTCGTTTCTTATAAATTTGTTTTGTTTATGTACCAACAATATCTGTGTACATACCTCCGAGGGTAGGGCAGAGTGGAGACACGTGCAATCCTACAATACAAACAGTTGGGTTGAAATCAGTCTCTGAAAGGTTGGCTCACTTTTCCTCCATTCCCACACCGTTCATAAAACTACCAGTAGTCTATTAAATTTACAATTGCAATTTACAGCTCCTAAAATCTTTAGCATCTGCAAATGTCAATGGTGTCAATATGTCAATATTTAGTCTTTTCATACCTTTCAAGTGACCTTGAGTGGTTCAGTGCAAAAAGAACGAGGGGGAAGGGTTTAGATAGAAAGGGTAGAGTAACAAAATCACAAATTAATGTAAGTATGATCAAAGAGTTATCGTAAATAAGGTCAAATATCAGATTTGATTTGTACCTGTGCAGCATCGTGCTAGATGCAACATTAAAGTTAACTTGTGGAGTTTTTAACTACCACTAGCACCATGGATTGCTCCAGTTTATGAGTTGGTCCTTGTTTTGTGTGTGTTTTATAAAAGTTAAAATAATATAATAATAGTATGCAGCACAATAGTTATACATCATGATAAACATTTCTGTTTCCAGCTTCTTGTAGTTCCCCTGATTGATAGTAGGGGGTGCTAACGTGCAGTGATACATTACAAATTGTGCAGAGAAGCAAATGTGCTTTTTTTTTTTTTTTTTTAAGTGCACAATTAAAAATATTAACAAAAAAATAAATTAGCAAATTTCTTATGAGGAACAACATTTGCTCCACAGGGCAGCTAATGCACAGTTACAAAGCAAATGGTGCAAATACAACAATGATAGTATGGGGAAAACACAATGACTTATTTGTTGTTTATATAAATTATAGAAGATTATTTAACACACCGTGGAAACTTAAAATAGCATTCCGTAAAACTGTTTGGTAGATAAGATATAGTGATTTAAAGTGTTCATTTTACACCAGCTGTCTGTTGCAATGCTTACCGATAGTCAAATGACCCTTCCTGATCTTTGTCATCCACTAGCTCCAGTGAAATGTCCTTTTTTTCCCGTACTGAAATCAAAACAAGCTACTTTGTTACATCATAGATACTAGACACCATGGGATGAGGGCTTGGAAATGGTGGCAACTAACAATTATTTTGTTTTTAGCAGTTTTTGTCATGTTTACAAGTTGTTGTTTTTTCCAACCAGCAGGCTAAATTCTTGAACTTGACTTAGATAATATGTCAGAATTGTTTCCATCATTCTTCTGCAACTCTAGTCAGGAATCACCACTGTACCTGGGTATTTGCCCCCTCGACTCCTCTTGATGAAGCAGACTATAAGAAGGATGAGCACTATGAGAGCCACAGCACACATTATCCCGATGAACCAACCCTGAGTGGTTATGTCCACTTGGTCCTGAGCATACGCTGAGACACACAGGTACAGACACTTTCAAAGTCAACATCCACTCAGCAGCTCAGTGTGTTTATTTCATATGCCACCAACTGTGTTGTGCTGATGGACGGAGAACACAGCCGAATTACTTTCAGTGGTGTAGTGGGGTGACTCCTCCGTATGCCATTCACCTATCCCGACCTGAGTACGGGCCGCTATGGAGAATCTGTATCTAGTGTAGCGGTCGTATCGGCGAACCGAGAAGCTTGTTACGTTAGGAGGAAACTCCTCCACTCGCAGCTCCTCTCCCCTGGTGGCGTTCACTGTGAAGAGAGTGGACATTTCAGTGCACTTGGAGAACACTTGACGCTGGCAGAACTGCACACAACTGAGCTCCTAACTGCCTCACCGGCTCACAGATCACCAACACAAGTGTTCATTACCCTCTTGAGAACATACTTCAGTGGTATTCTGGTTTGTGAGTGCATATTGAAGAGCGCTATTATGTACTAGAGAGGACGTGGACATTGCCCAGCTTCAGGGGAATAGACTGATTCATTTTCTGTTATTAACGTTAGGCAGTCCTCTGAGGAAGGACTATACTGTACTTTGAATGTGTGTTTGAGAATGTTTGCGATGGTGCACTGGCCCACCTGTCTGGTACTTGAGGGAATACCCAGTGATGATACCGTTGGGCTCTGCTGGCAGCTCCCAGTCGACATAAATACTGTCCAGATGACGCTGTTGGATCCTGAATGATCTGGGAGCAGATGGTACTACAGACAAAAACACAGCAGATGATAAAACACCAGCTTGGGAAAAAAAACAAAAAACTTGTGCACTACGCAAGGTATTCACTTCAATAATTCTTTCTGTGCATTTCTTACTTCCTTCAGGCGTTGAGAAGGGTATGGTATTACTTGGCGGCCCTTCAAATCGATTGTTTGCCACCACTGTGTACATTTTGTAGTTGCTATAGGGGATGAGCCCAGTGAGAACCCCAGATGGCTCTGGATCATTGTTTGGAAAAACTTGAGACTTCATCCCTCGGTTGACCCTATGCCACCTCAGCTGGCTGCTGTCCCTCCAGTAGTAGATCTGAGAGACGAGAAGCAAGACACATTATGAAACTGCTGCACTTCCTCAGTCACTTCCCCTAGCATCAACTTTATACTGTAAACAACGTAGGTTTTAGGATGTATTGTAAAAGGTTACATGGCCAGTTTTTGTCAGCAAGAAGTTCAAACAAGGAAAATATATTGAAACAATACCTTTATTCTTTATTATACCAATATGGAAATGATACCTTTCAGATAAATATATGAATAAATGTTTTTCATTTGTATTTTCAGGCATCTTACATGTGTTGATGTTGTCTTATTTTAAAGATGTTTTCATCAGTGTGAAACCTGACTCAAATATGCAGTGTGTGGACATGATGACGTGCCGATTTCCCCCCTTCCTGCAGCAGGTGACTGAGTGCACCTGATGCCACTTGTTCGTCAAGGGAGAGAGCACAAAGGTGGGGAAGACGCTCATTTGCCATTTAGCTTTTCAGCGCATGTGTTGCTGGCGATGGTGAAAATTATGCAATTTACTCCTACCCTGCTATGGTACGGGTGTCATGTTTTGTATTTTAGTTTGGGTTGTTATTCACTGTAAAGAAGAAGCACTGCACTTTTGTTGATTTCACTCTTGATCGCTTCTTACTTACTTTCCTTCCCCCTGGCCCAGTTGGAGAATGAAACATCATTTTTTGACTTCCCTAGATGTGCTTCTGCTTAGCATTGTGAATTTCTTGATGAACCCATAATAAACTCACATTTTGCAGGAATTTAACCTTAGAAATTATACCTCTATCAAATGTAATATCCTTTTTGAACATGTTTCCAGCAGATTGCCCCAATAAAGTTTAGCGTGCCCTCCAAATATGTGTAACCTATATGAAAGGCCATTAAGCTGTGTTCAGTTCACAGCGAGGCAGACACACCTTGTATTCTTTCAGTTCTCCCATGAGTGACTCTCGCGCCACCGAGTCCCAGTGTACAGTCACTTGGGTGCTCTCGATGTCGGACACTCTCAGGTTCAGGGGTGCAGCTAATGGACCTGAGGGGAAATAGAGATGAGTTCGTACTTTGTCTTTGTCAGCAGCGAACACAAAGTAAGTGATGAAAAGAACAACTTGTCCCCAGCGTGTAAATCTAAAAGACCATTAAAACAAGAGGGTGTTGCGTCCAGAACACAAGGAGTGGATCATGACTCCCTGTGAATGACTCCTTTGTGATGACAAATAACCTTACCAAAGAACAATACTTAGTCAAGGTGACACAAAACACTAAAATGTGTGGGATAAAACATAAAATGAATTTAGCTACTTACGGTCTTCACCAGAATAACCAGTGACAATAGGAGACTCTGGCCCCAGCCCAAATTCATTGACAGCCTGGACTTTGATATCATAAGGAGTGAATGTATCTGCATCGTAGATGTAGTATCTTAGCCACTTAGTGGTCGCATTCTTCCACTCCTCCCGAGAATCTCTCCTTCTCCACCACACCAGATACTTTAGGTGGGGGCCGTTCCACTCTCTGTAGGTCAGAGGCTGAAAGCATGTTCACAACAAACGGCATGGTTTATATCGTTACAGAAATTAAAGATATTGAATAGAAACATGAATTTTCAGTATGAGTTCAGTCCTTATTACCTCCCAGCTGATCTCCATGTTATTTCTCCATGTTCCCACGCCTTTAACGTTCCTTGGGATGACATCTGGAGCTGTGTAGGAGGAAACAGTGCACTGGTAAGATTATTGATTACTGATTTTTTTTTTAGTTGCATGAGAAAATTCATTCCACTTCTGTATACAGTATTTTAATTAAATGTGAAGCTGGAGGCAAGGGACATTATCTTTGCATGAGGAGAAGAAGTTGGGGCAGCCAGCTAGCCTGGCTCTGTCCAAACAAATCCATCCATGCACCTCAGAAGCTTGTTCATTAACGTGTTGTATTTCATTTAATTTCTTCATATAAAAGCACCATTTTGAGGTTTTATGTGCTACTAGTTGGGGCCAATGATCAACAAAAAGCTTAGAAGTCCAATGAAATCAGTCAGTTTTATAATAAACTATCAGTTAATTTACCAATTTAACAAACAATAAATACTCTGGTAACTAGTGAAGTGTCGACAGGAGGTGAATATTTGTACTCTCGGACACAGCCAGGCTAAGCTGAACCACCCATTTACTGGCATCATCAATTTTATCATTAAACTCTCAGCAAGAAAACAAATAATCTTATTTCCCAAAATGTCAAACAACTCCTTTAAAAAAGTGTCCCAAATATGTGTCTTTTAGATCATGACAAACAGGCATATATTTCACTGGCATCAAACCCACGTGCACCGCTGGTCTGGAAGCGCTTAGAGGGCCGACTGGGACGACTCGCTCCGATTTCATTATAAGCAATGACCCTGAACTCGTAGTAGGTGAATGGTGTGAGATGCAAAACGACAGAGTTGAGGTTCCCCGGGTACGCCGATAGATTTCTCCACTTCCCAGGCAACCAGTCGTCGTCATCATACTGCACTAAGAACTCTGAGAGACCACAAAGAAAGCAAAAAGAACTGGTAAATGCAACAAAAATACACCAAATTATGGGGAAAAAAATCTTTTTATTTCTGTGAGATGATGTAGTTTTAAGGCTTTTACCTTTAATGGGGCTGTGGTTGCTGTCTCCAGGGACCCAGCTGAGTCTTACGCTACGTTCGTATGGATCTGACAACTGCAGGTCAGTGGGAGGATCTGGACGGTCTACATAAGACAAAGACAAAACAAAAAACAACATTAAATAGCCTGACAGTTATTTTTGATATAAAAATATTTTATTTTAAATGTGTCATACCCATCACCATTAGGTGTGCTGAGGCGGACTTCTGGTCCAGCTCACTCTTGATGACACAAGTGTAATTGCCCTCGTCGCCTCTGTTTACGTTAGTAATGATCAGATTTGATTCATCCAGAGAGATTCTGGGAAAGAGTATATCTGGTGAGACCAACTCGCTCATTGGGACACAAAAAGTGTATCTGCATGTGATTTAAGTGACTAAACTGACAAAATAGATTTGCATATATTTTAAATACCAACCTCCAGCCAAAAGCGAGCTGCTTTTTGTTTTTTAACCAGGTTGTTGTGACAGGAGTAGTGGCATCCGCTTTTACGCCACATTCAAAGCGCACATCTGTTCCACGGATGACTTTCATGCTCTGAGGTCTTGTGACAATTAACGTGGGTTCTGGGAGGAATAGTTAGTTAATAAAAGAGTAATGATTTTACACTTTTAGGAAAGTGTGTAAAAATGTTATCAGTGACTCAAAGATTTGTTCCTGATCTTCACCTTTGACCTCTATCCGGACTTGATTTTCTTCTCTTCCTGCGATGTTGCTGACTATACAAAGGTAAGTACCCTGGTCTTCTATCCGTATGCGTCTGATCTCCAGAGTCCCGTTGCTGTGAGTTTTAAAGCGATTTCCTTCGAGATTTCCTTGTCCATATTTGGACCTTGGTCAGCAGATCCACAGACACACATACAGCGAGTTGAGCTTTTTTTTTTTAACATTAAAATGTTACACAACATGTACTTACCATCGTAATTCAGGCACTGGAGAACCAAAGTAGCGACACTCTACGAAGACACGACTACCCTCAATTGCCTTGATAAGTTCATTCCTGGGCCCGAGAATACGTGGCGTTGCGTCTGGAGTCAAGTCAAACATGACAACAGCAACATCATCAATGGATATTTAATTTCAATATGCTCTTGTGATGCAGAATAAAGAATTCCCACTTGACCAATGGACACATTGGTCATTACGTTATGGCAAGGTTACAAACAGCAGAGACACAGGAATTTCTTCCCGTCTCAACGTGGGGTCACATTGTGGTGCACAGTTTAAATCTTATAAATGTAATTAACCAACCCAAAAGACAGTTCTGCAAAAACTGAACTAAACTGTGTTGCAGATCTATGGGTTTGTTTCTATGAGTTGTGGAGTAATTTTTCACTATTCTCGAGTATTTTAGATTATATTTGATATTTTACACCAGGTATTTTTTGAACTTTTAATAGAATTGTCATTTACATGTGTGAAGGTGTGTGAAGTGATTTTTGTTCGTCAGATGCACTAATTTAATTTCAAGAAAAACTGAATGAAAATGCTCAGGCTGTGCAGGCTCATATGCAAACATGAATGAAGATTAGCATTTCAGAAAAATGGTGAATGTTAGTTTAACAACTTGAAGACTGCTTAATGTCTGAAAATGTTACAGATGACAGTGGTAACTTACGTAGCACGTTGACAAACGCGTTGGCCAATAAGTACCCGTACTGATTTGAAGCATTGCACTGGTAGACGGCAGTGTTTTCAGCAGTCACGCTGCGGAAAGAAAGAGTCTCTCCTGACACCTGTCTGTTAGGTTGCGGTGTAGCAGCTGGAAACAACACATGAGAAAAGAAAATTACAGGCAGAATTATTATGATTTAACAGATTTTTTCTTTTTCCTTTTTTACAACTTGTAGACTTAATCTCCTAAAATGTACTTTCAATTGGTTCCCCATTAATGAACCAGCTGACTGTGGGACGAGGAGCTCCGTCAGAGCGACACACCAAACGTCCATTTTCCTCAGGAGCCAAGATCAAATCAGTGGGCTTCTCTACCCAGAATGGAGCCGCTGTAAAATCCACAGCATGTTAGTATTCTGAGAAATTATCTAAGAAAATAGAGTACTGTATGATGTTACTGGTGTCCTCACCTTTGACCTTGACCGCTATGGTGTGCTCGATGTAGCCTATCTTATTTTTAGCACTGCAGGTGTATTCACCCGCATCTTCAAAAGAGGCCTTTGGGATTTGAATCATCTTGTTGAAGTTCTTTACTTTCATGCGTGGCGTCGCTACCAGGTCCTCTCCATCCTTGGTCCAGGTGATATGAGGAGTTGGCCTTGATGATGATAAACAAGGCTTTACACAGGATGGCTTTCATGAAATCAAAGTGAAAATACTCAAACTGAACAGAAAAGAAACCGACGCAAAATTCTTTGTTGCAAAATAAAACAAATTCAGTGAGTCCCTATTTACGACAACCCATGGATACTTTGCCTCTTCTCTTGTTGAAGGTTTGTCTGTCTTTCTGCCTTTAGTTTTGTCTTCATCTACTTGATCAGGAAGTAATAAAGAAATACACCACACTTCTGAATTAAGCATCTGTTGAGTCAATTGTCCAAGAAATGTTTGTTACATAAAACAGGAAGCTCCATGATAAGTAGCTGTTAGTCCTAAACAATTCTTCAGATTAAAGCTGTGAGTCTGCCTGAGTCCACATTCAGTATATAACTGTAATGTTTTGATAAACTGCTATATGTCCAAACAAATATGACCTGAATGTAGACTGTAAAGATTGTTTTGACACTCACATTCCTGCAGCGATGCACTCCAGGAGCAGCTCTTCCCCTTGCAGGACCAGAATGGAGCTGGACGAGCCTGTGGGAGACAGCCAGGTGGGGGCAGCCTCAGCCACTGTGCGAGCTGCAGTGGCAGAAGGGACCGGTCACGCAAGCATCAAAAACCTAATCTCTAATACCTTTCTGAAACTCTGGGAGACTAAGATGAAGCAGAATAGACACTAATCCAGACATGTTTACTTTGAGCTTTTTATAACCTGAAATACAATAAAATGGTCCAGTGGTTTAGTATTGAAATCACAAGACCTCCAGGATTTTAAAGAAAAAGTCATGTCAGTAATACCTGTATGGTGCCATTACACGTATACAAGCCTGTGCCCATTCAGTTTCCAATCTGTTAACGTATGAAAATAGATTAAAAATGGATCCTAATTCATGGCATGGTTGCTGTTTTTCCTCTCGCTGCTCTTTTTCAGCTACCAATGGTTAAGAATAAAAATGCTTCCGCTTGACCTGCCACCATGTCTCAGCTGACACTCAGCTTTAAGTATTTGTTTCCTTTGCCTCCACCGGATTTAGTAATTTGCCGTGCTTGCAAGTTATGTCAGTGTCTGAAATTTACCCTTACACCTTGCACGTTACACATATAAGCTTGCTTGGAACTCCGAACACACTCATACTCACTTGTAAGAACCTTCACGACCACTGGCAACTTCTGCTGAATGACGTTCTTGTAGGGGAAGCGGGCATTACAGCAGTAATCAGACACAGAGTCATTAAACAGCACATTAGAGAAATATAGATCCCCATTGACTCCCATGGAAACCCTGCGGTCCTGCCGCACAGGCTGCATAGTTGGGAAAGCTGTCTGAATGGGCCAGTTGAAAGGTCTCGCATACGAGCCTGAAATAAAACATGAAACATGAATGAAACAACATATTTAATGTGTACCAGAGCCTCACCACTGTGCACCCCACACTTACAGCTGGACATCCAGTACGTTTCAGGTTTAGGTGGGCCAGGCGGAGGGTCACAGGAAAGGACCAGAGGCAAACCGGCACTGATCACCACAGGCTCAAGAATCTCCCTTGGCCACACAGGAGGTCCTGCACAGACAGAGGGATACATGCCTCCTCTGTCATGTTTTGCTGTTTCATGACAATGCTCATTAAATAACTAAACAGCGAGACAATGATTGATGTTGGACTCAAGACTAATCAGCAGTTTGGCAGTAAGAAAAACAAAAACCGAATCAAGGCCAAAAACAACAATTAATTCATGAAACATTCATTATTCAGTAAAGCACGGTTTTAAATTGAGCGACATGTTTCTTGATTAAGACGGACACCGTACCCTGCACCTCTGAGCTGCTCTCAAGCTGCTTCATCCTGTTGCTGTAAATACTCATTAACATCAAGTGTGCAGCTGAAATTATTCCTAATAATACACTAATTACTACTGATTTGGTAACTTTTTTTTTTTTTTTTATATTTTTTTTGTGGGCTTTTGTTGCCTTTATGATAGACAGCTGAAGGTGGACAGGAAAGGGGGGCAGAGAGAGAGGGGATGACACGCAGCAAAGAGCCACAGCTCGAACCCTGGGCTGCTGCATCGAGGACTCAGCCTCGGCACATGGGTCGCCAGCTCTACCCACTGAGCTATCCCAGCGACCCCTGATTTGGTAACTTTTGCTAAAAACTGCAATGCCATACACAGATCAGGCATAACATTATGACCACCTTCCTAATATTGTGTAGGTCTCCCTTGTGCCTCCAAAACAGTTGTGACTCAGCAGAGAATGGACATGGGTGTCTGTGTTATCCTAATGGGTTGGGGGTGCTCGGTCTGGTCTAGGTGTCAGTAATGTAATGGCTGATCTGTAAGCTACTGATAATCTCTTAAACCATATATTTGAGGCATATTTGATGTTTATAATTTACTAGTAGAAATGAATGGCACTCTCCTTTCTCTGTTGGATACAAACAGGCTGTTTATTCTTCAGTAGCATCAGCTGAACTTACTGTATAGTTGTAGTCTGATCTTGTTGGAGTATGCAGATCCATACTCATTGGACGCAATGCACTGATACTCTGCCTCGTACTGTTCTGGATTGTTTCGGGCATAGATGTCCAGAGTCCCTGAGCGCCTGCGCATCGATGTCTGGGAATCACGTGCCACATTGAAATACTTCCCATTACGCCTCCACGAGAAACTTTATGACGGAGCACAAGACAGAAACAATCACTGAAGCGGTTTGGCGTTAATTATTTCAATAAGTGTGCTCAGTGGGCTGCTGCATAGCTTACATAGGATGAGGGTTTCCTTTGGCTTCACACTCTATCACCATGGTGTCTTTGGGGTCAACAATGTGCTCCTTCATTGACTGCTTTATAATGGTTGGGGGTTGTCTGACTGCAGGCGGGGAAATACAGTCACTTTGTGAACATACAAATGCATTTACAACGAGCACACAGCTTAAGCTACTGACTCACTTTCCAGAGGAATGTCCAGAGCCCAAACACTCTGCCAGAAAAGTAGCAGCAGCGCTGGTTCGGCCAGTGCCCCCATCTTTACAGTTCATTTAGTCCAGTAATAACTGTGGTCACCAATTCTCCTGTTGTCAGACTGAGTGAAGAGAAACAAAACACATCTACAAGACACCCTCTTCAGTCAGAAGTCATGACGTTCAACACAAATTAATGAAGGAGAAATCTTATATTTTACTGATGGTTTCGATATTGTCCATCTTTCAGCAATAAACATATAAACATCATATTGGTACTTTAAACGACATCGATTATATCATAATAAATCAATCTGCAGGGAGATTACCTCTCATACTAAGATATTAGGTATATTTAGTATTTTGCTGTTGGTCGGTTTGGTAGTTTATTGTCACATGATAAATGAGGGGATATGAGGTGATAAATGGGGTAGGAAAGACATAAAACACAACTTTTGTGAAATTTTGATAAAATAAAGTAGATTTAACCCGCTGTTAACTCATACAGACTTCTTAAACATTTTACAAGTGGGAGGTCACTAGGAAAACATTTGGGAAATACTGATTTTATACATTTATATTTATACACTGTAAGCATTTCCAGTGCTTATTTAATGAAAAATCGAAGTCTGAAAAATAACTGTGGCCTCCAGGTCAATGTAAGTTAAATATATCCCACTAAAATGTAGTGAAGTGGAAGTAAAGTGACATCTAATGTCAAACTGTCTTTAAATATATTTATTTAAATAATGTACTTAGTAAGTACTTTAGGTCCACAACTGTTTCAGATTATCAAACTGAATATTTTCATATGCAGCACAAACAACCCAGACAACATTTAACTGCGTTCCAAGCAGACAGCATCTCAGACATGAAAATGAATCCTTTGAATGCCTAACAAGAGGAAATGTGCAGGGATTATATTTAGGAGTCCGATTAAACAAAAAGAATTCATTAGATGCCCTTTCCAAAATATTTAGCTATAAATATGTAATGAAGCAAGCATTGTGTTAGGTTGATGAAAACAAAAAGTTATGAGAACCTACCTCTCTCATGTAAAGTCAATTCAGGGCTCTCTCCTCCCCATCTCTGCGGCTTCCCTTGTGTTCATCAATAATCCTGTGACTTTTCTCCAGGAAATTATTCTTGTTTGCGCAGTAAAGCAATTAATGCCTCGGTCCCTCAAATATCAGGTCAAGAACCCTAGAGGAGTTGATACACATCAGTAATTGAGTTTCTGTCTGTCAGTGCCACTTACACTCTGCCCACCCATCTCATGAATAATGAATGAGACCATACAACACCTACACATCACCCACTTCAATGTTCGGGCCGAGCTGAACTCACCATCAATCGCAATCACAAAGTTTCCGGGAACTTAATAAATAAACTGAAGTTCCAGGAGATGAAATCTATTTACAAGTAGGAGAAGATTTTATATAATTTATATAATTTTCCTCAGAGCTGAATAATGTTTGTTTTCTATTAGTTTCACTGAGTCAAATGAAAGCACAAAACCCACCCAGATTATGTAGAATTTGCATTCTTGTTGGTTTTTCATGACATCAAAATGTGGGCTTCATTGTTGACCAGTGGGAACTGAGCATGAAAGCAATGTCTGTTTCTGCCATATGAATTTCACATGTGGCAAATCCCAAGTCACATAAAATCCTGGCAAAGGCTGGGAATACGTCTACGTACTTCTCAAATACATTTCCAACATCTTTCCTTTGAATTTAACTCCCCCCACTTTTCAAAAATGGCAGTTAGGAATTATCATCTTCTTCACATTTTTCTACACACAGCCATTCACAGACACAAAGGAGAAGAGGAAAAGGCCATTACCATTCATCTGAGAAAATCCTACAGGAGGAAGAAGCAGTTATCTTTTCTACAAATAGTGCCAAAGATGCAGGAGAAGCTCTATTTGTTTTAGACAATAGCCATCCTGTCAACAGAGTCCCGACCTGTGTAGGCTTTCAGGCATTCTCATGGGGCTGCATATACAAACCAGCACTGACAGAGCGAAACAATAGCCTGGTGGGGAGGAGGGGTAAAATGAGGTGGCCCTGCAAACTACAGATGACATTAAACGTAGAACTAAAACTTCCATCTAAAAGTCTTTTTAGCAAAAAGGACTGATGCTTTCTCTCTGTGACAGATTTTATTTATTTTTAATCATATTTTGGCTGTCAGTTCACATATGACATAAACCACAACATCTCAGTAGCTGATGCTCTCTGTTCTCTGGCTCTGATCTCTGTACAGAAACATAACCTAACTCGCCCCAAACAGAACTCAAAAGGATAAGGGTTATGTTGAGCTTCTTGGATCTCAGAATGGACATTTCCCTCCAAACATTGGACTGAAGCAGGCCTGGAAGTGAGCAGTGATCAGTGCCATGCACCAGATTGCACACTGAAGAGGCACAGAGGCGGACAGAGCCAGCTCAGTGACGACAAAAAGGTCTCTATGCTCGTGGGTCTCCTTTGGCACAAGTGCCCAGGGCTCGGGTAAGAGCAGATGGCATGTGAGATGGAGTGTTCGACCACACAAGCTGCCCGTTCAGACGCAGAGCACCTTTCATTTGCACTTTGACGTCACTGCACTGGGGTGAGCACAAGAAGGGGATGGGGAGAAACTCTTCCTGAGCAGAACGCTGCGCTAGGTTACATCACTGTCAAAACAATACTGCCTCTCAAAACTCAACACTGACTTTATGCTAATGTTGACATGCTCACCGTATGCTTACAAGTGCTGAAGTTTAGTGGGTCTTAACAATCGTGATTTAGCTTGTGGTACCATTTGGCACTTTTGCACTAAACTCAGAGTAGTCTAAGAACGTTGCTACTCCTGGAGACGGTACTAGAGGAAGTGACCATAAAGGCCAATTTTATGGTGGCACTGGCAGAAAAGTCTCAGGACCATTAAGGTCATAGGGATACATTGTGTAGGCAACAAAAAGTGTGTCAGTCCAAAAGTATGTGTTGATATATTTAATCAGTTGCATTAAAAATAAGACCTGCCAATGGCTCTAGAGGGTGAAGCCAGGAGATCACCAGGATCTTATGGGTCTATCTTCTGAACGTCTTTTTTTGGCATGGAAAACCCAAGCAAATCCCATGATATGTGCACCATAGAATCTTCCAATGTGCAGCGCATATTTGCACATCTGCACATCTGCACTGCACAGCCAGCAAGAAACCTTCACCTTCACTCATCACCCCAGCCACAAACTGTTCAAGTGGCCAGAAATAAGAGGCTAAGAAGGAGCTTCTTCCCCCAGGCTACTCGTCCCATGAACACTCTCACACGTTATAACTGGGACTCACAAGGACTTTTCATGCACTTCGCACACATGATACTGCGACGTTGCTTTATTAATGTTGCCACCTCACTGTTACGCAATAATTTGCACAGTCAGGAGTTGTTACTGTTTTATTTTACCGCCGCTCTCTAAGTAAAAACCTTGAACCTTGATATTTGCAGATATTTGTACCAGAAGTGTTGCGTGGACCCACACTGCCATCCACAGAGCCATGCTGCTACTGTAGCTAAAAATACAGAGCCAATGAATATTTATTGCTATAAATACACAGTTGTATGAAGTCTGTTTCTGATAAACAGTATACTAAGTACAGGCAATTAATGTAAAGTTGTAAATCTCATTTCTCACTTTAGCGTCACATCAAAAAAAATTATGTTGATTAATCCCTGGAGTGGGAGGTGCATCAATATGTAGTGTTCACTCTCTTAGAAATCTGCTGATGCAGTAGTCAACCAGGCCCACTTCTCAACTCACACTATGACATCATTAAAACCTTGACTTCCATTGATGCCCGTCAAGCACCCCTCCACATGGCAATACACACCACAAACACTGTGCTGCTCAGAAGCGTCTTAGAGTACCGTCTATTATACACCCATAACAACAGAAAACGTACATTTAATGAATGCTAGGACTCCTACCTTTAAGTTTTTTTCTGCTTGTTGCACTGAAAGCAGACTCGGACACGTTCTTCTCATCTTCTGTCACATTAGATTCACAGCAGCCATCTCCCCTCTGAGCTTCACTTTCCCAGCACTATCTGGCTTTAGTGTTATTTTTCACTCCATCATCTTAAAACAGGTGACAGAGCGAGATAACAGGAGCCCATCGGGACGTCTGTCCTTTGCCTGAGTCACACGCCTGGCAAACAGGGCCTGGGAGACTGTTATAATAAATCCATTGTGAAATCCACACATAAATATAACGTCATCTCCATCGTGATGGTGGCTGAAGCTACAGAAACAGAAGTGCCATGTCATGCACGAGTTGGTTGATTACATTTAGGTGTCATCCAGAATCTAGCACAAATCGCCAGGAGCCTTTTTAAGAGGTGAAATAATTTTGGTATTTCTTCATGTGTGCTGTTTCTGATTTTCACAGTGTTAGACGGGGGGTGGGTCACTGACCCTGTATCTTCACTCTGGCTGGCACGAATACATACTCTCTCTCACACAAAGCGTTTCTGTTTGGAACAAAGTCAGTCCATTGTGGACAGGGAGGGCACGGCTTCCAGACACATGGGGGGGATTTAACCCGTCACATTCAAGTGGCTGGATGGCTTCTCCTTCAATTATAAACTCGTAAAGACTCCAGCAAGTTAAAGAAAATTGGACATTTAATATTTCCAAGGAAAGATGACAAGGAGGTGTTGTCATAAATATAATTTTATTTACAACCAGTAAAATGCCCATAAGTACAATAATATACATCAATGTCACAAGAAAACATAAATTATAGCTTATATTATTCCATGATACGGACATGTACATTCTTAAATACAATAATAAAGATACACCGATGAGGCATAACATTATGACCACCTTCCTAATATTGTGTAGGTCTCCCTTGTGCCTCCAAAACAGTTGTGACTCATCAGAGAATGGACATGGGCCTTCTGAGGGTGTCCTGTGGTGTCTGGTGTTATTAGTGGGGGGTTGAGGGGAAGGACCTCTGTTGGATCAGGCTTCTTGCAGTGCATCCCACAGATACTTGATCAGTTTGGGATATAGTGAATTTGGAGGCCAAGTCAACACCTTGTGCTGTTCTTCATGTTTTTTTTTTTTAGTTGTTCCTTAACCATATGTGTGTGTACCTGTGTCAGGCTGCATCCTGCTGGGAATGGCTGCTGCCATCAAGGAGTGTCATTGCTACGGGGTGGGGGTGCCTGGTCTGGTCTAGGTGGGTGCTACATTTTCTCAGTAACATCCACATGAATGCCGCCAGGTCCAAAAGTTTCCCAGCAGAACATTGTATTGTCATACGTATTGTCAGATGGTTATTCAATGTTATTCACTTCACCTGTCAGTGGTTTTAATGTTGTGGCAGATCGGTGTCTAGCTTATATTACAATCCATGATACTGAAATGTACATTCTCAACTACGGCAATACATATATAGTGATGTCACATGTGCGCATAACACTAAGCTTTTTTGATAAAGTGCATCCAAGTGCTTATTTAATAGAGGTGTGTATTTGTGTCTTTGAGAAGTGAAAACACAATGAGGGAGTGGACAAAATCTTAAAACCCTCCAAAATTTGATCTGTGTAGTGCGGCACAGATGATGCAGCAAGTGAAATCACCTTATACTGACTTTCAAAATGGTGGATATGATGCATGTTGCTGATCATTATATAATCAATCTCAAATACACTATGCAGTTTACTTTGTGGTTGTAACTTCAGCAGCAGGTTGAGCTCATCACAGTCCATTCGTCATCCCATCCACGTCTCCAGCAGTCTCTTCGTCTCATCATCTCGTCTCCACCACCAGTGCGTAGACCCTGGAGGTTGTCTATTCTAAGCATGACATTACCCTCCCCCCTCAAATATGTTGTCATCACATCAGTCTCTGTTTCATCTCCCAAGCCCTCTCACTCATCCAATCCTTAGTTCTGCTAACAGACGAGCGCTCTGCCCCGAGCACCAAACACAATCTGGCCAGTTTGAGCCGGTTTCTCTCCAAGTAGTTCTGAGTGTCTCTCTGAAGCTGGTCCAGGGCCCCTGGTCGGTTCTCATCAAGGGACACCACGGCACTCAGCATGGGGTTGAAGCGGAAATAGACGTCTTGGGCCAGCAGGTCATCTAAAAGGGTGTGGACCCCTTCGGTGTCCGTAGCGCTGCAGATCAGGTTGCTGATTTTGGCCCTCAGGCTCGTGGAGGTGGCGGGTCCCCTCTTGGCGTTGTCATAGCGACCGGTGCCAAGGGACAGCACACATTGGAAGTGTTGGTTGGGCCAGAGCAAACGGCTCTCGTGGACAGCCAAGGCACAGGGATTGTTGAGGATAATTCCTCCATCCTACAAAGAGACACAGCACAAGGATGTCAGGATCTCTGGAGTAGAAGAAAGTTGAAGATGGAGGGGAGTTAATGAGGGAATTCCACCTCAACATCCATGGCTGATGGGGCCTCGACTAAAACATTTAACCCCCAGACTGTTCCCTTGGCACTGCATGCTGCTGTCAATATTCAGTGCAACAAGGAAAATCTCCCACACTCTGCCTTGCTGTTTGATTTCTGCTTTCTTCTATCGCCAAAGCATATCATCATTTCAGGGCACTTTACAGTACAAAGTAACATCAATACCTTCCAGGGTTACAGAGAGAAACCCATAAATCGCAGCTAGGTAAAGACTTACTATGTACTATTTAAAGTGGTTCAGTCTGTGTGGGATTGTTTTTGTGTTTCTTTTCAGATGTACTCTTCCCTGATGCACATGTCGCAGCAAAGCTCAACAAAGCTCAAAAAAACTGAAGCTGCAGGTGACAAATATCAGTAAGTCCACCCTTATACCATCACATTTGATTCATTGCTATCATAAAGATAACACTTAGATGACAAAACTAAACCATGCCTGTAATGAAAGTTTCAATTCTTGTACTGAAAAACTATAGTTTCCAACCTGATGAATGTCACTTTGTAAGGTGAACTCCTGGAAGTATCCCGGGGCAGCAGATGATGCCCGCACTGCCTGCCACATCTGGTAGCCTGAGCCTCCTGAGTAGCGGCTGAGAGAGCCTGGTTTGTGGTTATAGTTGCGGAAGACGAAGGCCTTAGGACTGGTACCCCAGTTTACCACCGCGCTGACAGCTGAAACCTGCAACAGAAATCATCGTTAAACTTTGCAAACTTAATATTCTTTGCTTGAAACTAAGATTGGTGTAGTGTGGAAATAGGGAGGGGATCAGAAAACCAGCTTCTGTGGTAAAGTTCAGTGTTCTTACCTTGGGACTCAGCTCATCTCTAGCTGTTTTAATGAGCACTCTACTACCCAGCTTCTCTCTGCATAGGATAGAAAATATGTTCAGAGCAGCCTCATTAAAAAATCCACTCATTTCAAATTTAGAATCTGTTCTGTGCATACCGTAGTATTGTCTCCCAGGTCTCAGTGTTGTAGTAAGAATGACTCCAGCCCATCTTCATGGTGCCAACCAGCGGGTTCTGCCGGAACACTTCAGAGCCAAATCGACGATACATGTCGGCGCACTCCTCTAGAGAAAAACGGGCCAGGCCCAGCATGAAGGCCAGGACGGCGCCTTTAATGAACAGAAACAGAAAAGTATGGTGAAATTATGAATTCAGGCTGAAACGAAGATGAGTGTCACGTTGCTATCTGTCACCTGTGCTCACTCCACAGATGTAGTCGAACAGCTGGTGGACCTTTTTGCCGGTCTCATCTTCCAGTAGCTTTAACAACTGAAGAGGAACCACGCCTCTGAAAATGAAAAGTCAAAATAATAATAAATGATCAAGAATAACAACAAAAGTATGTTAACTGATGAAAACTATTTTCTTTGCACCATTGATCAGATGAAATAAACAACTGCAGATATTGCTTTGGACAGTGTGAACATATGATGGATATGTTTCACTATTTTCTTAACCTTAATAATCTAGCTCTGTGTGCTGCACGCACTGTTACAGATCCTCTTTCATTATTAATCAGTTTTCTTACGGTTACCTTGTGCCGCCACCATCAATTGAGAGCACTCTGATGCCTCGACCTTTCACTGGATCCACGTATCCGATCAGAGCGAAGGTTTCTCTTAAGGCAGCCTGAAGCTCCTCATTGTGTCTGTAGGTTCGCCTCTGTCTCAACAACGTGGCTGCAGTTTTCTCCTGGAAACGCACGTTAACTTTAGTGAGACCGACGAGTTTATCAAATGCCAGTAATGATGATTGTTGGATTTTAAAACACACCTGCCAGATCACAGCTTTGCATGAAGGGTGGCGGATGAGGTGTTCATTGAGGGCCTCCACGCAGACAGTCAGAGCTTCTGGAGAAGAAGCCAGTCCAAGACTGCCTAGTAACCCAAGTGTCAATTCCTCTGCTTGCCTGCGACTCATGACAAGCTGACAGCATGCAACCAGAAATTACATACAATTCATTTTTATTCTAAATCTTGCCTGTGTTTGTCATTAGCGCAAGTTGAAATGGTAAGTTTGAAAAGCAAGTTTGTCAAAGACACACTCACATGTAATGTCAACTCACCTTTTTATTTAATATTGTCTGTGGTGAAGTCATAGTGGGTTTGTGTTTACTCGTCTGAGACAAAGTGCCCAAACTCAGATAAGAGCCCAGAAAATCTGGGATGGCGCTTGTCGGGTGGCGAAGGCAGTCCATAAAAGATACACTCGACCGTCTCTCAGGGGTCTCTTGGGATCTAGCATCCTTTAGATTTCTATCGCTGTCCTTATCCCGTCCGCTTTGACCTTTGAAGTACTGATTGATGTGACTTGACATCTGGAAATAGTTCTCACCGAACTTAGTTGCATTGTTGCTGCTGTGGAAAAGGCCTCCACTTTCAGGGGCGATGGCTTCCTCTTGCTTCAGATGTGACCTGGTGCTGTGAGTTTGTGAGGTAGATTGCGTTGAGAAGGGTTTCTTGTAAATACTGTTGGTTTCCACAGGCACTTGTTCTCTTCTATTCTGAGCTTCATCCGAAACTTTGGCACCAAAGTATTTATTGATGTGCCTTGCAAAGTGAAGGTATCCCTCCTCCCATCTGCCGGAGATATTGTTGGGTTCCGCTGCCACCTGTTCACTACCTGATTTCACTTGAGAAGGCGTAGCATTTGCAAAGGAGTTGTTTTGCATTTTTCTATTCATCTTTCTCTTAAGTTTTCCTCTGGTAGAAGACAAGTTCTGTAAACTCTCTTGCTCTTGAACTTTTGAAAAACTGTGAGAAAACACTGAATTAATGTGATGAGCAACGTAACTGTAGCTCTCGCCAAATCTTGTAGCCAAAGAGCTGATGTGAAATATTTGATGTGCAGATATGTCCTGGGTTGAAGGACTTGTTTCCGAGTTCTCCTGAGCACCTTTGCCTCTAGGAGTGTGTGTTACGCCTTTGCTCTCAGATGCATTTTGCTCTGCAGCCACGTTTCGACTCTGACTACGCCTCTGTGACCTGCCAATATAATCTGGAGTTGTGACAACAAGACTGGCATTCTCAGCAAGTGCAACAACATCCTTTCTCCTGAAAAACATGTTAATGTGTCTGGACAGTCGATTAAATGACTGACCAAGACGGCCTCCTCCAAGAGAACTCAGAGGAAAAATGTTCTCAGTCTCGTTTAAAATCCCGACTGGAGCTTCGGCTTTAAACACATCTCTGTTAGAAGATGAATAGAAACGCACAATCTGGGGACGCCTTGCTTCTTGGGTAAAGTCTTTGACGAAACAATAAGAGGTAGAGCTTGTGTTACTGCGCTTCACATTTTTAAAGGTAGCCTTTCTCACGAATCTTGCCAGGTGAGGAGGTGACAGCTGTGAATGACTGTGCGAGTCCAGCTGACAGTCCTTTCTGAGAAGGCTCATTGTGTACCTTATTCTGCAGTAGGTCCTTGAACTTGAACACAAGTCGGTGCTGAGGTAGCGACCCATGTTTGGCCTGATGTGGTGAGCGGCAGTCAGCTAAAGACCAAATGTCACTGTACTGCGTTAGGACATAGCAGCATACTCAACAGGAAGCTAGAAAAATACACAAAATAAATACATTAGAACAAGACTTAAGGCTGCAGCCATGTCAGAAGCTCTGGACTTATATGTTTTAGTGCATTGTGATAAATGCTAACATGTTGAAATCTTTAGCAGGTATATTTACCATGTTCAAGATAAAGATTGGTGAGTATTTTAACATGCTGACTTTTGATAATGGCCACTACACAAGTAAGTATCACAAACTTAATTCTAGGAGCATTAGAAACTTCGACTTGTTGAGAGATAAAAGATTAAGGGAGCTCTTTTATTATAAATTATTCTGTGGTCCGCAGGGATGCTCCAAATAGTTGTGGACTTTATTTCATTAACTACAAAAAAGCCAGTGTGCTGGTTACACTAAAGGAAAAGTCAAGGATTCATCAAAGTCATTAGAACACATCACCCTAAACCTAGTTGACGTTTGAAGAAGAAACTAATTCAGTGACAGATCCTTAGAGGATGACATTCTTAGAGCAACAGCAAATGACATATCCCTATAAATATCTATTGTTTCACAAATAAAACCACATAAAAAAAAAAATAAAGTTACAAAACCTCTTGATTCCAACAAATTAATTATCTTGCATTTCAATATGGACACACTTCAAATAACAAATAACCCAAGCATGAGTGTATTGTCAATATCTCATCCACGTGTCTGTTCAGAGGTACGCTGCCAATGCTGCATGCTTCCAGATTTATCTGATCAGACTGTGTACAAACATCATGTTCCACAATACCCTTTGACTTCAGCTGTGTCCTAGTACTGTGTCCCCTCAGGAATGTAACGTGAAACCTCGGAGCGAAAACACAAGTGTACACGGCCTGTAAATAACACTCTACTACATCTATGTCTGCATTTTGACAACACAAACAGCTTTGCCTTCAGTTAGTTACCCCCACGTCCTTTACTAATAAGAGATAACTTGTGTGTATAATACAGTGCATGTTCCTTGGTGGTTTCACAGAAAGTAAGGCACCCATGTTTTGTATGCAATAGTCCAGCTATACCTCAACTATTGTTGTCTTCCACTGGGGGAAGGTCATGAACCAAAGTAGCTCCTCTAACCTTGACAGAACATGTTGAAAGCGTACACTAAAGATTTACCTGAAACACAAACAAGTTCTTCTGTCCTCACAGTTCCTCTGCTTTCAAACTCCTGCTCTCTGAAGCCCAGAACAACACTTAAGACCAAACTACGTGTGTGTTTTGACATTTAATTCAATCATTCCTACGGGCAGGGCTTTAATCTCATTGGTTGAGCTGAGCTGGTGGGGGGTGGACCGGCTTGGCCAATGATCAATAAGACCACACAGGCTTACGGTCATGTGCCGCCACTGCTGACATGCACACGTCTAAAATTAGGGCGGGGGAGACAACTTAAGGGTCTCAGCGAGCTGCTTCTCTTACAGCACATTGCGCACACAAATACACACCTCCCTCCAAACAGACAACTCTGTGAATCATTACCAGCACCTTGTTTCTTAGAAACTGTGCCCTCGCTGTAAGGTACATGTGATAGAATACAATAACAAGTCTGCAGTAGTTCAGTGATGTGATCAAGTGTGGTCAAGCTTTAGATTACAGCCCCAAGGAACAGAGTTAATATGTTTTTGTTTCTTTAAAAAAAAAAAAAAAAGTAACCACATGTAGCCAAAGGAAAGGAAAAGAGTTTTATATATTAAACTTTAACAATTACAGTGAACATGAAGTGAACAAAAGACAACGTTACTGTAAATTCAGTGAAATAAACCGAAATGTGCCCACAGTATAACAGAGCATGTTTGGTAAACATCACTGTCCTACAGCCCTGACTCATGTACTGTATACATTCACTTGCCAAAACATTAGGTACACTAGTGAAAACATGCATTCTTATGTATCCGTCCTTCACAAGATGCCGCTTCATGACTGTTATTATGTTCAGTTTATGTTGAAACATTATAATAGAGGTGGTAATTCAACTGTATGATCATTTTTGGAGGTAGTAGTTTGTGGTGTTGTTAAACTGGATAGACTTAAACACAAAACTGTTTCTGTTGTTTAGCCTGGCCCACTGACTAAAACGGGATTGTCAAAGTAATAGAAACATGTGTCGGTACAACACAATATGGTTACAATAGTACAGTAGCACTACAAAGCACAGCCTCTAAAATGAAAACAGTTGAATCAACAGCTCTCTCAGTTATTTTAAGAAAACAAACATCACTTTCAAAACATTATTTCAACCAAAAAGAATCAGGGGACTTTATTGTTTTGGCTGTAAAAAGAATTTTGAATGATCTGATCAATCACAGCTGCCAATAAAACACAACTCCTTAGGTAGCGCTTCATTTGCAGCTGATATTATTTCAGACTTACAATGACATCTAGTGGCAGCTTCTTGACAGTTTGGTTCTTTATCTGCTTTTGAATGAACCTCCATCTGAGACACCGTGAATGACAGGAAATTAACTGTATTTTGCTCCAGCGATTCTCAGACTTATCTCAGTACTGTATATTTGCCAAAATATGACAGGCCTTTATACGATGTACAATTACTCTGTCCTTCACAGGAATGTTCTTTCTCTGCACTGCCACGTTTCTGATATTTTTCTGTAGCAGGAATTTCTTTTGTCGGACCGTTTTGTCATTTTTGTGAGAGGAAACATTAGGCCAACCTGGGGATGAGAATAAAAACCTGAATTCTCGAAATTCGCTTTTTTAAACCACATTTTATAATATTGAGTTCCATCTCGCAAGTTGCAGACATATTTTCTCTTCATCACTTAAACTAAGCGAGGAATAAAACAGTATTTCCCTTTAGCAGCATAAATAAAGCTTTTCATGTGAGTTTTACAACGGACCAGTGGATTCACCATGCTTTATTTATGCAGAACTTCTTAATCTATGTAAGTTTTTAACTGCTGTCAAGAGTCAGTTATTTTTTTTTTCACAGCGTCCTGTTGTGCATTCGTCCCCACGTCCGGTCCACTTTAGGCGATTCTTGGCAAAGATGGTGTAAGATTTGTCCATAAATGGCCTCACAGGTGACCACATCATAAAGCGGCCCAACCAGCCGAGCCCCACTGCACCATACATGACAGCGAACGCTGGGACCCCACGGTGAACCTGCCAACACACACCATGAGAATACATTTAGAATAATTTGCATATTTGCACACAGACTATTGCCATCTTGGTTAAGTCAGTGGAATGTGAGCTCACCCTGTCGTTCTCGTCAATCACATGCATTTCCTCCATGGCCATCTCATAGGAGACATCCTTGTATTTCCCTCCATCGTAGCCAGGCAGGGAGATATCGATAAAATTTACGTTGCCAGGCTGGTTTCTCTGCAGAAACTGGAGGAACCGGATCTCTGTCACACATATGGGACAAAGCCCATCGTACAGAACCTAGAACGGAGCAGAGAGCAGACTATGACAGCACTGCTGGCTTCAGTTTTCTGTTTCATCTCAGGATGTTTCATCTCAGGATGTTTCACTCATTCACAGAAAGAAGTTCGTAGTCGACAGTAGTAGGGCAAGAAGTTGAAAGATTATTTAGTAACATATCAATATTTAATGTATTATGCAAAAAAGTCATGAAAAATGTAACTAACTTAAACAATATCATATTAATCTGAAAATAAATAATACATTTTAAGAAGCAGCAGAATAATACTTATACTACAAGGTACAACACCTATGTAACTACTTTTCCTTTACATTCCTCATCAGCTGTATGGATTATTATTTAGACAAAAACAAAAAGTGCCCAATTTTTGTTTTCTGGACAGAAGCATTCATTAAAAACAGTTTTCAGTGCCGTTTCTGTACAGTATGTACAGAAATTAATTTAATTTAGTAGAAAGAAAGATGGAGCTCACCCTGACACCGGCAGACTCGGAGCTCAAGGTCCGGTGTTGATGGTTACAGAGGAGGGCAGGTGTCGGTCTCATCACCGCTCTTGAATTGACACAACCGGGCAATTTGGTCAAACCCGAAGCGAAGCATATTCTCACTTTAGAAAACATCTGGAGGTCAACTGCAGCTGTTAACTTGCTGACTGATCAGAAAACTAACTATGTACGCGGCTACAAAAGTAGCAGCCTCCTGACTCTGGCTGCGTTAGCAAACTAGCTAACACTACTAGCCAACATTCATGTTACACAAGCGTCAGAGTTACACAAGCAAAGGTCACCCGTTAATAGTGTTCATCACAAACTATCTTATGAAACCCTATAACTGCAAAGCAGACGCTACTTTACGTCTCTGCGTCTATATAGTATAATAACACTAAGTTTGTTAAAGCTTTAAATTTTATAACAGTAACTGTCAGGAGTTGTGCGCATGTCTGATGGAGGGGGCGTGGTGCTGGGATAGGGGTAACGCGAGATGTCCCACTCTGATGTTTCTTTTTCTCGAAAACTGCTGTAAAAACAAAGTGATAATGTTTTTACAGACGGCCTGAGTTTGGCAATATTGCAAAACTAACGGACACCTATACACCAGCGATTTTTTTTTTTTTTACCTTTTTTATTAATCATGTCTTCATGGAGCACTTCATTATTTTATGAACTAAAACCTAAAACTTAGTGTTTATTTTCCTGTTCTGAACTGAATGGACCGAAAGGCTTTTTAAAGAAAATGAAATTTAGATAATTGACAACTTACTTTGTTGGCGTGCATCAACCACATTGCCCTTTCATATGTGTCTGTCTACATATGTACATAACTATACATAAAGCTGATTCTGATGTGATTTATTTGATCGAAACCGAGACCAAGTCTTATATAATCTTCACAGAGGTATATCCTATTTTTGAGGTTTTGCATCTTGGTGTGGTAATAGTGTATTATGTTGGTTGTTATTATGTTTCATTTTCTTTCAGAGATATTTTGCAGGTGGAAGTCATCCAGGGAATAACAGGAATAAGAAAAACAAACAGACTAACCTATCTGATACTATTACAGTTACCCGGGTGTACTGTAACACAAGATTTTAGTCACCCCCAGAGTAGCACAGAATACGAAGGCCCTTAGTATGAACACACAACTTTTACACTGTTAGGAAAATGGTTGTGTGTGTGTTTAGACAAATATTTATCTGCATACTTTGATTCAGATTTTCTACTCAGAGGCATCTGGTAAACTGGGTCACTCCCCTGTTTTGTATGGTCACTTGTATTTAGCCTGTAAGCACACGTGATGAGATCAAAGGCCTTACAGCAGGGTGTTTTTGAGGGGGACAGTCTTACACAGTGACAGGGTTCATAGTCTGGGTAACACTGTTGCAAGGATTGAGCAGAGGTGAGGGCTTGTGATACGTAGAGTATGTAGAATAATGTAAATTATGGCAATGTGACTATTTCTGCGAAAATGTGCAGCTGTTTATTCATGTTCACGTCTTTTTATTTATTTATTTATTTATTTTTTACCTGTTCCCACTTCTCAGTCGTCGGATTGAACATGCCCCCTGCAGCAGCAACCAATCTAGGCTACACCCCACCAGATGGAGGCTGGGGCTGGGCCGTCGTCTTCGGTGCTTTCATCTCCATAGGATTCTCTTACGCCTTTCCCAAGTCCCTCACAATCTATTTCAAGGAGATTCAGGAATATTTTTCAGTCTCCTACAGCGAGATTGCCTGGGTTTCCTCAGTCATGCTTGCTTCTATGTATGCAGCAGGTCAGTGGCAAACATACCGTTTCAAAAAATGTGTCAAAAGCATTTGGAAAAAAAAAAAAAAAAAACTGTCACACAACCTGCATGTCACATGACTATTCCGAGAGAGCAAATTAAGTCTGTTGTAATTCTTTTGTCTTTGGCAGAGTTCCCAAAAAGGTAGAATATCTCTCTTCTGTGTGCAGGTCCTGTCAGCAGTATACTAGTGAACCGGTATGGCAGCAGACCTGTGGTTATGCTTGGTGGGGTGATGGTTTGCACCGGCATGGTGCTTGCTTCGTTTGGCACTAGTATCATACATCTGTATCTCTGTGTTGGAGTAATTGGAGGTAAATTATGCTTTCTTTTTCTCATTAATAATTAAAATGCATTAGTCATTCTCAATGATCCAGTTAACTATCCATGAAAAGTATTCACATTTAAAAATTGCACAAGGTCATTCAGATATTAAGGAGTTTTTTTTTTCAAAAGTTGGTTATGTTTTGCCTTTGTAATGTTTGCTTTCCGTTACCTGCTTGTGACTGGCCAGGTCTGGGGGATGCAGCAGTTGCGTCGGTTGTTGTGTCATGAGGGGTTTTGTTTTTTAAAATGACACATCAAATGGTTACTTAAATTGAAATCAAGTAACACTGTTACTTATGGCCTGTTGAAACATTGCTATTAAAGCAGTGTGTAAACTTGTGTTAGACCTTATTTTTTTGAAATTGAATGGATTTAGAAAATCCGCTCGTTCACGTTTTGCATGCAAGACCACGTGTTCAAAGCACTAACAGTGAGCAAACAAACCTCTCAGACTTTACACTTAATCTTTAATCTAGTAGTGACACTGGCACAGGAAACAGCTGTCCTTGGAAACAGTTACTTGATGTAAAAAGGTTTATCATTGACATACAATAAAATGCCAAACTCCAATTAATAAGTATTCTGACTATGTAAAACGTTTTTATTCTGCAGAGCATTTGATTAATTCAACATTTTTTTAGTCTATGAAGGTCAAAACATAAAAAACAACACAAAATGTCACAGTTATCTAAAAGCCTTGATGACATCCCTCTTTTGTAAAACCGACAGCTTAAAGTCAAAAGAGAGTCTGTTTACACACAAAATGACAAGCAGAGGAGCTGGTGACAGGAAATGGAACATTTCTTTTTCTCAACATTGTCCTAATGCCTCCCTAGACCATATTTAACGCTGAAAGTTGTTTAGCAACATTGC